>NC_090266.1:961769215-962076284 GCF_040414725.1 Anabrus simplex | reverse complement strand
TGATCTGCGGGTTTCGGCGATGACTTGTCGAAGGCGCTCAGGATTTTCTCGTTCCTGTTGAATCTAGTGACCTGGGTGGCCAAGAGACAGGTCCTGCACTTAGTACCCATTTTCTTGGATGTGTCTCATTCAGATTGTTACGGGCGGCTAACGTCCAATGTGGTGGACTCCCATGCTGTGGAAACCACGTCGTTAAACGTTCTCGAAGTGGCCCCTCCTTCAGCAGAAGTGGGAGTTTATGCCATAGAAAGGGCAGGTAGCGTGCGCCTCAGAGGAATACGGTCCAATAAGGCGATTACCCAAGATTTCACACCATATATTAACTCCCCACTGCATTCCTTATGCTGCCTGTCGCACCTACTGGGGATTGTCAGCATTCTAATAGTTTATGTTGTGGCGGTTGACGGTACCAGTATTGTGGAATCCGATTCATCCGAGAGAACAGGATTTTCGACAGGAATGCTGCATCATTTTCCAGATTTCCTAACAGCCACTGACAGAACTTCATTTGTGCTGCAAAATACCGCCCGTGGAGCTCCTGGTTTAGATGTAGATGGTAGGGATGATATTTATGCGCATGCAGTATTCATTGCACTGAAGCCTGAAGCCTGGGTGATGTTCACCTGTTGTGCAGTTGCTCGTGTGTGGGATATTGCTACCTGTGTCCAAAACAGCCTCCTCATTCTCACCAGTCGTTACGGTCTTTTCTCGGATAGGGTTTGAAGTAGACCCAGTTGTTCGTGAACGTCTTTTAACACTGCGGAGAGTCTACATTCGGATGTCGCCTATACGGATTCTCTCTTGTTTCCCCGTAGATCAGGAGCATGTCGGCGTATTCGCTTGTGGAATACATGACGAATGACTGCAGCAACTTCATTCCAACTGTGTAGCAGTGCAGTCTGCGCAGCGCACGAAGACAGTAATAGCAGTCTTTTGCTGCTTTAGTATCCGACTCGTTGACTGAATGGTCAGCGTACTGGCCTTAGGTTCAGAGGGTCCCGGGTTCGATTCCCGGCCAGGTCGGGGATTTTAACCTTCATTGGTTAATTCCAGTGCCCCGGGGGCTGGATGTTTGTGCTGTCCCAAACATCCCTGCAACTCGCACATCACATATAACACTATCCTCCTCCACAATAACACGCAGTTACCTACACATGGCAGATGCCGCCCACCCTCATCGGAGGGTCTGCCTTACAAGATCTTCACTCGGCTAGAAGTAGCCGCACGAAATTATTATATACTACTTGCGTGTGGAACACACTGGCCTGTGTTTAAGCACTGAAGCTTCGTATCGATGTAGAAGTCTTTGTTCGATGTAGGATTTTAACCATCAACCTTGCATTCCGTTAATTGGTAGGCTAGCGTTTGACCACGAGGGCTACGCCACAGCTGTGAGTGAGACTTGTATTAAGAATGCCTTAGAGTACGTTACCCCTCCAGTTCGCTGTTTCATACAAGCTCCAAGTCACTATATCGAAGTTTTAAACGTTAATTTCGGGTTCGTCTATACCCGGTCACATGGCACGACATCTTAACATAGCTGTATGTTAAACCTACGTACGATAAATTATTGAAAAGATGGCATAGTTTTCGAACGGTTTATAGTCGCATGGCGGAAGCAATAATGCTCCTCGGAATCTCAGAATTGTTTGCAGGATGTGCTTACAGTGCATTAGCACCATGTGGGATGCTAACAGAGAAGTATCGATCTCACGACGATCTCGCACGTTTGTTGGGCTGTCTTGCAGGACCCCAGTCTTAATCATTATAGGATCAGATAATGCTTCACCTACGCTAATTCTCTGAGATATATTTTCTAGAAATTAGCCAAACATTCAACCACTCTTTTTGTCTAGTCCAGCAGCCTTCATTTTCGTCTGCAGCCTCCCATGATGTACTGTACCGGGAAAAAGTTGTTGGGCAAGAGCATGGGAAGGATCTCAGGTTGTGTACGGTTGCTATGGGAGCAGGTACAGAGAAGGATGATTTCGCAAGGCGAATAATAGATGGTAATTAAAATTTTTGACAATATTTATTAATAATCTCAAACAAATCACCCTGCTTCTCATTCATCAAAAATTAAATCTTCAGTTGACTTCTTCAGAATGAAATTAAATGGCTGAAATATATACGCTGTTATGATTGAAACAAATAGAGTCTTTGTCCTATACATCCACTCGATGTTAATAATGTTCAGAATAAATACCGCCTTTCAAAGATCTCAATACACCCTACAGTTCATCTAAGATTTGACACATAGACTCAAATTAAAAATAACACTTTGGTCATAGACATTCATTCAACCACTTTGTCAATTGGCCTAGATTTTTAGAATGCAAAGAAAATTAAATTAATCACTCTTGGTGCAAACCTAAAATCTGTCTAAAATTATTAAATATAATATTAACTTGCACTTGTTTTAGCAATCTTATAGTTCCAAATAAATAGTTTCAATAACTTGCTGAAGAAATCCTACAGCTCATCTAAATAAATTAAACAAGATTTTTAAATTGTGCACTTGTTGTAGAACAAGCCCTACTGTTCAGTTAGGTTGTTGTGAGATGACTTCATATTACACAAACTTCGAAAAGAACACCCTAAAGTTCATTTAAAAATGGATCTCCAGTTATGCTTACTTTGGAGAGAAACCTAAAGTCCATTTAAATATGACCTAAAGTCTCGTTAAATGACCTACAATTTCTACAAGTAGTAGGATTAGAATTCACACGATCAAAAATTATTTTGTTAGACGAGACACTTTTCGTTTAATAAACGTAGCACTGTTGAATATCGAGATTGATTGAGTGTCTTATTAAAAAGTCATTTATTGTCTAAGCGTAATTACTCACTCAAGAAATTGTAAAATGGCTCCGGTAAAGAAGTATAGAACTGGAAATAATAATAATAATAATAATAATGCATTGAAAGTTACATGTATTCAGGACACCATTTTGAATATTATTAGGTCCAGAAATGTCAGTGATTTTGTGGTTAAAATTGGTAATAATTGCACATATGAAGTATGAGGATGTATTCATGATAGCCATCTCATAATAGCCATCTTTGTTTCCAGAGATGTTATGGAATAGACTGGTTACTTTGACTTTGGAAAGCATGGAAGCGTGGAAGTTACAATGCAAAGCATGGATGTTGCAACATAAAGCATGGACGTTACAATGCAAAGATATTATTCTCATGACATAGCGTGGCCCGGATTTTGCAAAGATAGGTTACAGCTACTAAATTATATTTTTTTCTTGCCGTGCGGGCAGTATGCGCCGCGGCGATAGTTAAGAGCCTCTCGAAGGGAGTGTGGCCCCCAAAGGGGGCCACTGTTGTCATGACAGAGCTCGGCCTGGATTTTGCAAAGATAGGTTACAGCTAATGACGTAAACTGAACTGAATTCTCTACAAACTGAAGGTAAGTCTCTTATTCCTTGGAATTGTATCTTCCATGCTTCGTTGAATTGCACAGTGCTTTCATTGTATGAGCAGTCTGTTCCTTAATGTCTTTGCTTTCAACATGGCGTCAATAAAAAATTAGTTGTGTGTATGTATATGACATATTATGGCCACCATAATGATTAATTCCCTTCAAAACCTCGTTTCCGGGAGTGAAAGTATTTAAAATGGAGTCCTGAACACATGTGAGTAATTTTCAATGTATTATTATTATTATTATTATTATTATTATTATTATTATTATTATTATTATTATTATTATTATTATTTTCAGTTCCCTACTTCTTTACCACTGCCTGTGAAATACACGTATATCACCTGTGTTCTGCTCATAAGAATAGATGAAGTACGGCTCTGCAGCTTGATGACTGGAACTCAGCACCAGCAGCGTACTACGTTCCATCCCACGAAGACACCACGTTTTAATCCCTCGAAGATACCACGATTAATCCCTCGCTGGATAGCATGAATAATCCCTTGAAGACACCAAGTAGTGTGAGATTACGACACTTCGCCAAGATTTCCGGTGTTTTAAAAAGAAATGTAGAAACACGGGAGGCACTATACAGCAAGTCGTAGCACTGTTAATTATCATTAATGAGTTGCATTTCACACTGAAATAAGTTTGAGTGCACGGTTTGTACTCGCACTTTTATAATATGGCATTGAATACGTGACTTGAACTAGCACAGTCTGTCACAGTTCGAACTACACGTCAAGTTACCGTGGCAATACAATGAGAACACTTCTGAAGTCGAAAGCACAGTCTTTCACTACACAGTTTGTATGACATGAAATTAGACACTAGCACAGTTTGTAATGTCTACAAACGATGTCGTGAATTCAGTATTAGAATGACTATCACAGCAATGAACACAACTTCTACACCACTCTAAAAACCTAATATTCACTGCTTAAGTGGATTCTATGAGTGAGTTTTCATAATAGGGGTTCATATGACCTAATATCACCATAAAACGTCCTTAATGTTCAATCCTTTTCTCGCGACACTGATCGAATGTTCAAGAAAATACGTGAAAATTAGCTACACTCAGTCCTATTAATCATTAAATATTTGAGTGGAAAAATAGTTCACAATCGTAATTATGTACGAGAAATATGTCTCAAAACTCATGAAATTGTCACTAGTTGAAAGTTTAATTTATCACGCACAATGTCCTAGTATGCTTGTCACCGTAAGTAATCACGACAGAGTTCAAATATATGATGAATTAACGAAGTCCATAATACTGTCGAATGGCAAATTAAACACTGCTATTCTCAGTTCTACCTAAATACACGGTTAATATCACGAGATCACTTGTTCAAGAAATTCGCAAGTCTTAAGGCCACCACACACAGAAAGCTAAGCTAAGCTACGCTACACTATGCTACGCTAAGCAGTGCCAAGCTGTGGTGTGTTATGACACGAATAAAAAGCTAAGCTAAACTATGCTAGGCAGCACTATTATTGTCTCGCTGTTGTAAATAATCAATTGTTCTCTCTGCACTACTGCTCGGTGGCATGACTTTTTTTTTTTTTCGAAGGGGTTCGACTGGCTGAGACTGTGTAGGTGTGGAAGCGGACGGAACAGATGATAGTAAATCATTTCGTGTGGCTATTTCTAGCCGAGTGCAGCCCTTGTAAGGAAGACCCTCAGACGAGGGTGGGCGGCATCTGCCATGTGTAGGTAACTGCGTGTCATTGTGGTGGTGGATAGTGTTATGTGTGGTGTGTGAATTGCAGGGATGTTGGGAACAGCACATACACCCAGTCTCCGGGCCAATGGAATTAACCAATGAGGGTTAAAATCCCCAACCCGGCCGGGAATCGAACCCGCGACGCTCTGAACCGAAGGCCAGTACGCTGACCATTCAGCCAACGAGTCGGACGGAACAGATGATGAATCAGATATATGTGATAAGGAGTGTAGGTCATCACATTCCGGACTCTCGCAGACATCTGGGTGGCTACTTCAGTTATCTCTTGACGTCGATATGTTTCCTGCCTGTCAATGTTTGAATGTGTGCTGTAAGGAAAATGAAGCTATTAATACACATCCAAACTATATTATGAAATGACACACGGAGATCTGTTTATGGAGAATGAGCACATTGAACTGTCCTAGTCCTTGTGCTTCACACGCAATTATTCATGTTGTTCATTTTTTAGTGGAATGTTTATAATGTCTTAGCTGCAAAACAACAAATCGAAACGTTCTTATTTGCTCATAACTGGAATGAATTACATGCGTTTTAAATTATAATATATTCAACATATAAATTCACTTATAATTTTATCAATTTTTAATATTTTAAAAATATTTTAAATACCGGTATTAGTCATACTGCATGCGTTTAAATAACAGCTCACCTTCTTGTAGAAATATAAGGCAGAAGGAATTCCATTTGTTTATGAAATCTCCACTTCTTCATTTTTTCCCTTCCTGTCCACTTTTACTCTCTTTTTGTCTCATCAGTGCCTCCCTAAAACAGTCCCTCAGTCTTTTTCATAAGTTATTAAGTCATTTACCTAAAACAATATATGCTATTATTTTACCTTTCACGTTCTTAGTAACTGTTGATATATTTAAGAATATTTAAGAATATTTAAGAATATGGCATACAGTCGCAGAACAGGCGCTTCAACTGTATCTTCTAAATTTTAAATAATGTGCGTAAAGCCATGTGAAAAAGTATTCTTCTCAAACAATTAGAACTATCAAAATTGTCATTGTATAGCTAATTTATAAATGGTAGCCTGCTTACAATCAATTTGAAGTACTGAACTTATTTCCTGCCAACAGTTTTCCTTTCTTATCAAGTCTCTGTAGTAATTTGATGACGTATCATAAAGCCCAGGATATCATTTCACCTCATCAATTAGTCGTTCTTCTTTTGGCCCGTTGTCCATTGTATTAACATATCGAAGTGCTACCAGAAGAGACTCACACGACACAACTAAACACACACGAGAGCCCACCAGACCAACTGCTCAGAAATGAAAAGCGCATGCGCCAGACCAGCTACAGCCAAGAAAATCGCCTGCCTAGCGATCTGTCAAGCTTAGCTTAGCTTAGCTTGGCATAGTATAGCTTAACATAGCGGCCTGTGTGTGTCATCGTACTTAAATGCATTTGGAGCGATATTTTTCACAACACCGCGTAGCTTAGCTTAGCTTAGCTTAGCTTAGCCTAGCTTTCTGTGTGTGGTGGCCTTTATACGACGAAACTCAGTTTGATCGAACTTTATAATATTCCACACGTCCACGACGCGGTTGAAGTTTTCCACTTATTCCGATCTCGCACAAATTCAAAGTCTTAGAATACGACTTACTCGTACCTCGCGACGAAGCAGCATGACCTTCAGTCATGATCGAGTTGTAGATTTCAACTAGCTAACCCCTCGAGTAGTTGACCTATTTATATTCTTCTGGAAGCGAGCTCACTGGGTCAAGCGACAGAGGAGTGGTTACGTATCCCAAATTTCTACTTGTCATATCTTCTAAACTAATGGATGGATTGATCTCAAATTTTTATCAATGTACATTTGAAATATAGGCTACACGTTGGTGTTTGTCTCATTTGTATCTGTCAAGCCATTTAGAAGTTACAAAAATAATTTCTGGACGTTTCTATGGGGAGGTGAGATATATGTGGCGCTGACGTCACTTGACCTTGTTCCCCTCTCTCGCTGTCTCCCTCAGACTTGCACGGAGCAGTAGAGACAAGAACATTCCCTCGTACGGCTGTATCCGCTATTACAACTCAGCCGTTTTTTCATTATTAAAGATTTTATACAACTGATATGCCAGGGCCTATTCCTTCCTGGTACACTACGCTATCAAGTGCCTTGGATAAGTCATCAGTGATACAGACCATTTGACCGAGCTCGATAGCTGCAGTCGCTTAAGTGCGGCCAGTATCCAGTATTCGGGAGGTAGTGGGTTCGAACCCCACTGTCGACAGCCCTGAAGATGCTTTTCCGTGGTTTCCCATTTTCACACCAAGCAAATGCCGTACCTTAATTAAGGCCACGGACGCTTCCTTCCCATTCCAAGCCCTTTTCTGTCTCATCGTCGCCATAAGACCTATCTGTGTCGGTGCGACGTAAAGCAACTTGCAAAAGAAAAAAAAAAGCCCCAGACCATTTGATCTCCTCAACCTAAAATATCTGTTATATCTTGCTGGAATCCGACAAGTTGAGCCTCACTAAAATAACCTTTACCGGGCGAGTTGGCCGTGCGCGTAGAGGCGCGCGGCTGTGAGCTTGCATCCGGGAGATAGTAGGTTCGAATCCCACTATCGGCAGCCCTGAAGATGGTTTCCCGTGGTTTCCCATTTTCACACCAGGCAAATGCTGGGGCTGTACCTTAATTAAGGCCACGGCCGCTTCCTTCCAACTCCTAGACCTTTCCTATCCCATCGTCGCCATAAGACCTATCTGTGTCGGTGCGACGTAAAGCCCCTAGCAAAAAAAAAAAAAAATAATAACCTTTCCGAAACACGAACTGCCTTCTATCAAACCAGTTGGTAATTTCGCAAATGTGTCTAGTATGATAAAAAAAGAACGCTTTCTCAGAACTTACAAGCAATACATGTCAAGTTGAGTGTCCTCTAATAGTCTGCTTAATAACTATTTCCTTTGTACGCTGGACTTACTGTAGCAACTCTCCATTAATGTGATGTAGCTTCTTCATGCAAACAGGAATCTCATAAACGTCTTTCATAACTGTGGAAAGTCTGCATTCGGATGTCGTCTGTCCGGATTCTCTATTGTTTCATACTTTTCGAACGGTTTATAGTCGCATGGCGGAAACAATAATGCTCCTCGGAATCTCAGAATTCTTTGCAGGATGTGCTTACAGTGCATTAGCACCGTATGGGATGCTAGCAGAGAAATATCTATCTCACGACGATTTCGCACGTTTGTTGGGCTGCCTTACGGAACCAGTAATCGGATTACTTACAACGATTACATTCTGCGGAATGTTTACTTGTGATCGTTACTCTTTACAAAAAGTAATATTTACTTGTAATTTACTTCTTGAAATAAAATTGTAATCGTTACTTCCCAGTAATTGATATATACTCGTACATCGCATAGAAGCAGAAATGTGGGGAAAATAAATTATGATATAGATTTTTCGGCTCTACTACAGCAGAACCAGTAGCTTCACCAGTGCTGGACCTTACTCATCCTAACGATATTATTAAAAGTAAACAGCTATTCCTTCAAGTGCCCCTACAGGGCGTCTCTTCAGTAAATGCAAATATATATACTTCCCGCCAAGGAGGTCAAGGCTTAGTAATGAGAATTTTAAAAACTTGGTAATTAATTTGTACGTACATATCTTAAAAATATAAAAAGTAGGTAAAAAGCAGATTTATACCCAAAAGAACACTTCGACAATCTGAATACGATAGTAACATGCTGAGCCAGGAAAGACAAGATGGCGTTTTGTGAACAGGAATTATGAGAGACTGGTTACAAAAGCAAATTCATGCAATACTTTCTCAGTTATTGCTGACGAGACAGCTGCCATATCTGGAACCGAACAAGACTTTGTATAGCTTATGTATCGCGTTGGTAATAATAATAATAATAATAATAATAATAATAATAATAATAATAATAATAATAATAATAATAATAATAATCATATGGCCTCAGCTACAGTGTTGGCAAGTCAGAGCTGTTTGACAGTATAGTCGTAACATCATATTAGGCAAGTGATTATGCTGAGTTGTCGTAATTTTTATTTTTGCAGTGAACACCAACAATATTTTTTGTCACTCTCTGTCACACTTTTTTTGTTTTCTTTTCCAAATGTTCCCCTTTTCTCACTCCATTTGAATGTTACATTCATCATTCTATTTTTTTTGGCTTTAACAATGACAGTTGGTACCTCTTGAACCTGTGGGGACATTTCAGTAAATGTTAATCTTTTACATTTACTTAGAAAATTCAATATGTATCTTCTCCCTCCCCCTCTTATTTATTTTCTTTGGTTTAGTCCCTGTCTGGTAACATTCAGTCATCCTATGCCATTTCCATTCAGACATTTAAATGATATTACTTCCATCTGTTACAGAAAGGTACAAAAGCTCCCCAAGCAGCTGGCAAGATTCACACAGATTTCGAAAAAGGTTTCATCATGGCTGAGGTGATGAAATATGACGACTTTAAAGAAGAAGGGTCAGAAAGCGGAGTAAAGGTAACTTATTATTTGATGCATGGATTTTGTATTTATAAGACACTTGGTCATAAAAATATGTCACACTCTATGCTGAGGACTGATAATTTTGTTTTGCCCCTTAAAGTAACGATCACCACCGACACCATTGTCATGGTCATTCAATCAGCCACTGCTGATCTGCATTTAGTGCTGTCTCCCAAATTTCCTATCAGTTATTGACCTAGCCTTTTCTTAAATGATTTTATTAAAGAGGTTGGAAAATGATCTATTATCTCCCTTGGTAAATTATTCAACTCTGTAATTCCTGTTCCTACACACAAATATTTGTCCCAACTTGTCCTGTTGAATTCCAACTTTATGTTCATATAATGATTTTGCCTACTTTTAAAACTTCACTTCTAATGTCATTGTACATCATAGGCGGGCACAATTCGGCTCGGCGAGTAGCGCTCCAGCTCAGGTAAGTAAAGGAGCAGAGTATGCATTCTGAAGCTGCTCGCACGGCATGCATTTACGGGAAGGGTCATGTATCTGGACTGATTTAAACATTTTACCATTTGTACTGTAATTAATGTCTAGTTCTATTCAATGCATTAGATTATGGTGACCGAGCTCGATAGCTGCAGTCGCTTAAGTGCGGCCAGTATCCAGTAATCGGGAGATAGTGGGTTCGAGCCCCACTGTCGGCAGCCCTGAAGATGGTTTTCCGTGGTTTCCCATTTTCACACCAGGCAAATGCCGGGGCTGCACCTTAATTAAGGCCACGGCCGCTTCCTTCCACTCCCTAGGCACTTCCTATCCCATCGTCGCCATAAGACATATCTGTGTCGGTGCGACGTAAAGAAAATAGCAAAAAAAAAAAAAAAGATTATGGTGAGGAAACAAAAAATAATTTATTCTGTATACAAATGCCTTGTGCTGGGTAAATATGTTTAATTATATTAATTTCATTAAGTTATGCATGGGAAAAAAATTAATAAGCTTAGCTGAAAATAGCTGGAAAGGGCCCTTCCCAGGCAATGTTGGCAGTGGCGCACTTTGTGGCTAGGAAGTCCTCCCCCACCAGGGTGAGAGGAAAGACTTCCCCAACTAGGGCTGGAACCCTCCTACCAACACCCAGAACATATTGTGACAAGATCATAACCTTAATTTTTGTTATTATATATTTTTAAATGTTATAATTATTCCTACAACATTGTCTTTGGTATACATATGTTTTAATTATCACATAATTTGTTTAATTTTTATTTGGTTGAAGATGGTCACTAAGTGGCTGAAACTAGTCCCAAGACTTATGTAATATAATTTACTTGATATAATATTGTATTGTATTGAACCGAAGATGACTGGCAAACAATCTGCCGGGTCTCCTCCAGACAGTACAGAAATGGCAGGCAAGAACGACAGGTGCCGACACCCTCCTGCTCGATCGCATTCTGGGGAACCTAGTTCTCCCAGGAAGAAGACCCACCTTTCCCGATCAGACAGCTCTCCATCCATGGAGTATTCAGTCGCTGTGCCTCTCTCATCTGAGGAGAAAATGGTAGCTGAACAACTCATAATCATGGATGATGACGA
Organism: Anabrus simplex; assembly: GCF_040414725.1. Lineage (NCBI taxonomy): Eukaryota > Metazoa > Arthropoda > Insecta > Orthoptera > Tettigoniidae > Anabrus > Anabrus simplex. The sequence goes on along the minus strand of NC_090266.1, from coordinate 962,065,045 downwards.
TGGCAGTAACTCCAGAAAATGGCAGATAAAGGGACGAAAGAAGGACAAACAATTGTCCTGATTTTGTTGTATTACTCATCCACACAATGGCACTGTTTCAGTGGAAATGCAACAGTTATACATGTTGCATAGCTGAGTTACCTAAGTTGATATCTGTCACTGCTGCCACCATAGTTTGTCTACAGGAATCTTGTTTGAGACTTGGACATGACACGACTGTGAGAGGATTTTGTCTGTACTCCAAGAACCGAGTAGCTGTTGGTGGCTGGGGGGAGTTTGTACCCTAGTCCGTTCCAACATTTTCAGTGGAAATGTGCCGCTAGTAACTCAGATTGACACAGTTGCAGTTAGCGTTCCATTGCCTGTAATGACAATGGTGTGCAACATGTAAATTTCACTGGACTAAAATTGTAATGTACATGAACTCCAAGATTCAGTCACTCGGTTACCTCCTCCTTTCCTCATGCTGGGAGACGTGAATGCCCGCAACATCGTCCTACACAAGGGGGAGGCTTATTGAGGGATTGATCGATCTTTCTATGCTCAACACAGGGAAACCTACTCACTTCAGTAGTGCTCATGGCACATTCTCCAACCTGGATGTCACCTTGTGCAGCCTTGCACTAGTTACAGTGGCAAGTACATGATGACCTCTGTGATAGTGACCATTTCCTGATATTTCTAACACTCTTGGACCAATGACAGCCTGAAGTACCGAAGCGCTGGTTACTTCTGCGGGCAAATTGGCCAGAGTTTTCAAAACACACAGTGATGGCTGATGAGGTGCTGGGGTCTGTTGGCGATCACGTTTCTTCAATTACACTTGGCATTTTGGCTGCTACAGAGGAAACAATACCTTCATTGTCTGGTATCCCTCGCCGGAAACAAGTCCCGTGGTGGGCTGATGAAATTGCAGCGGCCATACGTGATCGCTGATGAGTTCTAAGCATTATCGTCGGAATCCTAGAATGGCCAACCATATTGTGTTTAAGCGCCTCCGCGCTAAAGTCCGTTTCTTGATTCGAGAGTGTAAGAAAGTCACTTGGGAAAAGTATGTGTCTTCCATGACAGCACATATCCCGTCATCACAAGTTGTGGACCAAACAACGCTGTATTGTCATAGTCCAGAACTCTCCCTCAATCCTGTGAATCTCCGTTAATGGAGATATAGTTATGATCTCTTCAGTCATTACAGATCAGATCACATCACATCACATCACTGGGAGATATGACCCTGCATTTCTGCCTATCAAGTGTCAGACAGGGGCCCATTACCTTTCATTTGCCTCTAGTGCTTCACATTCCTGTAATGTGCCCTGTATGGAGTGGGAATTGCGGAGTGCACTTGTGCTGTGCAGGGACATAGCTCCTGGGCCTGACAAAATACATAGTTATATGCTTAAATATTTGAGTGACCAATGTCTGAGAGATATCCTCACTGTGTTTAACAGAATATGGAGTGAGGGTGAGTTTCCTTCTCACTGGCATGTGGGAATTGTAATACCAGTACCAAAACCAGGTAATGATCCAAAACTTCTGGTTAGTAATAGGCCAGTAAGCCTTACAAATGGCCTCTGTAAGCTATTTTGAAGGATGGTGAACTGATGACTTGTGAGGGCTTTGGAGGGAAGGGGTCTCCTGTGTAACTACCAGTGTGGTTTTTGCTTTCTTCGGTCTGCCACCAATCATCTGGTTAGACTGGAGAGTGCCATTCAGGACACCTTTCTCCAGAAGGACAACCTAGTCACCGTGTTTTTTGACCTGGAAAAAGCTTATGACATTACCTGGGGGTATGACATAATCTCCACACTACACAGTGTGGATTTTGGGGTAATTTACCTACTTTTATTGAGAACTTCATGTCCTTTGGGCTCTTTTGAGCCCAAGTATGGAATGCTTTTACTCAGCATTATGTTCAAGAAAATGGAGTAACACAGGGATCTGTACTGAGTGCCAAGCTGTTTGCAATCGCCATCAATGGCATAGTTGCCACTTCTGGGACCGCAGTCATTCAGTCGCTGTATGTAGACAATTTAGCTCTGCATTACAGTTCCAGAAGGATTGCATTTGCTGAGAGACAGCTTCAATAAGGTATTAACCAAGACAACAGATGGGCCCTACAGCATGGTTTTCGATTCTCAGAGGTGAAAACCTCAGTTATATACTTCTGTAGACATTAGGATTATGCATCCTGAACCAGAGCTCCGCTTGGAAAACACTGTCTTACCAGTGGTAGACAGCTCCAGGTTCTTGGGTCTCCATTTGATAACCAACTAACGTGGCAGTCCCACATCCATCAGTTGAATGTTACCTGCATGAAGAGACTTCATACGTTTTTCTTAGCAGCACGTAGCACATCCTGGGGGTCTGACCATGTGGTGCTGTTACATTTCTACGCAGCTATGATTCTGTCCAGAATAGACTATGATAGTGCGGCTTATGGTTCAGCTCCAAGATCTACACTGAAATTTTAGATAGTATTCACCATAGTGGAGTTAGGCTGGCTACCGGAGCTTTCTATTCTAGCCCCATTACCAGCCTACTTGCCGAATCAGGAGTTCCATCTTTATGAATAAGACGGCAGCAGATACTCCTCACATACACTGCCAAAATTCGTGAAATGTCACAACATCCAGAGTATCAATGCATCTTTAGTACCCGATACCCCCAGAGGTACCAAAATCGACTGAATGCCAAATGGCCGGTGGGGATTTGAATTGATAACTTGTGTCATGAGTTAGATGTGCCTACCGGCAGTTGTCTTAAGCAGACCCATAATAAAGTACCTCTGGATATATGGCTAGGTCTACTCTGTGAACCGAACGTAAACACGTGTGCCTCTATTCATCGGGGTTATTTCCAGAACTTCGTTCACCAGTATCCTGCCGATGATATTAGCACAAAGATTTTGCCCCAGTGTGTGTAGGATGTATACTGCCAAGCTTTTTGCAATCTTAAAAGCTCTGCAGTGTATTGACATCTTTTTCCCACAACACCCACTGGTGCGGCAGATTTAGGACTTTATAGCCGTGATGCTGGCACCAGAATCACCTTTACGTGGCTCCCAAGCCACGTTGGGATTGCAGAAAATGAACTTGTGGATGAAGCTGCAAAAGAAGCAGCACGTTTACCACCTACAGCTATGAACGTACCTGCTACGGATATGTAATCTCAGCAACATCGTTCTATCTTGGCGTCCTGGGAATCGGAGTGGCTAGCTATCCAAACTCCCAACAAGCTGAGAGCAATTAAGAAGACAACTGCCATGTGGCAGTCCCTTTTCCGGCCTTCACGGAGAGAGGCCGTAGTTTCATGTAGGGTGAGGATAGGTCATAGAAGATCTATGCACTCTTACCTCCTGAATAGGGAAGACCCCCAGTATGTTCTTGTGGTGTTGATTTCACCATGGCCCACGTCCTCACAGAGTGTGCCGATCTCTCTGGCCTAAGGCGGAACCTCAGTCTGCAGGAAACACTCAAACCCATACTAGCGGATGACTGGAATATTGCTGATCTCCTCATTCGGTTTATGAGTGAGAGTGGACTAATTAACAGGTTCTAAATTTCAAGTTTTCAGTGTCCTCCTTGACTTAAGTTCTCTTTTTTTTAAGTCCTCCGTGGAATAAATTGTTTTAAATTTATTTTCGTTTTTGTTTCCACTTAATTTGTTCAGATAGGATGGTTAACTAATTATACTTCCTCTTAAAACAAAAATCACCGAGCTCGATAGCTGCAGTCGCTTAAGTGCGGCCAATATCCAGTAATCAGGAGATAGTGGGTTCGAGCCCCACTGTCGGCAGCCCTGAAGATGGATTTCCATGGTTTCCCATTTTCACACGAGGCAAATGCCAGGGCTGTACCTTAAGGCCACGGCCGCTTCCTTCCACTTCCTAGGCCTGTCCTATCCCATCATCGCCATAAGACATATCTGTGTCGGTGCGACGTAAAGCAAATAGCAAAAAAAAAAAAAAAAATCACCATCACCACCTCTCTGTTTTATGTGAAAATGACTCAGTTGAGCTTCATAGTTTTAGAATTATTGTGAGAAAACCTGGGGTTTTATTTTATGACTAATATACATGATGTAGCCTTGAGTGCAAATGCTGCCAAGGTCAGTTTGTTCATATTTGTTGAATATATATATATATATATCCATGATCCTTTCAATATGGATTTACCATTTTCCTCTATCCTTTGTATTCTAATTGTCAATTGAGGTTGTGAATATTCATACCGTTTCTGAAAGCTTTCCTATACATGCTTAATTCACGGCATAATGCCTGTTTCTAGGGTTTGAGGAGCCTTCAGTAAACCTAATGTTTTGTTCTGTAAAATGTGAAATGTTGAAGTTGGTCAGTGCCAGTGTGTATGATTTCAGGATTTCTGCCCCACTATACTTTGCAAAATACCTGTTACAAATTATTGTAAGTTTTTATTTCCACAAACACTGTGATGTATGCAAGCAACTTCTCAGGAATATTTTCATAGTTTTCAACTCTGGGGCAATAGGATAATCAACATGGCAGTTGAAAAAAGTACTGTAATTTTGGTTGATTTTATTGCTTTGATGAACCTTGACTGATATTGCATTATTTGAAATAACTTCTGATAGAATGCATTCTTCTTTGTTGTTTTATACCAGTGTATGTAATGGATAGCTTGTTCATTGTGTGTTTTCTGTCATTATGAATCAGGAGACCTATTAACTCCCACGTGTTATTTCCCATTTTAACCTTGTGGTAGCTGTGTGTTATACTTGTTTCCAATTAATAGAAACGTCCAACAATTGTATGTAATGTATGTATGTAATGTATGTATGTATGTATGTATGTATGAGTACTCTGTGCAAAGGCTGGTTTCATCCTCGACAGCTTCATCATCAGCTGTTACAGATGGCCTAGGTGTCACTGAATGGGTATATGAGGGAAATGAAGAGTGAGGTAGTTCCAAATTGTAACATACTGATAGACAGTTGAAACAACATTGCTTTTTATTATTTATCATCACTAATCAACGCTAGTAGAGGCATTTGTATCCATATGATTAAATCTACTCTGCAATGGAACTGGGAAACTGCACTTTCATAGATTGAGGTTAGAATCCCAGTTCTGTTGCTGGCTGTCCTGAATGTGATTTAGCCTCAGAATGTTCCACTCTCATTGCCTGAAAAAGGATTTAATTGTACTGATTATTAGTTTTCAGACTACCCCAGTTATTCTGTAGAAGCAAGTAATTACTTTGCCATAAGCACACAGTGGCAATGACCAAATATATCCCAAGTCCCGAAAAGAACAGTAACATCACATGGATCCCAAGTCACTATACAAATATGAGATCAACATGCAGTACCTGACCTGTAAATCATCTGTACAGGTAGCAAGGCTGAGCGGCTGAAACGGTAGAAGCTTCTGAGCCCAAGTTGGTGGATTTGATCTTGAATCAGTCGTTGGTATTAGATTGTGCTCGTATAAATCAGTGTCTTGTCAGTAGATTCACTGGAAAAGTTATTAGAGACGACGATGTCATCATCTCTGTTTGCCACTCCTCACCTCAGCTCCATGGTTATAAGGAGCTACTTTGTTTTAATTTTTCCACATTTGTACCCTAAAGCTAACATTGTTGAAGGTGTAACTATAATTCAAATAGATTTTCTTTTCAATTTTTCTAATACTCTATGAAATTGTTTGCAGGCTGCTGGGAAGTACAGACAACAAGGACGTAATTATGTTGTGGAAGATGGTGATATTATATTCTTCAAGTTCAATGCTGGAGCAGGTCTGAAGGATGCTAAGAAGAAATGATGGCACGCACTGCTGCTGGTGTTGTTGGTACATCTGTACCTCAATTTGTTCCTCTTCACCTATTGCAGCGGCTCACTCATTGAGCAACCACACTGAAGCCTTCTCTTTTCCTTTTATAATTTATTGACATGGAAACCATGCAGTTTTCTTTTTTATTGTTTTCAGGGCATAGATCTCTAAATATTGTTGTTAATCGATCAAAAATCTCATGTACTGGGCAAGTTATGAGAGAAATTACATACAGAATTGCCTGATATTATATATCAATATATATTTGTAATGAAGAATTTGATTGAGTGTACCGTAGAGTCAAAAGGTGATTATCATGGTGATGTTTAGACCTATTATATTTCTGAAATGTTGGAGAGCTTCACCTACAGCTAAGTAATACAACAGAAGCGTTTACATATAAAAGGCAACCATATTGCATATTTGATTGCCGTTTGTTCTGTCCTGCTTGGAAGAGGACTTTGCAATGCAGTGAAGTGTGAATTATTGAAGTCATTCAATTAAAGTATGAGGTATATCCAAAATTGGCTTCTAAAAAATGTGTGTGTTCTTGATCTTCAGTAATGAGAAATGACTGCTATGTAGGATGAGAGTATTATATTCTGCCCTATTTACTCTTAAGCATGTGTTTTTAATAATATAAAGTTCTGAAAATGTGTTTGGTGGACATTTAAGCAAGTCTTTTGTATATGAATAAGCTGCATATTGCTGAATTCTGCTTTTCAGGGCACTCTGTTTGTATTCATTATCAACAACCCCAGAAGAAGCACATCCCTGTTGTCTGGGTAATCATAATAATTTATTTACTTTGTACATTTTAGATTGTATCACTTAAAAGTGTGAACTGCACTCTTTTGTATATTTGGAGATATATTGCCCAAGAAGATGGAATACATTAGGTTTCTTGCAGGCTTATTTTATTTATCAGAAACTAATGCTGTATGTAAAATATTTACAAAGGCTGTGATAACACAAACTGCATATTGCTTCAGTTTATCCCTTTAATGATATGGTGTGAAATTTTAAAATAAATGCTGGTTTTCATGATGGAAATAAATACACTTCTCTCTCCATATCTTCAGTTGGTAATATGATGGTAACCTTTCCAGTCCACGATTCCTGACCCTTAATATATTCCTTTCTTTATTGACCAGTAGAAACTGTGTCACATTGCTACAATTTTTCCTTCTGACTCGTCGAATGGGGAGATTGAGACATCGTATTGTGATATCCGGTAGTCAAACTTTGGATTTATACCATCAGAGATGTATGCTAGATCTGTAGAGGAGGTGGGCATTGAAGGATGATTTCTTACCTGCAATGAATAAAGGGTAAAGAACATAGCTGAGTGAAGGGAGAGGAAATAGGATGTTGAACAGTTTTAAGAAATCACTCGTAGCTCTCCAAGTGCAGACATGATGAAGACTATTTATGTCAGTGAAGTTAAGGGGAATAACTTGCTATCCACCTATTAGTGCTTCACGACAATGAATGTTGACTAAGTTATCTGTGTTAGAGGAAGATAATCTTTCAGAATTCTGGTTTGCAATTTTAGTGATATGTTGTACTAGAAGGAAAAATGAATATTCAAGTCTCCTTGTCGAGTTTGCAAAGAAATTTAACACTGTGTTTATACTTTATATTTTCTAACAGTAGTCCAATGAACATAGAAGAAAATGGACAAACCTCAAGAAAGTACCATTAGCTTCCCTATGTAATCCAAGTTCAGTAGTACTACCTCATTATCGACTGGTAATAATGTGTCCTTTGTCTCGTCGGCTACAATCATAAGTCTCTGTAACTTCAAATCTTTTGACTTTAAAGTCAGTCTTCATTTGAATGAGTCTTATAATATTCACTGATTCCTTCTTTGTCATTGGCTAAGGGGTTGTCCCATGATTAAAAATATCCTGAATGGCATTGTTACAGGTGTAAGCTAGTGGTAGTAGGAAAATAGTGAGTTGAGTTTGAAACCTGCCATAGTAATTGCCAAGAAAGAACCTAAACTGAGGTATTGTGTTATTGAATGCCAAAAAAGAAATTTTTAAAATGGTAATAATGGTACAGAAAAGTTGCATTAGTCAGTAAGTTTAGGGCTGAACCTAGAGAAAAATATCAAATGCCTGCTTGGAAACTGTTACTTCAACTGCCAATAGATAGACAACAGCTAGGTAGAAAACATAAATGGACTGACCCAGTTAGTATACAGTAGAGAAGCAGCTTTTATTTGCTTACAGTTATGTTCCTGTTAATACAGCTAGGCATGTAGGATGTAGAATAAGTCACTCTTGAGAATTCTGGTATGTACGTACAGTGAATGGTCCACCAAACCCCTATAACTCATGAAACACCCTGTCTAACAATGCTAGTCCTTAAGATCAATATTGCTCTGCTCTCTACCTACATATCAGCAGTGTAAATTGAGCCAACACCCTTGCACAAGCAAAATGACTATATGCAATCATCGTGCCAAGATGAAAGTATCATTGCACAAACATACCGTTTATTGCATGTTGTTATAATACGAGTACTGCTAATATGAAAAAGTTAGTAGGTTAGCCGAAGTGATCTGGTGTACTAGAACTTAAATGAACCTTGTAAAATGTGAATTAGAGGTATGATTCTGAAATTAAATGTCGAGGTGAAAGGGGCACACATAAGTAGTCCGTTTGCTGCGAACATGGAGTGTGTTGTCATTTTGGGCGAATCAGTAATGTACCGGTAAGCTCTTTGAGATGTGAAAATGGATCCAGAGTTTGAATCCTGCTCTGCAGAAATGTTTTGGAAGGAATTCGCACCTTCATTGTACCTAAGTATAGCAGATTGTCTTCTTTGAGATGCTAATGTAATGTTATGTAAAGCATGTATGCTGCCTGAACTCTTCAGCTATTAAATAAGGTCACAATAGAAAGCTTATTCACTATTGTAGTGGGAACAAACATAATTGGTTATACAAATCTTTACTCACAAAATATTTCACTGACGAAAATATGAATATGTTATTCGTGTACATGACAAAAGTAGTTACAGTCACAACGTCTGTATCCTGAGAAAAGGAAACCAAGAACAAATACATTCCAGAGCCCGGAACAACATTTGCGTTCAACTGGGGCACTTAGAAAGAAATCTCCTCTTAGAGATACTCTTATAATATCTGGTAATAATGAAGAGGATGCTTGAGACGCTGCCTGGAATATCCCTTATGTTGGTACACGCGCACTTGTAATACAGATTAGCATCAGCCACTCATCTATTATGCTATCAGTGGCATGCACTGAACCCGATCTACCCCAGCACTGCTGGGTCAAATAATTTTTTATTTACATTTTATTGTTATTCCTTAGAACACATTAAGTTTAAGAAGCTGTAAACAGCTAAGTCAAGCCAGGTACAGCTGTTTGAACAGTTTGCTTGCACTACTGCAGTTCAGCTCTCTTCAGCGAGCCAGGTTTCTTTGCCTGCAGAAAAGAGAGCTACCCCAGCAAGATTTAAGTCGCTGTTCTGATGCATGCCCCAGAAGCCTCCTTGTCCTAGGAGCAGAGTGTTGCTGGTCCTCCCTCGAGATTCACAGCATCTTACAGCGACAGGCCAGCTAATTTGGGTAAGGTATGTTAGTTCTAATATTTAACATTCAAAGTGTTCAGCACCACACAACAGAGGCTACTAGAAAATTATCAACATGTTAACAGTATAGCCATTTGCACATAGTCTTGCTAACAAAAATAGAGCCATTTTATGAAATCAATTGTAATAAAAGTATTTGTTTATTTTGGATTTCGCCATTATAAAGTTTTCGGGAGCGATGGCATGTGCAGATAATGGTTTTCGATACATGCTGAAAAATATTTAGGTTGCCCAGCATGAACACAGCCAAGCACGAAGTAAAAGAATTTGGTATTTGGTTACCTGTAAGGGTGGTATATTGTGAATTTTTGTAGTGTTCCTCTTGGATTATTGGTGAAGTTTTCATAAGTTCTGGGGTAATCTTTGTGAATATAACTGTGTTTTACGTTGTGTGGAATATTTTCCCTCATTTGTCATTGCTGCACCTACACTTGGTAAGCGAGTGAAACTGTAAAATTTCGGCGACAGTAAAATACCTGATAAATTTTTCTCATTCAGTTTGGGTTAAGTTTCTTAACCCTTTCAGACCGAGTACGCACAATTGTGCGGGTTCGTATTTTAGTTATCCCTGGCTGTATTTGATGTTTTTTCGGCGCTAGACCGGACTGCAGTGATTGTGCGGGACTCGTGGCGTATATTTCAATTGCTTTTAGTATGCGCTTGACCGCCAGGGCGAAGGAAGAAGAGTTTAAAAAGCACAGTTGATCGGCGAGATGACGGGAAGCAGTAGTGCCAAAATTAAGTATTTATTTATTGCATGTATATTAATCTAGAAGCTTTACTGAATACCGGAATATATTCAATGAAGTGTGTACATTGGTTAGTGAACGTAAATTTTGCAGATACATCATCGTATGTGATACAACGAGGTTTTGAATTTTGATACGCACAATTGTGTGGGTCCTGCTTTTCGGATGTTAGTTTTTATTTTGTAAAATAAACTATCAATATGTGTACTGAGGAGAATTTTAGTAAGTTTTTGACATACAAACAAAAATTCACACCTCCAGTTTTCTTTCAGGTCTGAAAGGGTTAAGTTAAAAACAAATAGTTCATCTCAGTGTATTTTTGTGAAAACCATGACTGTACTCTTACGAAGAGTCACCGGGTGCAGCTGTAAGTGTATTGTGTAAAATCTGCTGTAGCTTAAGTTATGATGGTGCCGTCACTGCCGTGAATATCAATTTGGAAATATGTGCAAGTATGTGGTAGAAATTATTCTTAAAGGACCATTCTCAGCAAGACCTTTCCATGTAAATGCAGCCTTATAAAAGAAGGTAGGCAAACTTCAGATTGACCAGTTTCACTTCACTAATTCTTCATACGAAAAATATGTTTGGATGACAGGATGCACCAAACTTATAGCTCTGTTCGGTTGGTCTTTGGTCAAGACATATACACAAGCTGGAGTAAAACGGGGTATATTAATTGGAGAAATTTAACCAAAGCAGCTGTTTCTCACGAGTGTATAGCACTCATCAGAGCATCTTATCTCTTAGCGTCATTTGGAAAAGTTAGAGTGGACACACAACTAGATGACCAGCTTAAACAGGGAATTACATTTTATAATGACAGGGTAAAACAAAACAGGGAACTTTTGAAGTGTTTCATTAATGTTGTATGCTTCTTATACAAGCAAGAACTTTCTTTTCCAAGGGCATGGCGAGTGTGAAACCTTAGTTAATGGGAAAAACTACATCGATATGACCCTCCCTTGAAAACCCATTTGGAGACATCCATAGATTTCAGGGGTGTTGATATCTTTTCTATTAAATATAAATATAAATAATAATGACTAATTGAATTTGGGAGCCATAAATATACAAATAAATAATTCTTAAACTTTGCCGGCTGTTGAAACTCATCTTCAGGGTCGTTGTCTTGTGACAAGGAGATCTGAATCACTTGATACCTAAAAAATTAATATTGGAAAAGGAGTCCATCTGGTAATTTCCCCCACCCATAGAAATTAAACAGAATATATATTAATCTCATACAATTTACTTAGTCAATTAAACCTGTATTTACCTAGAAATCCGAGCAGAGCTCGTCATGATACACCCTTGAACATATATAACAAAATAAAGAGAATATTGATATAAATAATAAATGTCTTAATTTATGAAATAACTCTCTCTCAATAACTGGTACTCAGTTTATTCCGCAACGCAAAATATTCACACGCAGTCATGACTCATTTTTCAAGAATGGACTCCACTTTGCTGATGGCGTTGGTATAGTTTGAAAAGGCCCAACACGTTACCTTACGTAGACTCTCCGTAGAATTATATATGGCTAACATTCATAACCATAGAATGTTGTTACACTCCAGCATCTTTCTCCCTGGTTCCTTCAACAGCAGATCTCGAACTCCCAACATGGCATGGGACATCTTCCCACAACTCGTACAAAACACCTCTCCGATTACCACCAGTATCACATCTGCACACTGCAAGCTGCAACTTCCAACTCTCGACGCGTGCTTGCACCACACTAGCACAAGCCAACACAACAGCATCTTAAAATAGCCCAGTTCCTGGAATTTTCCACCTCAGCTCCGTCAACACGTAAACCCCTGCTCGGAGACTCGTCACGTACACAACCGGGAGATAAACTGAGTGATCGAAACACACTAGTCCCAAATAAAATATAGAGAGTATCCATAATAACGAGAGTTCCAAAAAGAGTTACTAAGCCGCGACGGCTAAATACACACATAAATGAAATATGCACATGAATAAATAATAATAATAATATTAATAATAATAATAATAATAATAATAATAATGACAATATCTGACCGGGGTTTGTCAGGTTACAATACTCCCCCTTTGTTTTCCAACAGATGCAACTGTTGGCAAAACAACACAAATCAGGTGGCTGATGGCCCAAGGACAGCTCCTCAAACTACCCATCAAATATACAATATACAACATTAGGGATCCCGATGGTATCTCCTCAAATTGAACACATTATAAGTTCCAATACATTTCCTATTAGCATCAATTAAGGAATATGCACACCTCCCTATCCTTCTCGCAACAATAAAAGGACCCTTAAACAATTGAAAAAACTTAGACATGGTCTTATCCTCAGCGTTAGATGGGTGAGGCACTCGCAACAATACTTCATCTCCTACCTCTAAACTATCAGAGCACCTATTCTGAACTATCCTAGCATCTAAACACAGTCTCACCGACCCATCCTTCTTGCCAATAACAACCAAAGGATTAACGTACTTGCTACAGGAAGGCTCAATAATCTTACCTGTAAGCATATTATGTATCACTTCCTGTACCGCCTGAGCATGAGCATGAGGAATCGGATATCTAGGACTATTAAAACTAGACCTATCTAAAATATCAAATGAGTGTTCGTACACAGTAGTACACCCTAATTCACCAGAGAACACCTCCTTGTTCTCCATCAAAACATTCAAACGTTCCCTCTTCTGCTGCACCTCCAGGCATGTCTGTCGCACCGCTTTCTCCACCTCACTGACCAAATCCTGACTTTCCGATACCATACTGTCATTAATTCTGATACTTGCATTATTAACTTTAACATCGACTTCATCCTCAACAATTTCCTCAATAACCTGAATATGACTACAATGAAGCACAAAACTACTCCTATCCACCTGATAATTAAGCTTAATCGGTTTACGTTCTTCACCAACAAGAAATTTCAAAACAGCAGTATCATAGTCAATCACACACTTGGTTTCAGATAGCCAGTCATTCCCCAGTATAACGGAATATACCAGATTAGGCACAACAAGACAACATTGCAACATGGTCTGACCACCAACCTCAATAGGAACAATAACCTGACTACGAATACGATTACTCTTAGCACCAGCTGCTGTGATAATAAATGTGTTCCTCACAGGAATCTCCTCAATAATCTCACCTCTGCGACGAGCTTCCTCACAAAATTTAAAATTTACACAAGACTTATGACTCCCCGAGTCTACAAGCAATTTCTCCTTCACACCCCATATGGTAGCCTCCATAGCTGGGTTGATCAATAATTCAGACGAACCACCTTCCTTAGCACTATCCTGGTCACACAACAAATCCTTACCAACATCAATCTCAAAAGCCTCCCTGATAACATGGATTTGCACATCAAGTGGGGATCTCCTAACGGACCTATTTAGGACATCCTGTTGGAGTTTAAATTCTGATTCTGCTGATTACCACTATTATTACCTCTCTCATCCCTTCTCCCCCTATCATTCAAATCCCTAGACTGATTACTAGAATTAAAATTCCTACTATCTTGATTCCTGAAATTAATCCTGGTTTCTTCCTGCCTATTCCCATTACCCTGATCCATTCTGCTATAGTCATTCCCATTCCTACGATTACTTTCAAAGGCTACTCCTCTCCTGTGATTATTTTCCCCCACACTCCTATGTCCTACCTGCCTACCCAAAGAATCGAAACGTTGCAACAGCCCTTCCATTCCCTTAATGGTCTTAACCTGCTGGATGCACATGGCCAACTGAATATCTTCATTAAAATGTCTAGCCATCCTCCTAACAATATCCTGCTCTGGCTAACTCCCTTCTAAGTTCTGACTAATAGCCACGTGCACAAGAAAATACTCCGTACGAGATATACCCTCATTACCCTTATACTTCCCAGCCATAATCCTATCTCTTTCCCTACCCTGAATCTCCTCATCCCAAAACTTATCCATAAACAACTCCCTGAATCCCCTTAAACCCTTAATATAACCTCTATAAACATCATACCAACTCCTAGCTTCACCCGTAAACGCACTTGCTAACATATCATCTACCAAGTCCCACTCTAACACACCTTCTTCCAAGCTCCTAGTAAAACGTTTCTCCACTACCTTGAGAAATTCCAGAGGGTTAAACTGCTTACCATTAAACTTAGGCAGCTCAATTTCCTTAATAATATGCCTTTGTATGCTAGAACTCTGAACATCACCTGAGGACCTGACTGATTGAATCTTTTCGTCAACCCTCTGTAATACATCTGCCTTCCATACATCAATATGACTAGCGTTCTCTCTGACCTGATGTTCAATTACACCTTGTTTACTTATCACATTGTGAATACTGTTAAAGTTATCTAAAATTTTATCCTGACATTTAGAATTTTCAACAAGTTTAGCTTCAAGATTATTAGCAACGTTACAAATTACTCGGTTAAATTCACTTTTATTTGATTCAGATATACCCCTAATTTCTTCAATTTGCCTATCATGCTCAGACAATTTACCATTAATTTCTACACATTGATAGTTTAATTCCTTCCTCATCTCCATAATACCTGAATCGACTTTCTCACTTAACCTCTTTACTTGATTATCCATCCTATCACTAATTTCCTGAACTTGTTTTTCAATTTTAGCAACATTAATTTCCATTTTCTGATTATTATCCTCAAGTTTACTTTCAAGTTTCTGTGTTAACTCATCATTCTGCTCTCTAAGTTTACTTTCAAGTTTATTAGTAAATTCACTCAAAATATGAACTAATTGGTCTAGCTGCTGGTCACTATTATCGCTACTCTGCTCTGATAGAGATGATGAAGCATTGTCCCCGGTTACCATCGAATCTAACACAACATTTAAATTATTATCGCCCATTGTGGCTTCACTCTCTGAATTAATCATGTCAACGGTATAGTTTGCTCCCCCTGTACTACAATTAATATGCACTTTCCTTTCCACACTCCTATTTCTTAATTTTAACAGATTAATATTTTCTCTCGTCCAACTCATCACCTTGCGTTTCCCACATACGCAAAATTTCCACAAGACATATTATACACTCCACAGCGAACAAGAAATCTCCACAACAACTGTACATATCATGAAATTTGAGAGCAACTATACCATTTCTGTGTGCATACCCTATCGTGACTCAGATCAGTCTTGCCCCACGTTGGGCGCCATTGAAATCTTTTCTATTAAATATAAATATAAATAATAATGACTAATGGAATTTGGGAGCCATAAATATACAAATAAATAATTCTTAAACTTTGCCGGCTGTTGAAACTCATCTTCAGGGTCGTTGCCTTGTGACAAGGAGATCTGAATCACTTGATACCTAAAAAATTAATATTGGAAAAGGAGTCCATCTGGTAATTTCCCCCACCCATAGAAATTAAACAGAATATATATTAATCTCATACAATTTACTTAGTCAATTAAACCTGTATTTACCTAGAAATCCGAGCAGAGCTCGTCGTGATACACCCTTGAACATATATAACAAAATAAAGAGAATATTGATATAAATAATAAATGTCTTAATTTATGAAATAACTCTCTCTCAATAACTGGTACTCAGTTTATTCCGCAACGCAAAATATTCACACGCAGTCATGACTCATTTTTCAAGAATGGACTCCACTTTGCTGATGGCGTTGGTATAGTTTGAAAAGGCCCAACACGTTACCTTACGTAGACTCTCCGTAGAATTATATATGGCTAACATTCATAACCATAGAATGTTGTTACACTCCAGCATCTTTCTCCCTGGTTCCTTCAACAGCAGATCTTGAACTCCCAACATGGCATGGGACATCTTCCCACAACTCGTACAAAACACCTCTCCGATTACCACCAGTATCACATCTGCACACTGCAAGCTGCAACTTCCAACTCTCGACGCGTGCTTGCACCACACTAGCCCAAGCCAACACAACAGCATCTTAAAATAGCCCAGTTCCTGGAATTTTCCACCTCAGCTCCGTCAACACGTAAACCCCCGCTCGGAGACTCGTCACGTACACAACCGGGAGATAAACTGAGTGATCGAAACACACTAGTCCCAAATAAAATATAGAGAGTATCCATAATAACGAGAGTTCCAAAAAGAGTTACTAAGCCGCGACGGCTAAATACACACATAAATGAAATATGCACATGAATAAATAATAATAATAATAATAATAATAATAATAATAATAATGACAATATCTGACCGGGGTTTGTCAGGTTACAGTGTATCAAATAGAATCAGAATGATTTAATTGATGCAGTGGCAAACGTGTTACTGGAAGAAATAGAATCTGAATTGAAAGAAGCTATGTTTTGTTACAGTTTTAGTAGACAAGACAACTGGTTATTTCCAACATTGCCGAACTCTCCGTTGTTCTAAGTTACATTTACAATGGGCAGGCAAAAGAAAGATTTGTCGGGTACAGTGATGTCAGTGAATACAGAACAACTTTAGGCATTTCAGAAATCGTAGGACAATAGTTGACTGAGTTTGACTGTAATAACAAGTTAATTGTGCAGTCTTATAATGGAGCTGTTTCAATAGCCAGACATATGAACCGAGTGCAAGCTTTAATTTAAAGAACATATCACTGGGTGAGTTGGTTGTGCAGTTAAGAGCGCGCAGTTGTGAGCTTGCATCCGAGATATGGTGGGTTCGAGCCTCACTGTGGGCAGCCCTGAAGATGGTTTTCCATGGTTTCCCATTTTCACACTGGGCAAATGCAGGGTCTGTACATTAATTAAGGCCACAGCTGCTTCCTTCCTGTTCCTACTCCTTTCCTATCCCATCGTCACCGTAAGACCTGTCTGTGTCGGTGCAACGTAAAGCAAATTGTAAAAAAAAAAAAAAAAAAGAGAGAGAGTCCCATGCTGTGAACACGTTGTCTGAGTGCAAGATATTTTTTTAGTTCTCTTAATGGTATTAATGCTTTCTTTTCACATTCACCTAAACGGGCAAAGTTTCTGAAAGAATATTTGTAGAGAAGACTTCCTAGTGTTTCACTTACTAGGCGGAACTATACAAAGAGATTATTTAGCTCTGTTTTTGTTCACAATAGTGATTCGTGTGTTTTTAACTCAATGCTATCCAATCCCCTCAAAATTGGAAATGAATTTTTAGCTCCAGTGAAAGGTTACCTTCTCATAATGAAAGATTTCTCATTTTGCTTTCTTGTTAGGACATTTTACAAAAATTTTGCATTCTCTGATGTTCTGTACAATATCTTCCAGACGAAAAGTTTCTACACCATTTGAAGCTGGAAGGAAAGTGATGAAATTTGGAAGGCCATTTATTTGTTAAAGGGTAAATTTAACTCCATCTATGCAGAAACAGCACAAGAAATAGGTGAGCTAACAAAGAGAAATGCGTTTTCGGGATTACGAGAAATTGAACTTCTTAGGACTAATATCTGCAGAGAAGGGAAAGTATGAAATTTATCAGAAAAATAATCCCTGAAGCTGAAATTCATTCCCTGGCCATTTTGACAAAATGAGGTTGACAAACGATCTAGCAATGTTGTACGTTCGTGAAGAGTTTAATGAAAATAGTCCATTTGAGCTAATAATCCTCTTTTCAGAACAATAATTAATTTCTTGTTCCCCACAACTTTCTAAGTTAATTGAAATCAGTTGTACTATACCAGAGTTGACTGCATCTGTGGAAAGGACCTTCTCAGCTTTAAAAAGAATAAAATCTAACTCAAAGAAGAGAATGGGAGAAAAAAGACTCACAAACATGACACTGCTTTCCATTGAGGCAGCATTACTGGAAGGTGTTCACCAGAAAAATTCATTTTTTGAAAGAACTCTTTGCTACTTTGCTATGCAGGAGAGAGGAATGGAGTTCACATTTAATTAAAGATATCAATGTTGTCAACATGTTCGAGGACAGTGTTTTCTAAAGACCATTACCCACTGCGGGTAGGGGATGCAGATGAAGAATACACCCACGGTATCCCCTGCTGTCGTAAGAGGTGACTAAAAGGGGCAACAAAGGGATGATTATATTAGAACCATGAAACTACTTGTGATTAGTACCACCACGCGGGGAACACCATCGGTCGCTTTTACTTGCGTGTAGTACCACTATGTTAGGTACTAAATAGGTTTGTGATTAGTAGCAAACGAGAGCGCGACGGCTTTTACAGTACCTGTGATTAGTAGCACTATATGAGCGACACCATGGGATGACGGAACTCATGGTTCTGGCTTGCCTATGATTAGTAACCACTATATGAGGAACACCACGTTATAGTACGTGTACCTGTGGTTAGTACACTTAGGTGATGAACACCATAGGTTTGCGCTGCCTGTCAATGCCGCCACAATGTGCGAAACATAGTAGGTCTGTAATACATGTACGAATTTCATTACCTGTGAGTAGTACCATAATGTGTGGAATACCGCGAGTCTACGCTACTCTTGATTAGTACCGCAACATGACAAATACCATGGTTCTACTTTTCTAGCGGTAAGCACCATTATGAGGGTCGATGACTTGGATTTTGAACTCCTTTTGACTACAAGCATCATCGATTCAGTATCGTGCTATAGAAGCAGTCCCTTGGTCAGTAATACTATTGTTTTACGCTAGCTTCTGTGCATGTGAGGCACTGTGAGTCGGTTCCACTGATCGTTTTAAATTCATCTCCATCCATTCATTCTTCGTCCTCACGTTTTAAATTGTGGTCAGTGGAGGATTTGGGGTTTTTAATTTGTCATTTCATCTCGTCTCATTTCGTACCATTAGGGGCCGATGACCTCGATGTTAGGCCCCTTTAAACAACAAGCATCATCATCATCATCATCATCATCATCATCATCATCATCATCATCATCATCATCATCATCTAAAGACCATTCTCACTAAACAGAGTGAAATTGATAATATCGTTATTTACTGCTCACTACTGTACCAGTAAAATAGCTCGACTTTATGAATTAATTTTAAAGTTAGCACAAAGTAGTTCTCAGGGCAATGCTGGGTGATTTCTAGCTAGGGCTTGGTACAGGAGGCAGGGTCCTATCTACAAGAAAAATTTTAATTAGATTGAATAATAGATTTTTATTCAGAAAATGCATTTCAAAGTGCACATCACCTTACTGTTGATAGTCGCTGTCTTCAACATCGCTTTTTGATGACCCGTGCTCCCAGTTCACCAGGCTGAATGGGGCTGAAACACGTTCTGAAAGTTGCCAATATTACATTGAGATAAGGCCGGAACACCCAGGTCGGTTTGATATGGGTTTGAGTCTCGAACTCTCGACGTTCTGGATGATCTCCGACGTTCTCCGGTGATCTCCGATTATGTTGTGGGGTAATCACTCGTCACATAACTTACACGAGTGTCCAAATTTACACATTCCCCCGACACTTTGGTTTAACAGCACTGTTTCATTTAATATGGTTGTGATATGCAGTCGAATTCACTCTTAATCTTGTAGAGAGAATTTATAAGTTCACTAAAGATGAAGATGCGGGTAGCATCGAGATTGGAAGAAAATAAAGCACAGTTCATGAATAGAAATAATGAAACTGAAAATTGTTCACGCACTTGGCACAGTTCAGGGTGATTTTCCACTATATAAACTACCACTTGACATTGAAAGAAACGTATGACTGCTCTAGAGTTTATCAAAGACACTGCTGTCAGTCATGAAACAATACTAAACACTTTGACGAAGAAATAAAGTTGAAATGAAAAGCACAGTTTGTTGATAGGCGCACTTGACATTAAATAAAATAGGTGACTGTTCGAGAGTTTATCAAAGACACTGCTGTCAGTCACACACAAATAATTTACACACTGTTCTGAAGAAATAATACACAATTTTGTTTGAATTGGATAAAGAACACAGTTTGAGTTCAGAGTGAAACACTGGTATCATAGCACACGATTATGGTAATCTCTTGCATTAACATTCATGTGAAAGTTCGAACACTTTCATAAACACCCTTGTTTATTGATGAAATTATGCTGACTGAGATTTAACAAAATGTCACAGTTAATAGTATAATGTAGTAGTGTCACAATGAAATTAATGACATGTTTGTTCAGAGGCAACGTGGTAATAAACTCAGTTCTACGAGAACGAGTAAGTTATATCAAGAAGTTTCTACATGCGCACAGAATGTAAGTTCGACTTGACTGTTGTCACCTAAGTCCAATACACGACTTGTCATAATCAGAGTTCAAACACGCGCACAGATTATAAGTTCAACTTGACGGATACAATCCAAGTCTACTACAAAGACTTTGAACAATTTGATCTTCAACACACGCAAAAATTCTATGTTCAACTTCGACTAATGTCAATAGACTCAATGTCCATCATAAAGACTTTGTTATACATTAGAGTTCACACGCGCACAATTTATCATTTCAACACGACTGTCAGAGTTTAAGTCCCACATGAAGACTTGGAATATTCAAAGATATTCTCTATCAGCACTACGACAAACACTGCAGCGTGGAGAGTCAGGCTGGACACCCAGCTATGACTGTGTGATTGGGTCTAGTGAGCTCAGCTTATATTCAGTTTGGGGCTCCTAAGTCATCAGATAATGTGATCTCTTTGAAGCTGATTATCTCGTGAATCCCTCGATGGATTTCCTTGAGATTTGCAATTTGAGACGTTTATGTTATCCTCTTCAAAATGATGTATCACTCAAGTTGCTGTGATTTTTTGAAATCTTTTCAATCGAATGTTCGCGAAGGCGTGATGTTCATATCCAGAACATACCAGGCCATGCAGGCTACACGGGGCGTCAGGCGGGTAGTCTATATTGTCCCTACAGCTACGTCACACACACAGCTGTTGCTGGCTCGCCTGATCACTCCTCCGAATGTAAACAAACCAAGTTCGCTCTGAACGTCTTGTGTGATGATGAAGTACAATTAATAGTCAAAAAATACGGCATGTACAGGTCGCAACCAGTACACTGCTTTAGTGGCCAAAACGAATGGCAGAATGGCAAAATATCCTGGAGGAATTCTTCAAGATGCATCAAACTCTCTTGGCACATTACAAATCTCAGTTGGATTTGAACCCACTTCCTGACTGCAGAGGACCAGTTACTGGGCAAATACACTGCCAAGCTCACCTCCATAAATCATTCGAATGAGTCATAATGGAATAACTTCAATACCTAAAATTGTTTATTTATTTTTTGTTTGTTTGTTTATTAGAGATTAGTCTGTCAGGAGTGGAAGCAAATGGAGAAGAGCCTTATAACCAAGGCAGAACAGCTTGCGCCTGTTACCAGGACGAAGAAGCACAAATGATGGAACGAAGAGTGTGATAGACTACTTGATCTGAGGAAGAAGGCGTGGCACAACTGGGAAACCAAAAAGGACGAGAGTGCCTGGCAACACTTTGTGGAAACTAGGAAGATGGTGTCCGAGGGGATCAAGAAAGTTAAGAAGGAACAAGGAGACCAACTACTCAGGAATATAAATGATGAATTTGCTAAGAACAACATGAGAAACTATTATCGGATCTTCAGGGAGAAGCTAAACAGATACGACCCCCCAACTCTCCAGTGTCAGGACAAAAAAGGGAACATGACGTATAGTAAGAGGGGAAACTGTAAGATACTAGCAGAATATTTCAAGGAACTTCTGAATTGCGAAGAACCACACCAAAAGATGGCGTTCGATGGTGGACCAAAGTCATCCCCCAACCCTGACTCTAAACCCCCATCTATAAGTGAGATTCAGACATTACTAACTCATATGGAAAATAACAAGACATCGGGGGAAAATCAGATAACAGCTGAATTATGGAAGTATGCAAGCAAAAATGCAATTGTCTCGCTCCAAGAAATTTTTGAAGAGATATGGAAGAATGAGGTTATTCCAGAAGAATGGAAAATGGCCCTGATACCCCCTCTTCACAAAAAAGGTTCGAAATCGGATCCCAACAACTACAGAGGGATTTCACTGGTGGATGTGACATACAAGATATTGTCCAGAGCATTACTGCAAAGAGCTGAACCTCGGTTGGATCGCCAACTTGGGGAGTATCAAGCCGGGTTTTAGGAAAGGAAGATCTTGCCCTGAACAGATCTTAAAAACCTCAGAAACATTTTAGCATACCAGAAGCAGAGGGCGAAACCGTATATAGTGACTTTTGTAGACTTCCAAAAAGATAGAGATAGAGAGTCGTCGTTCAATATTTTGGAGGAGTTTGGCTTGGACAGGAAAACTAAACATCATCAAGGAGACGCTCACGAATACGTCCTCTAAAGTCAGATTCATGGGCGAACTATCGGAAACTTTTGAGATCAGAACAGGGATCCAGCAAGGGGCTGGTCTCTCCCCTCTGTTGTTCAACTGTGCACCTGAAAAAGTTGTGAGGGAATGGAATGCAAGAACGAGAGGGGGAATAAGACTTGGAACAAAAAACAAAGGAATCATGATTAAGTGTTTGGCATTTGCTGACTACTTGGCGCTGCTCGCAGAAATGTGGGAGGGAGCAAAAGAACAAATCGCCGAATAACAAGAGCAGGCGGGGAAGATAGGACTTAAGATTTCTTTCGATAAGACGAAGATCATGATGAATATACTTGACACTCCTAAGAGAATTAAAGTAGGAGCTCAAAAAATAGAGGTGGTGACGAGTTTCAAGTACCTAGGGGAATGGATTGAATGGAACAACTTTGAAGGGAAAGCAATGGAAGCGAGAAGGACCAAAATGGAACTAGCTTTCCAGAAAACCAAAAACACATACAATAAGAAAGCCCTTTCTTGAAACACCAAAATAAGGCATTATAACACAGTAATTAAGCCAGAAGCACTCTATGCAGCAGAGACACTAGTCATGGGGAGGAAAGTGCAAATGGAGAAATTGGAAATCAAGGAGAGGAAAATATTGAGGAAGGTCATGGGTCCCAAATTCCAAAATAACAAACAAGTTTTATATAGAAACGAATCCCTCTACGTAAAGTCGGAGAGACTCTCGGATACCATGAGGAAAAGGAGGATTGATTTCTATGGACACATATTCCGAATGAATCCTAACAGATTAACTAAACAGATCTTTGACTTTTTTTTTTTTTTACAAAAGAAGGCTAAACCCAATTAGTTTAAGGACGTTGAAAAGGATCTGAGAGATCTTAAGATTACTGAACTCATGTTAAAGAATGGTACAGCCAAAACTGTGACCAAAGACAAAACTAAGAGGTTCCAAGTTAAGAACAACACCAGAAAACCGATTCAGATATCAGAGGAGGAAAGCAGGAGATCAGTTAGAATGAAGAACTATTGGGAGAAGAAAAGAACACAAGCATCTAAGAATTGATTGATCTGACGTACCCCAAAGATGGATGATTCAAAATGAAGAAGAAGAAGAGACTAGTCTCATTTACAAAAATTGATGCCTCTCTAGCCATCAGATGATATAAAGGTTGATTCCCTCCCGAATGAGTAAATCAGTGCATTGGCACTGTCGGTGGCTCTGAATAGCCTACGTAGTGGGCTCCATGGTATGCATTAGCCATGTGTCTTGGTAGGTGTGCTATTTACTAACTGATGAGCCCAACTTAGCATACTGGGGTGGAGCGCTGGCAACCAGGAATGAGTTAGCTGGAAAATTTATGATGTCCAATAATGGACCAACTATATTGGTATATTGGTATTATAAATTTACTCATTTGGGAAAAATATTTCAGATTCCCTACGGGAATCAACATCTATAGCACCATCTCTATTGTTGAGCTTAAACCCAAACACATTGCTGAACTAATCCTTTATGGGAACAGTGACCTATACTTTCAGATTGGCTATAAACTGCAGGTTATACAAAACTAAATTATATGGGGTTGATAGACCACTCTGTAAGTTTATAATGCAGTTTAAAATTTGAGTTTAGAATGAATTTTTATCATCATAAAATGAAAATCCACAGCCTGTTTACAGTCATTCAACTGGGTCAGGGAGGGAATGAATAAAGCCCCCATCTAGCAGCAAGGATAGGAATTGTGCCAGCTGCCAAAGCCTGTCACACACCTCTGAGGCAATCAATTATGACTGACAGATAAAATGAAATGATATTGGAGAGTGTTGCTGGAATGAAAGATGATAGGGAAAACCAGAGTTGCTAGAAAAAAACATGTCCCACCTCTGGTTTGTCCCGCACAAATCTCATATGGAGTGACCGGGATTTGAGCCACGGAACCCAGCGGTGAGAGGCCAGCTTGCTAACACCTGAGCCATGGAGGCTCTTTGTATCTTCATAACGACAACTATTGCTACTTAATTATGCGGACACTTGTGTACAGTATGATAGTATCTGTTGAAAATAGCAGATATATTTGTCATAGAAGATGGTACATTACCTCCAATGTGGTTTTGAAAAGGAAGCACTAGCAGATAATTTCTGACCGTTGAGCACAAATCTGTATGTACACTGCAAAATCACATAAAAATAAACAAAATATTGGCCTACATAAGATACTTATTTTACTAAATGGGGAGTAACTACAAAGTTGGAAGTCAATATAACGTAGCAAAATAGAATATATCAGACTACTTACTAGGTTCAAATGATATAACAGTATGCAGTGATTAAGAATATATGAGGAGGAGGAGGTGGTGTTGAAAAAAAATAATTAATAATCGGCCAGTTCTGAAAGAATTTATTGGAGAACTGCCCAGCCTTCAAGGGAGAGATTATGCACTCGAGCATTTTTACATGATGTACAATTTCTATGTGTGTTAAAGGGTAATATTGGAAAGCACATCTAAATTCAAGTACTAAAGGACTGTCCATTTAGAGACATCATGGAGCATTCTTACGAAGATCCAAAATATTAGATTAATTGGTTTTTCAAAACCAGTTAGTGATATCATGAACTCCAACAACAGTAAGAATGTAGGTTTTGAAATAACTTAAATACAATAATATAAAAATATATTTATGCATTCACTGTGTTACACTATATTATTTATTCTCTAAGAGCAATCTCAGAGGTTCCTAAATGATTTAAGAATTACTTGTATTAGTGTAAGTTATTCAGTTGTGTGACTCATCCTGTGAAATACAAATGATGGCAAACATTTGCAGGCAATTTTTAATAATATCATTGTAATAATAAAATTGTTAAAACAATTAAAAGATATTCCATCTGACTCAATGGATGAATGGTCAGTGTTGAGGCCTTCGGTTCAGAGGGTTCGATTCCCAGCCGGGTTGGGATTTTAACCACATCTGATTAATTCTTCTGGTGCGGGGACTGGGTGTTTATGCTTGTCCCAACACTTTCCTCTTCATATTCAGACAACACACTACACTACCAACCACCACAGAAACACGCAATAATAAATACATCCCTCCATATAGGGTTGGCATCAGGAAGGGCATCTGGCCATGAAAGAGGGCCAAATCCACATGCGTGACACAGTTCGCACCCGCGACCTCACAGATGTGGGAAAAGCGGTGGAAGAAAAAGAAGATATTCCCAGATCGTCCTCTTATGAACAGCACCCCTAGTTCTAAACAGTACTTCTGTTATAGACCATCTAACTAAGAGAGTGGGTTAGCAGTCAGAGGGGAAAAGCAAACAAGATTCTTGGATAGATTTCTCGTCGAAGTTCACTTCATGCACACAAAAAAGGCAAACGTCTATATATATAAAACTAGCAAGATACCCGTGCTTCGCTACGGTATTATACTGAAATTTATAATTGAATGCTTATTGTTTTAGATATATAATCCGCCGAAATTCGCGATCTGACTCGTTTTCTGCGAGAATCCGCCAAAAATCGCGATCTGACTGGTTTTCTAATAGATTACGGCAAGTTTCCACCCATTTTTCAATTTTTCTTTCCAGCAATCGATTTTGTACTTCCCGGGCTAGGTCCAGGTATTCCACCCGGTCAGTTGCGTCCCTAAATCTTTGCCATCTTTTCCTATAAGCATTTTTAATATGGATCAAATCCTTCAGGAGATCCGGCGTGGTGTCGTCTTGGGTGCCTTGGCGGTACTGAACCCGCGGCCGGACTGGATTCTTAGTCTTTACCCGTCCAGGACCCGTTTCCAGCGCGAATTTTTAAACTGAGTGTGTCTACATCTTAAAACTTTAAAAGTTTACAGATGTAAAAATCGGTATTTAGAATCTCCTTTAAAAATAAAGGAACACGTATTTTTTGTTTTCTGTAAATCCCAATAGGATGAATAATGAAGGGTGAATAATGGGATGAATGCCTTTAATGAGGATACATATATCTCAGAAACTGAAGATATTGCAGAACTGAAAATTTGTATATGGGATCTCCTTTAAAAATAAAGAAAAACGTATTTTTTTGTTTTTGGAAAATACAATTAATGGCGGTTAAACAGGAGTGACAAATCGGGGTGAATTTTTTGAAAGACTATGTCTACAGAATATCTGAGAAACGTAAAATGTTACAGACCTAAAAAGTGGGTATTTGCAATCTCCTGTAAATGTAAAGAAACATAGGTGATTTGTTTTTTGGAAACTCCACTTAAGGGGAACTAAAAATGGGTGAAATTTTAAAATGAGAATTTCTACAGTATATCTCAAAAACTTAACATGTTAGAGAAGTGAAAAACGGTAATTTTTATCTCTATTAAAAAATGAATTCTAGTTTTAGGAAATACCACTTGGGTGGAAGGGGGGGGGTGAAAAAAGTGAATGAAAATGGTGTTGAATTCTTTTTTTTTTTTGCTAGGGGCTTTACGTCGCACCGACACAGATAGGTCTTATGGCGACGATGGGATAGGAAAGGCCTAGGAGTTGGAAGGAAGCGGCCGTGGCCTTAATTAAGGTACAGCCCCAGCATTTGCCTGGTGTGAAAATGGGAAACCACGGAAAATTGAATTCTTTTAATTAGGCTACTGATATCTCAAAAATGAAGATGTTACAGACGTGAAATTTGATATTTGGAATCTGCTTTAAAAGTAAAGAAACACGTATTCTCGGAAAATCCAATGAAGGGGGGAGGGTGAAATAATTGAAAAATGAATTGACTTAATTGTATGAGAATACATACATCTAATAAAAACTAAAGTTGTTACAGACGTGGAAATTGGTATTTGGATCTCCTTTAAAAACAAAGAAAAACGCGTTTTGGGGGGAACCATCTTGGGGGGGGGGGCGGGAGTAAAAAGGAGTTGAATTACTTTCATGAGGACACGTACATCAAAAACTGAAAAAGTTAGAGTCGTGATAATTGGTATTTAGAAGATCCTTTACTATTCAATAAACAAGTATATTTTGCCGGAAAATTCACTTAAGGGGGGGGGGGGGGTAGAGTGTGAAAGGAAGTGAAAAAAAGTGAATTATTTTTATGGGGATACTTAGGCTATATCAAAAAACTGAAGGTAATAGACATGAACATTGGTGTTTGGAGTCTCACTTAAACATAAAGAAACACGCCTTCTTTTAATTGTTTTTTTGGGGGGAGGGGGTGGGAGTGTAAATAAACTTAACGGTGCTGGGGTGTAAAAGGAGGTGAGACCAAGTGATTTTACTGTTCATAATGTACTTATAAGGAGCCTCCGTTGCTCAGGCGGCAGCGCGCCGGCCTCTCACAGCTGGGTTCCGTGGTTCAAATCCCGGTCACTCCATGTGACATTCGTGCTGGACAAGATGGAGGCGGGACAGGTTTTTCTCCGGATATTCCGGTTTTCCCTGTCATCATTCATTCCAGCAACACTGTCCAATATTTCATTTCATTTGTCATTCATCGATCATTGCCCCAGAGGAGTGCTTCGGCAGCCGGCACAATTCCTATTGTCGCCGCTAGATGGGGCTTTATTCATTCCATTCCTGACCCTGTCGAATGACTGGAAACAGGCTGTAGATTTTCGATGTACTCGATCATATACCGATCATTTTTAATCTTGCCTGGGTTTGTTTTCAACAGCTATCTTTTCCTTCGGAGAACGTTCTTAGATTACAGTAGATTCTCCTGGCATATAAATAAATTTTAAACACATTTGAAATAAACGATAGGAACGAGATTGCCCGTCAAATTGTTCACTTTATAATAAGACCAATAATGCACGGAAGTATGCCATTCGCATCGCCAAAAATCGCGCACACTTGCCTACGCGCGACAATGGTGCTGGTCACATTGTCAACAATGACAATGGCAGCAGATATAATTTACCGCCAAGTAGCGTCTTGCATCTTGCTGTGGGGTCGAGAACATCTATAATAATAATAATAATAATAATAATAATAATAATAATAATAATAATAATAATAATAATAATAATAATGTTCTGGACCGTCGTCAAATATGCGGACCGCGATGGAAACGGGTCCTGGGCCTGTAATGACTAAGAATGCAGCCCGGCCGAGGGGTCAGTACCTCCAAAGCACCCAAGACGACACCACGCCGGATCTCCTGAAGGATTTGATCCATATTAAAAATGCTTATAGGAAAAGATGGCAAAGATTTAGGGACCCAACTGACCGGGTGGACTACCTGGACCTAGCCCGACAAGAACGAAATCGATTGCTGGAAGGAAAGATTGAAAGATGGGAGGAACATTACCGTAATCTATTAGAAAACGAGTCAGATCTCGAATTTTGACGGATTCTCGCAGAAAACGAGTCAGATCGCGAATTTCGGCGGATTATATATCTAGAACAACAAGCATTCAATTATAAATTTCAGAATAATACCGTAGCGAAGCACGGGTATCTTGCTAGTGTATATGTATAAAATAACTTGTCCTGACTGACTGACTGACTGACTGATTCATCATCGCCCAGCCAAAACTACTGGACACAAAGAAATGAAATTTTGGGGATAAATTCATATTAACATGTAGGTGCTCGCTAAGGGAGGATTTTTGGATATTCCGTCGCTAAGGGGGTGGAAAGGGGGGTGAATTTTTAAAATGAGGATATCTATATCTCAAAATCTTGAAATATTACAGACGTAAAAATTGGTGTTTGGAATCTTCTTTAAAAAACAGAAACACGTATTTTTTAGTTTTTGGAAAATCCCATTAAGGGGGGTGAAAAAGGGGGAAAAGTTTTTGAACACCTTTCATGAGGAGACTTATATCTCAAAAACTGAAGTTGTTACAGAGATGAAAATTTATTTTTGGAGTCTCCTTTGAAAATAAAGAAACGCATATTTTTATGTTTTTGGATAATCCGATGAATAGGGGGTGAACAGGAGTGACAAACGGGGTGAATTGTTAAAACGACTGTATCTGTAAATTATTTCAGACACGTAACATATTACAGATTTGAAAGCTGGTATTTGGAATTTCCTGTTAAAGTAAAGAAATATAAATTTTTTTTTCGGAAAATCTACTTAAGGGGAACTGAAAAAGGCAGTCAATTTTTAAAATTAGCCTATCTACAGTATATCTCAAATACTTAACATGTTGCAAACGTGAAAATTGGTGTTCGGAATCTCTTTTAAAATTAAGGAAACACCTAAGCCTATTCTTTGGTTTTCGGATAAAATCATTAACGGTTGTGGGGGGGGGGGGGTGCGGTGGTGAAAGAATTGAAAAATCAGTTGAATTATTTGTATGATAAGGTATATATATACCAAACAATCTAAAGATGTTACTCACGTGCAAACTGGTATTTGGAAACTCCTTTCAAAATAAAGTAACACGCATTTGGCAAGGGAATCAACTTGGTTGGGGGGGGGGGGGTGAAAACGGAGATGAATACCTTTTACAAGGATACGTGTATATTATTTGGAATTTTCTTTCAAAGTAAAGAAACACATAATATTTTGTCTTTGGAAAATCCACCTAAGGGGGTGAATTAATTGAAAAATTAGTTGAATACTTTCTATGAGGATACTTATACCTCAAAAACTAAAGATGTTACAGACGTGAAAATTAGTGTTTGGAATCTCCTTAAATAAAGAAACACGCATTTTTTCGTAAAATCGACGTAAGTGGTGTGGGGTTGAAAATAAGTAAATCAGGAATTGAAATATTTTTATGAGTAGTGCTCGGATGTTTAGGAAAAGTCATATTTTTGCTTTGTCTCTATTTTCTTGCCTGATTGGATATTGGTGTAAATCAGGTGATTATTGTCACAACTAAGTGATTTTTATTTGTCATATAAACGCATATTTTGGCTATTTTTGTCATAAGGTCATATTTTGAGCTATTTTCGTAGAAACGTCATATTTCGGTCATATTTCGGCGGTTTGACGACAGCTGTAGCTGTGCAAAATCATCTTCAACTTACCGAATGTGAACTAGTGTTCACAAAACTGCTTATCGGTATCACAGCTGTAGTTAATACACGTGGAATACTCTGCCTCTTCTGTAAAGATTGCGCAGGAATTGCTTTCCAACAGTTTGTCAGAAATTCTGACATACATTAAGTCGAACATTGGAATTACAGTATATCGAGTGCAATTGCTCGTTTAGAAGCTGCTAGCTTAGAAATTCATGCAAGTATTGAAATTGTGAGAAGTTTTGAACTTTCAGTACAACAATCACATGGAATAGATGGCGACAGTTTAAAACGGAAACTTCAAAACGTGCTTAATCAAAATGACGGTTTTCGCCGTGTGTGCAAGATAAATAATGTTCTTAGAAGAGAAGGTACCAGTACGCTTCAAGATGAGTGCATACTCGACAGCAGTGATTCAACATTATTTAAATATATATCAATAACGTTTTGTGACCTAGAAAGGAGCTTCAGGGTACTTACAAGAATGTGTTAAGTGATAATCGGACGTCTTCCGCGCCTGATGCTTTGAAGATGAATCTTGTTATACAATTTAATTCCACCCGCGCAGAAGAATGAAAAAGCTATGGGAGTTTACACAATACGCCCTGCCGCCCTACCATAATGTATTGAAAGACATCTACTTAATTCGTTTCGTGGTGCTCAGTTTAACCCTTACCGCATTTTAGTACCTAACATTAATGAAATCTGGGCTTAAATGTTCCTAAATATTTTTAAAAAATAGAGTGATTTCTAGTTTTCTCGTATTTCAAACCACCAATGCAGGGTGAAAAATTGTTTTGACTTTTAAAATGTTGTGTAATCTGATAATGTTAGCGACTTAGTGCTTTATAGGTATGTAGTCACAAATCAAATCAAAGACAATAGACTGTGAATAACTGCTAAACATGTATGTTCAGAAAATGAATATGAAAGTAAGAATAAAGAATTTAGTTAACAAATATGTATCAAAAGAATTGTCGTTTCAATTTATAACTTATTTTCAAATGGCCAGATTTAGATTACTCATTTTCGGGTCATATTTCGTCACATTTGAGAGCATATTTCGTCACTTTTGGGGTCATATTTGCTTCCTTATTTGGGCTATTTTTAGGTCTTAAACATCCGAGCCCTATTTATGAGGTTACTTTATCTTAAAAAAAGAAGGTGTTACCGGCGTGAAAGGTGGTATTTTGAATTTCCTTTCAAAATAAACACGTTTTTTTCTTCTGAAAGTCCACTTAAGGCGGGAGACGGGTGGAAAGAAGAAGAAGAAGAAGTTAAATTATTCTTATGAGTATACATTTATCTCAAAAACTTAAGTTGTTACAGACGTACAGGCATGAAAACTGGTATTTGGAATATTCTTTAAAAATAATGAAATATGTATTTTTTTGTTTTCGGAAAATCCATTTAAGGGGCTGAAAAGAATTGGAAAACCGGGTGAATTTTTAAAATGAGTACCGGTATATCTACATTGTATGTCAAAAACTTAACATGTTAGAGACAACAAATAAAGTAGAGACAATACGCGACACTTACGGATTTAGCCTTGTTAAAATGGGAGACAATTCGACGGTGGCGCTCCTAGTGACTTGACCTGAAAAGTCGCGCTAAATTCAAATATCAATGGAAATGCATATACGAAAATGGATAAATAAATTACGTCTAGAAAGAAAGTATTATTGAGATATTAACTTCGAAGTTGCTAAAGCAATTCTAGATAAATTAATGAAGAATTATTTAAAAGGTTATTATTTAAAGACTGAAATTAGACACATAAACAAGATGTGAAATGGACTGCTGTGAAACGGGTTGATCTTTCATTTATGCATTACTTTTTTTGCTTTAGCATTCCTGCCTGAACTTTTACGGTTAGATTTGTATTTTTTTTTCTCGTTTAAAAAAACATTATATCATCACATGAAGACACTTGTCAATAAAAATATCGGCACATTCCTTACACACATGGTGCAATGAATTAACATTCAAAAACTAGACAATTTTCCTCTTAACATGAAGCCTACTAACAGAAAGAAAATCTATAAAATCTCAGCTTTAATCTGAGAAGAGGGATAAAAGAAAGAAAAGTATGAAAATGTTGTCAATAGTGATGCTTTGAGGAATATTTACATACAATTAGAGTAAAAATGTAACATACCCTTGGCTGTATAGTCGAGAATTTTTAAAGTCGCTGGCCTGGAAATAATCTGAACAGATCTTATAATTCTTATATAAGCGTAACATCCCTTCTTTCTAGTACACCTTATCCAAATCACTTCTGTGACATTTCAAAACCCACAGATCACACCTGCAACAACACCTCGGTATTGAAGGTCAACTGTTGCACTATACAATAAAATATGCGTATTATATTTTAAGCCAGTTAAAATATGCGTCAAGCAGGTCAGAAGATTATGAAGTACTATAAAAATCTCTTTGTCACGGGAAGAATATATATGCAAACACAATATTACTTACATTTCTTGTCACAAGGGTCGCGAAAGAAAGACCGCGCATTCTTCTCTACTTCATAGTTACTGCAGCCAAACATAGCACATACGGTACCTTTCCCCTCATGTTGAGAGAAGATATCAAGGAATGACACACGCTACTATTTAATTATGTCAACTCACTGAAAACGCATAAATAACACCAGAAACTTCACACACAAATATACGTGCTCTTATGACAGAATCAGTAGTTCTCAGGTCTACCTGCTAGAGAGAGCTCTAATAGCTGTCCCTTGATATCTCGCTGAGTGTCGCGTATTGTCTCTACTGTATTTGGAGACAAGAAACTTCGTATTTGGAAAGTCCTTTAAAAATACAAGAACCTATACCTTTTTGTTTTCGGAGAAGGCACTTAACAGGGGGTGAAAAAGAAGTGAAAAGTAATTTAATTATTTTTTCTGAGGATATTTATATCTTATAAACTGAAGATGTTACAGACTTGAAAATTGGTATTTGGAATCTCCTTTAAAAATTAAGGAACATGTTTTTTTGTTTCCGGCAAGTACGCTTAGATGGGGTGAGGGTGGGGGAAGGATTGATCAAGGGGTTGAATTCTTTTTATGCGGATATTTATGTATATCTCAAAAACAGAAAAAATGTTGCAGATGTGGGAATAGGTATTTGGAATCTCCTTTTAAAATAAAGAAACATGTATTCATTTGTTCGACTTGAGAGAAGACTGTTTTTCACATGTACAGTTAATACCACAAACATGGTTTACAAAGATTTTCTGAGGTAAAAGGAACTCAACTTTTGAGTGAGTTTTTATACTATAAGAATTTTCAGATAATGTCTTAGTACAATGACGAGGAATGATTACTTAGATCAAATTACGACGTCCACGCGAGCGAAGCTGCGGGTAATTGCTAGTCTATATATATAAAATAACTTGTCCTGACTGAGTGACTGACTGACTGATTCATCATCGCCGAGCCAAAACTACTGGACATAAAGAAATGAAATTTGGGGGATATATTCATATTAAGATGTAGGAGCTCGCTAAGAGAGGATTTTTGGATATTCTGCCGCTAAGGGGGTGAAAAGGGGGTTGAAATTTTAAAATGAGTGTATCTATATCTCAAAACTTTAAAAGTTTATAGATGTGAAATTTGGTATTTAGAATCTTCTTAAAAAATAAGGAAATACGTATTTTCTTGTTTTCAGAAAATCCCAATAGGAGGGGTGAAAAAGGGGTTGAATGACTTTAATCAGGATACCGGTACTTATCTCTCAGAAGCTGAAGATATTACAGACCTGAAAATTTGTACTTTTGATCGCATTTAAAAATAAAGAAACACGTATTTTATGTTTTTAAAAAATCCAATTAATGGGAGGGTGAAAGGGGGGGTGAATTTTTAAAATGAGTGCATCTATATCTCAAAACTTTTAAAGTTTACAGATGTAAAAATAGGTATTTGAAATCTTAATTAAAAATAAAGAAACACGTAGTTTTTGTTTTCGGAAAATCCCAGTAGGAGGGGTGAAAAGGGGTGAAAAAGTGGTTGAATGCCTTTAAAGAGAATACTTATATCTCAGAAACTGAAGATATTACAGACCTGAAAATTGGTGTTTGGGACCTCATTTAAAAATAAAGAAACACGTATTTTTTGTTTTTGGAAAATCCCATTAATGGGGGGTTAAAAGGGGGCGAATTTTTAAAATGAGTGTATCTAAATCTCAAAACTTTTAAAGTTTATAGATGTAAAAATTGGTATTTAGAATTTCGTTTAAAAATAAAGAAACACGTATTTTTATTTTTTTGTTTTCGGAAAATCCCAATAAGAAGGGTGAAAAGGGTTGAATGCCTTTAATGAGGCTACTTATATTTCAGAACCTGAAGATAACACAGACCTGAAAATTGGTATTTGGGATCTACTTTAAAAATAAAGAAACAGGTATTTTTTCATTTTTGGAAAATCCAAATAATGGGGGGAAAGGGGGGTGAATTTTTAAAATTAGTGTGTCTACATCTTTAAAAGTTTACAGATGTAAAAATCGGTGTTTAGAATCTCCTTTAAAAATAAAGGAACAGGTATTTTTTGTTTTCTGTAAATCCCAATAGGAGGGGTGTAAAAGTGTGAATAATGGGTTGAATGCCTTTAATGAAGATGCGTATATCTCCGAAACTGAAGATATTACAGAACTGAAAATTCGTACATGTGATCTCCTTTAAAAATAAAGAAATGTGTATTTTTGGTTTTTGGAAAATCCAATTAATGGCGGTTAAACAGGAGTGACAAATTGAGATGAATTTTTTGAAAGGCTATATCTACAGATTATCTGAGAAACGTAAAATGTTCCAGACTTAAAAAGTGGGTATTTGGAATCTCCTGTAAATGTAAAGAAACATAGGTGATTTGTTTTTGGAAACTCCACCTAAGGGGAACTAAAAAGGGGTGAAATTTTAAAATGAAAATTTCTACAGTATATCTAAAAAAACTCAACATGTTAGAGAAGTGAAAAATGGTATTTTTTATCTCTATTAAAAATAAAGAAACATGAATTTTTTAGTTTTTGGAAATACCATTTGGGTGGAGGGGGGGGGGGGAAGTGACTAAAATGGTGTTGAATTATTTTAATTTGCTACTGATATCTCAAAAATGAAGATGTTACAGACGTGAAATTTGATATTTGGAATCTGCTTTTAACGTAATGAAACACGTATCCTCGGAAAATCCAATGAAAAGGGGGGGTGAAAAAATGGAAAAATTGACTTAATTGTATAAGAATACGTACATCTAATAAAAACTAAAGTTGTTACAGACGTGGAAATTGGTATTTGGATCCCTTTAAAAACAAAGAAAAACGCGTTTTGGGGGGAAAACAGTCTTGGGTGGCGGGAGTGAAAAGGAGTTGAATTCCTTTCATGAGGACACATGAATAAAAAACTGAAGAAGTTGGAGTCGTGATAATTGGTATTTAGAAGATTCTTTACTATTAAAGAAACAAGTATTTTTTGCCGGAAAATTCACTTAGGGGGAGGGGGGGGGGGAGTGTGAAAGGAAATGAAAGAAAGTGAATTATTTTTATGGGGATACTTAGGCTATATCAAAAAACTGAAGGTAATAGACATGAACATTGGTGTTTGGAATCTCACTTAAACATAAAGAAATACGCCTTCTTTTAATTGTTTTTTTTGGTGGGGGTGGGAGTGTAAATAAACTTAACGGTGCTGGGGTGTAAAAGGAGGTGAGACCAATTGATTTTACTGTTCATAATGTACTTATAAGGAGCCTCCGTTCCTGAGGCGGCAGCGCGCCGGCCTCTCACAGCTGGGTTCCGTGGTTCAAATCCCGGTCACTCCATGTGATATTCGTGCTGGACAAAACGGGGGAGGGACAGGTTTCTCTCCATTTACTCCGGTTTTCCCTGTCATCATTCATTCCAGCAACACTGTCCAATATTTCATTCCATTTGTCATTCATCGATCATTACCCCAGAGGAGTGCTTCGGCAGCCGGTACAATTCCTATTGTCGCCGCCAGATGGGGTTTTATTAATTCCATTTCTGACCCCGTCGAATGACTGGAAACAGGTTGTATATTTTCGATGTACTTATTCTGATCATAAACCGATCATTTTTAAAATTTCCAGGGTTCGTTTTCAACAGCCATCTTTTCCTTCGGAGAACGTTCTTAGATTACAGTAGATTCTCCTGGCATCTAAATAGAAATTTAAACACATTTGAAATAAACGAAAGGAATGAGATTGGCCGTCATTTTGTTCACATCTATAATAAGGTCAATAATGCACGGAAGTATGTCTTTCGTATCGCCAGAAATCCCGCACCCCCTGCCTACGCGCGACAATGGTGCTGGTCACATTGTCAACATTGACAATGGCAGCAGATTTAATTTATCGTCAAGTAGCGGTCTTGCATCTTGCTGTGGGGTCCAGAACATATAATAATAATAATAATAATAATAATAAT
Organism: Anabrus simplex; assembly: GCF_040414725.1. NCBI lineage: Eukaryota > Metazoa > Arthropoda > Insecta > Orthoptera > Tettigoniidae > Anabrus > Anabrus simplex. The sequence goes on along the minus strand of NC_090266.1, from coordinate 962,028,207 downwards.
AATAATAATAATAATAATAATAATAATAATGTTCTAGACCGTCGTCAAATGTGCGGACCGCGCTGGAAACGTGTCCTGGGCGGGTAATGACTAAGAATGCAGTCCGGCGGCGGGTTCATTACCGCCAAAGCACCCAAGAAGACACCACGCCGGATCTCCTGAAGGTTTTGATCCTATTAAAAATGCTTATAGGAAAAGATGGCAAGGATGTAGGGACCCAATTGACCGGGTGGAATACCTGGACATAGCCCGGGAGGTACGAAATCGGTTGCTGGAAAGAAAGATTGAAAAATGGGAGGAAACTTGCCATAATCTATTAGAAAACGAGTCAGATCGCAAATTTTGGCGGATTCTCGCGGGAAACGAGTCGGATCGCGATTTTCGGTGAATTATATATCTAAAACAATAAGCATTCAATTATAAATTTCAATATAATACCGTAGCGAAGCACGGGTATCTTGCTAGTTAAAAATAAAGAAACATGAATTTTTTAGTTTTTGGAAATACCATTTGGGTGGAGGGGGGGGGGGGGAGTGACTAAAATGGTGTTGAATTATTTTAATTTGCTACTGATATCTCAAAAATGAAGATGTTACAGACGTGAAATTTGATATTTGGAATCTGCTTTTAACGTAATGAAACACGTATCCTCGGAAAATCCAATGAAAGGGGGGGGGGTGAAAAAATGGAAAAATTAATTGACTTAATTGTATGAGAATACGTACATCTAATAAAAACTAATGTTGTTACAGACGTGAAAATTGGTATTTGGATCTCCTTTAAAAACAAAGAAAAACGCGTTGGGGGGGGGGGGGGGGAACAGTCTTGGGTGGCGGGAGTGAAAAGGAGTTGAATTCCTTTCATGAGGATACATGAATAAAAAACTGAAGAAGTTAGAGTCGTGATAATTGGTATTTAGAAGATTCTTTACTATTAAAGAAACAAGTATTTTTTGCCGGAAAATTCACTTAGAGGGACGGGGGGGGGGAGTGTGAAAGGAAATGAAAGAAAGTGAATTATTTTTATGGGGATACTTGGGCTATATCAAAAAACTGAAGGTAATAGACATGAACATTGGTGTTTGGAATCTCACTTAAACATAAAGAAACACGCCTTCTTTTAATTGTTTTTTTGGGGGGGGTGGGAGTGTAAATAAACTTAACGGTGCTGGGGTGTAAAAGGAGGTGAGACCAATTGATTTTACTGTTCATAATGTACTTATAAGGAGCCTCCGTTCCTGAGGCGGCAGCGCGCCGGCCTCTCACAGCTGGGTTCCGTGGTTCAAATCCCGGTCACTCCATGTGACATTCGTGCTGGACAAAACGGGGGAGGGACAGGTTTCTCTCCATTTACTCCGGTTTTCCCTGTCATCATTCATTCCAGCAACACTGTCCAATATTTCATTCCATTTGTCATTCATCGATCATTACCCCAGAGGAGTGCTTCGGCAGCCGGTACAATTCCTATTGTCGCCGCCAGATGGGGTTTTATTAATTCCATTTCTGACCCCGTCGAATGACTGGAAACAGGCTGTATATTTTCGATGTACTTATTCTGATCATAAACCGATCATTTTTAAAATTTCCAGGGTTCGTTTTCAACAGCCATCTTTTCCTTCGGAGAACGTTCTTAGATTACAGTAGATTCTCCTGGCATCTAAATAGAAATTTAAACACATTTGAAATAAACGAAAGGAATGAGATTGGCCGTCATTTTGTTCACATCTATAATAAGGTCAATAATGCACGGAAGTATGTCTTTCGTATCGCCAGAAATCCCGCACCCCCTGCCTACGCGCGACAATGGTGCTGGTCACATTGTCAACATTGACAATGGCAGCAGATTTAATTTATCGTCAAGTAGCGGTCTTGCATCTTGCTGTGGGGTCCAGAACATATAATAATAATAATAATAATAATAATAATAATAATAATAATAATAATAATAATAATAATAATGTTCTAGACCGTCGTCAAATGTGCGGACCGCGCTGGAAACGTGTCCTGGGCGGGTAATGACTAAGAATGCAGTCCGGCGGCGGGTTCATTACCGCCAAAGCACCCAAGAAGACACCACGCCGGATCTCCTGAAGGTTTTGATCCTATTAAAAATGCTTATAGGAAAAGATGGCAAGGATGTAGGGACCCAATTGACCGGGTGGAATACCTGGACATAGCCCGGGAGGTACGAAATCGGTTGCTGGAAAGAAAGATTGAAAAATGGGAGGAAACTTGCCATAATCTATTAGAAAACGAGTCAGATCGCAAATTTTGGCGGATTCTCGCAGGAAACGAGTCGGATCGCGAATTTCGGTGAATTATATATCTAAAACAATAAGCATTCAATTATAAATTTCAATATAATACCGTAGCGAAGCACGGGTATCTTGCTAGTCTAGCATATAAGCTGAAGTGGTGTGGAGTTGATAAAAGGAGAATGTTATGGCTTAATACAGCAATAACTAGAAGTCAGACATATGACTCGTATGAAATGACTGTGTCATGCGTGGCAGGGTGGGCAGAGATGTGAATGGTAGTGAAACACTACCTTTAGTATGTACAAGACATAAATGTTAGCTGAGAAATATGCTAATTAAATATTTCCAGAAGACATACAGGGGAAATTACTCACATCAGTAATGTCAAGCAGGATAGCACAGAATCAGTTTATTAGTACGGTACTTATTAGCAATGAACATTAACTATATACAGTTAATAAGGATATATCATCACTGCACAATACCATCTATCACACAATGCTCTTCCTATCCATTATCATTCTTAAGACTGGTCACGCCTCCCAGCCACATGTGGATATGCAGTCCATCAGAACAATGTTTGTTGACTTCATTTTCCTGTGGTAATATGTAAAGGAAAATGACTCTGTAGGAGTGCATAAGTACTTCATGAAAATATACATTCCTACAGTATGGTACAATAAGGTTCACTTTCATGTACAAACTGGCACAGGAAAATGAACACAGCGAATGTTGTTCTGATGGATTGCATATCCATGTGTGGCTGGGAGGCATGACCAGTCTTAAGGAACATACTGGGTAGGAAGAGCACTGTGGGATACGACGTATTACTCGCGCACTGTCAATATGCAAGTGATTCTGATCACTCAGGGTAACATGCCTGCGCAAACTGCGCTGAAGGGTCATTGATAGAATACATTAGCCTGCATCTTTTTTCCAGGTGGACCTGAAGTGAAGTTTCTGCAGCAGTGAAATGGCAATGAAACTCAGCCACTGTTATAAAGAGTATGTGCAGCCCTTTTTCATTGAAATTTCAGCCCTGAGAGAATTGTAAATCAGTGTTGGCACAGTGGATTAGGATGATGATGATGATGATGATGCTTGTTGTTTAAAGGGGCCTAACATCGAAGGTCATCGGCCCCAGTGGATTAGGTAATTGTCAAAAAGATATGTAAATGCTCTCATGACCCATTATACACAATAAATGCCACTGGCTTAATCATCACCTTCTTCTTTTTCTTCTTCTTCTTCTTCTTCTTCTGCTTCTTCTTCTTCTTCTTCTTCTTCTTCTTCTTCTCCTTCTTCTTCTTCTTCTTCTTCTTCATTTCCCATTTTCAGTCTTCTGGGTCAGGTTGTGAATCAAGGACCTCCACAATTTTCTATCTGTCCACCACTCCCTTCCTTCCTCCAATATTTCTTCTACTTTTTTTTCCTCTCTTCTCTATACTCTCCTTCACCATCTCCATCCACCTCTTTCTGGGCCTACATCATTGTCTTCTTCCTACTATTTTCTCCACAAATACTAGCTTTGGAACTCTATCCTCTTCCATTCTCATCATGTGTCCATACTATTTCAGCTTACTGGATTCTATCTTGTCTTGCAGTTTAGGGAATCCAATTCTCTCTTTGATTTCTATGTTACTGATTTTATCCCTTCCTATCTTCCCAATTATTTCTGTAAGGAATTTCTTCTCAGCTGATTGGGTTCTGCTTTCATCATGTTTTGTTGTTGTCCATATGCCCGCTACAGATGTAAAATTGGTGTGTAATGCATTGAGTACAGAAATTTCTTGCATTTCTCTGGGACGTCCCAGTTCCACACTATACCTCTCACACACTGGTAAAACCCATGGGCTCGTTGGATGCTCTTTCCAATTTCTTTGATTATTTTCCCATCTTCTGCAAATATACTCACCACATATTTGAAGCTTTTCATTACTTCCATTTACTTCAATATTCCCTCTTCCTTCTCTATTACCTCTCATCATCACTACTGTCTTGCTCTTCTCCGCACTTATTTTCATTCCATAATCCTCTATCTCCCGATTCTATACAGTAACTTGTTCTTGTACTTCCATTTCATCTTCTCCCCATATTACTATGTTGTCTGCAAAGAGTAAGGCCTTGCTTTGTCTCTTTGCTTCCCATCTTTTGTTGTACACTCTTGTGTATTTCATCCATGACTGTGATGAAGAACAGAGGGGATAATTCACATCCTTTTTAAAGTCCTGTTTCTACATTGAACCAGTTTGTTTGTCCTCTCTTAGTCTTCACACTATATACACACATACATGGCTTTGTTCATTTGAAGACTTGAAATAAAGAAGGCTCTAAGTGCCAAAATAATAGTTTTGAGGAAAATGAATTAAAAGTATAGAAGGCATTTAATGGTAATCATTTCAACATTTTTGTGTTTCAATTTAAAGATAAGCATTGTATGTATCTACTCTCCAAAGGATCTTACAAATGTGTCATTGTAAAAGAATGGAAAAGTCATTAGTAGAAGAAATTCAATGAAAGGCTCTAAGTCCCATACCTCAATACATAGTAACATGATATTACAATTTAAAAAAATATATTGTTACTGGAGTGAATTTGTTGTTCATACATTTAAAATTTCACTCTGTAATGCTTTTGTAAACCACTTTGTGTTCATCATTTGTCAGATACTGCATCATTTCTGTCAAATCTTTCTTCTTTTCTTCAGAGATGTGGCTTGTGACATCCAGTGCATGTAGTTACATTTTCTTGGTGTTCTCTGCTCGTGCGCCTTTCTTCAAAATACTGATGTTTTTCCCAGGCCTCAAGTTCATTTATGCATCTCCTGGTCTTAACAAAATGAGGCTTGTGTTTGTCCACCCAAAGCCACTGTATGTTAGAAATGTTTGGCTTTGTTGTGTTTATGCTGCAATCGGCTGCCTCCTTAAAATCGAAGAAGGTTGCCATAAGACCTATCTGTGTCGGTGCGACGTAAAGCCATTAGCAAAAAAAACAAACAAACAAAGAAGTCAGATGACTGGTGATGAAAGGCTTTATTTGTCTTGAGTCATGTATCATGTTCTTTACATCTTCTGGAACAACACACTTGACAACTCTTTTTCTTTTCTCGATAATGGCAAAAATCCCTGTCACAACTTAAGAAAAAGAGATCCGACACAAGGAACTTGTGATATATTTCATCAAAGACACCAGTAATAACTAGGTACATCCAGAGAAAGAGAATCACTCTATTCTTACAGTATGTTACCCGCAACAGTTGTCGCTCCAGATAATCAGCTTCTTCTTTCCAGTAGTACCATTTCCTGCAAAGATTTTAAACAAACATGAAGCAATTTCATTAGCTCCATGTCCTGTCATACCTTCATGCCACAGAGTCACGTACGCATCGTTGGTATCAGCAATATGCACAACGAAGTTCTATACTACAAGTTGTCTGTGTCAGTATTGGCACAAACAGTAGTACTTGTTGCAAATCCGTTGATGCTGTACAGATAACACTGTTAGGCTTCTGGGACTGATTTTGGTCCTTCTTCATCATAGTCATAGCGTTCCGGCCTTGCGGTGATATAGTTCAAGACAGGCTGTCAGTTCCTGTTTCTCAAGCGGATTACTTTTAATCGTTGCATCTAACCGATCACATGTGCAACACGTGTCTGAACAATGGCCGTGGAAAGAGAGATTAGGGAAATGCTTATTAAAAGTAACATAATAGAACTGGTACGTCACTTGAGAGTCACTGTTGATGTTTTCGAAGGTTTTGAACATTCGATGCATGTTAAGATCGGAACTGAGATATTCTTTTTCAGTTTTACATCTGCTGTAATGACTTTGCTCTTGTGGAAAAGTGTTCATATGAGCAACCACTTGTTTCTCTATTTCTTCACTAAATTTTCTGTGCTTGATTGTATTACCCCTTAAGTCCTGGTATGTAGTGTTGCCTATCTTTTTCTTTTTTGTTAGTACCTGGATTTTCTTTTGAGTTAGCAAAAATACCTCAGCAAATGTTGCTCTGCAGACTTGCACTACATCACCTTTTCCACCTGGGAGATTATAATAAACATTTGCTTGCCTCCTGCTCTGTGATGTTCATCATAGGTCCCATAACGTCTTCTTTTTCAACGTTGGATATGTGCATCAATCCCATCAAATAACTCACTTGCTTTTCAATATCTTCCAGTGCATAAAAATCTTCAAACAGCTCAATTTTGTGTTTGTAGCTGAGGTTCTTGCATTTATACCTGCATGCACACCAACTCTGAATGCAAGAAGGAAAATCCTGTGACATATGTGCTATACCTCACTATGCCTAGGCTACTTGTTCTCTAAAATTGTCACAAACATAATTATTATTGTAGCTTGAATGCAAAACAAACAAGAACAAGCAGTTTGTATAGGTAGGGGGTAGGTTAAGATTACTAACGACACTTACCTCCTGGGCTGGACGAGCTTTAGCAGGTACAGTTTTATTACTTGAACTTAAATGCTCTGGCATGTGGAGCATAGAGCCATCATATGTTAAGAGCAGCAGCAGATAAACTGCATGCCATCTGTTGATAGATATTATTACTACACCATCATTCATGGCAATTTGAGCCTTTTATATATTGTTAGTTTTGCATGTAGATTCTATTTCACACAATATTTCAAAATGTGTAACTTGGGTGCTTAGAGCCTTATTTATTTCAGGTCTTCATTTTTGTACTTCTGCTCTGCCTACCTTCACTTTTTTTTTTTTGCTAGTTGCTTTACGTCGCACCGACACAGATAGGTCTTATGGCGACGATGGGACAGGGAAGGGCTAGGAGTGGGAAGGAAGCGGCCGTGGCCTTAATTAAGGTACAGCCCCAGCATTTGCCTGGTGTGAAAATGGGAAACCACGGAAAACCATCTTCAGGGCTGCCGACAATGGGGTTCGAACCTACTATCTCCCGAATACTGGATACTGGCCGCACTTAAGCAACTGCAGCTATCGAGCTCGGTACCTTCACTTTTATCAATGCATCCCAGACCAGTTGCTGTGGTACACTGTCATATGCATGGTTATTATCTATAAATGTCATCACTAAATCCTTCCTGAACTCAATCTTTTCTCCATCATGTTCCTTAATGCAAAAATTAGAACAAAAGTTGATCTATTTCATTTAAATCCATTTTGCACTTCCTCCATTTTCTTTTCTACTTTCATCCTTAGTCTTCCCTCTAATATCCTCTCAACTACCTTTGCTACATGTGAAATGAGGATGATTCCCCCAATAGTTGCTACATTCTTCCATATCACTCGAAATAGTCTATATATCCAATGTAACTCTATTGGTCCTGCTGCCTTTATCATCTCTGTAGCCACCTCATCCTCACGTGATGCTTTGCCAATTTTCATCTTCTTTATAGCTCCTTCTATTTTCAACAATGTTATATCTTCGTTTTTGGTGTTGTTTTTTTTTTTTCCTGCCATTTCTTCTTCATGTTCCTCCTCTTCCTCCAGTTCTTTGAAACTGATATTAAGTAATTTAGCAAAATACTCCTCCCAACGCTGGAGAATATCCTCTCTTTGTGTCAAAATTTTTCCTGTATCTGTCCTTACAATTATTTTTTTATTATTAAATCTTCTCACCTATTTACTTTGCTTTTAACCAATCCATACAACACTTTCTTACTTCCTTTAACATTCTCTCACAAGGTTTCCGTGGAGTTTACTCGGCATTTCTGTTTCTCTTCCTGCACAATCTTCTGACATTTTCTTCACTTCATGATACTTCTGCCTACTTTCTGTGTTTCTGCCTTCTGTCCAGCTCCTCCATGCTTTTTGTTTTTCTTTCACTGCATCACTTTGTTATTCCACCAGGGTTTCTCTTTTTTTTTTCTTCTTTTTTCCCTGATACTCTACCACATGTATCTTCTGCATATTTCACCATTCCTTGTTTGAACTTGGCCCATTTCTCTTCAACACTGCCAATCTGTACTTTAGGAATTTGTTTTCTTCAGCTCCTCTTGAAACTTCTCTTGTGCTCCCCTATCCTTTAATTCCCATACACCGAGCTCAATAGCTGCCATCGCTTAAGTGCGGCCAGTATCCAGTAATCAGGAGATAGTGGGTTTGAGCCCCACTGTCGGGAACCCTGAAGATGGTTTTCCGCGGTTTCCCATTTTCACACCAGGCAAATGCTGGGGCTGTACCTTAATTAAGGCCACGGCCACTTCCTTCCAATTCCTAGGCCTTTCCTATCCCATCGTCGCCGTAAGACATATCTGTGTCGGTGTGACGTAAAGCAAATAGAAAAAAAAATCCCATACCTTTATATTTCTTTCTCACATCTCTAATTTCACTATTTTACCAAGTCTTAATTTAGCTACTACAATTTTATGGTCTCCTTCAAAATCTTCTCTTGGCATAGCTGTCAGATCTTCCAATTGTCTGCATTTCTCTCTCTCTCTCTCTCTCTCTCTCAACTAAAATTGGGTTAATCATTGCTTTTTGTTCTCCTTTGTCCCCATCCATATGTAGTTATTTTTCGGCTGTTCTTCTTTCTGAACCATATATTGCCTACTATTAATCCAATCTCACAAAAATCTAGTAGTAGCTCTCCTGGATTTTTATTTCTGTAACTGAGAGGACCAATTATTTCTTCTTTACCTTCCTTGCCTGTCTGTTCCTCTGTGGGCATTCATGTCTCTCATTATCACCACTTCACTTCTCTCCATTTCCTCCAAGAACTTCTGTAGACTCTTTGATATTACCTGTCTGAGGTGCACATACTGTACTTCACTCTCCAAGCCAAGTCTGATATTCATGATTCTGTAGACCTTCTCTACGTACTGTCCCAGGTCTTCCCTCACAATAAAACCTGCTCCATTATTGCAATTTGCACCTCCACTCCAAAATAACTGAAACCCCTTTCTCAATCTCTTCTGTCCCTTTCTTTCCACTTGGTTTCACTCAGTCCCAACAATGCAATGCCTTTCTTTTCCATGTATTCTATTCGTTCATCTGTCTTGCCATTAAGGGTCAAGACATTTATGGTTTGAACGTTGCTGGTTGCTCACATTTAACAGTTCCCCAGGATAAGAATGTTGCTTTTGGGGGACACCCTAACTGTTTCCGAGGCCTGGACTCACTCTCAGTCATTTAGTAGGCTATTAGTATGATGGGCTTGCCACACCCAAAGGCATTTTATACCTACTGCCAGGATTCTCTTAGGCTGCCCCTAAAATGGGGAAACAAACGCCTTTTTCAGCCACGCATAACATGGAGTGCAGATGCAGCTAGATGGATTTTAATGGTATTTCCATTATGGGACCATCAGCCCTCCTTCTACAGAGCCTCATTTGCCAAAGCTTTTGGCCTTTTTAGATTGTACTCATATTTATCCCCAAGTCCAGGGCTGCCTCTTCTGCCATCTCTACCGTACTGAAGTCCACCTTCTCCACCGTTCATGCCGTTGAGGTTTTCACTCGTAACCCTGAGCTGGGATGTTACACGCCAGGTCTATGTGCCCTGGGACTCACATAGGCAGGGGTGCCACTCCCTGGGTAAGGCTACCTCCGAAGAGTGTCCCTAACTGCTACCTAAGCCACTGTCTAATTTGAGAGCCACAACACTGACCATTTAGTTGAGGCACCTTTCAGAATAGGATATTGTTTCAAATTAAAATTCATGCTTAGATAATAAAAGCTTGCAATTTATAGATTTTAAGGTTGCTTCAAAAACAAACTCATCACGCAGGAATGACTAGAAAAGTTACATGATAGAGTATTAATAATGAAACTGGCTAAATAGTCACCCACAAATTGTATCCAGAATAGGACACCACTTCCTCTGCTACTTTTCCCGCAGCCTGGTGGGATATAAGTGCATTCTGCATCACACATGTAAACTGGCCGTTTTCTGGCTGGATGCCCTTCTTGATGCCAATCCTATGTGGGGGGGATGTATTCAACTATCACATCTTTATGGTTGTTGGCAGTGTGTTGCTTTTTGTGAGATGAGATGAAGAAATGTGACCAAGAAAGGCACAAAACACCCAATCCATAAGCCAAAGGAAGAAAACTAATGTGGCTAAAATTCCCAGTCTGGCCACAAATGTTCTATAGATTCCTCTCAACTGAGAGCCGCTACACTGACCATTTAGTCGAGGCACCAGTCAGAATTTGATATCGTTTCATAATCTGTGCTATAAGACATACATTGAATGGCTGCTCAAGAAAGCCCACCAACATAATGGGAGAGCTGTTCTGGGAAATTCATAACAATCCACAGTTAAGATATGTATTTATTCGACATGTAAAGGGCAACACGTCAGTGTTACTTTATTCTTGATCAGGTTAAACCAGTAGTTAGGTACTGAAAGCTTGCAATTTATAGATTTGAAGGTTGCTTCAAAAACAAACTCATCACTCAGGAATGACTAGAAAAGTTACATAGTTGAATATCAATAATGAAACTATATTCATCATCGCTATAAGACCTATCTGTGTCGGAGCGACGTAAAGCCCCTAGCAAAAAAAAAAACAAACTATATTCACTGAGTGAGTTGGCTGTGTGGTTAGGGTCATGCAGCAGTGAGCTTCCATTGGAGAGATAGTGGGTTCGAATGCCCACTGTCGGCAGCCCTCTTGATTTCTGTGGTTTCCCATTATAATACCAGACAAATGCTGGGGCTGTACCTTAATTAAGGCCATGCCGCTTCCTTCCTACTCCTAGCCCTTTACTATCTCATTGCCACCATAAGAGCTATTTGTGATGGTGCGACATAAAGCAAATTGTTATAAAAAAAAAAAAATAAAAAATAAACCTGCATTCCACTGATTAACATTAGTAAGGTTCGGATTTTAAGGAAAAGACATATTTCTTTCCTGAGCTCATTTCATCCAAATTCTGGAAAAATAGTGTGAATGCTGGGTCCCTGACCCAGTTTAAAGCAACTTTGTATAGCATATAATTGTATATTTCAGCCATTTTTATTGTTTTGATCCTTTTTTGCTAGTTTTAGCGATATAGGGTCATATTTAGTTTTATTTTGAGCATTTTTATTTAAATTGATTAAGCGTTTTTAACAAGGTACATCAGCATCAAGTGTCAAACACAGGATTTCTAAATGCTGTAGTAGATTTTTTTTTTCTTTTCCTGCAACAGACAGGTAGTAGGTTTAGAAGAACAGATTTTGAGATAGAACAGCTGAACAGATGTCCCACTGAGTAGGATGTCATTCCAATAGCTATATTCAACTCAGAAGCAATTAGCAAACAGAGAAATTACATAAATTCCATGTTACCTCTTGTCCATTTCATCCTTGACTGTCCAGTTACACCCTATTCCCCTTTCACCACCAATGAATTGCAACAGACTGATCATACTTGTAATACTGTAGTGAACCCCATCATGCATAAAGTGAAGTGCAATGAAGGTGTAAAATTAAGAAATCACTGATCAAGTGACTGTGCTGCTTGGGTCGTGTAACTATCAGCTTACATTCGAGAGATAGTGATTTCAGAGTGGTGATGGTGGTGATTATTATTTTAAGAGGAAGTACAACTAGACAACCATCCTCTATATAACACTAATCAAAGAGAAAAAGTAGAATAAATAAAAAATAGTGTGTTCAAACCCCACTGTTGGCAGCCCTTTTGGTTTTCCATGGTTTCCCATTTTCACACCAGGCAAATGCAGGGGATCCTTAATTAAGGCCATGGTTTCTTTCTTCCCGCTCCTAGCCCTATCCATTCATTGCCATGAGACCTATCTGTGCTGGTGCAGGAGATACGTAGGTGTTAATATAAGGAAAGATCTTCATTGGGGTAATCACATAAATGGGATTGTAAATAAAGTGAACAGATCTCTGCAGATGGTTATGAGGGTATTTAGGGGTTGTAGTAAGGATGTAAAGGAGATGCATGTAGGTATTGGTAAGACCCCAAGTAGAGTATGATTACTTGATTATCTGTCTGGAGAACAACTGTCAGTACAGCAGGTGCCAGTAAGTGAGTCAGCTGTGGGAAGGAAGCGGGGCATTTCAGACATTACACTAGTGCACAGAATTTTTTCACCTCTTTCAAGTAATGGATGGTCCGTTTTGTCTAATGGCAGTGAAAGAAATCCCCTTCACTTCACAGCAAGTAGACCATTGACATATTCCCAAATTTTTAACAGTTTTACATACATTCTAATTTTGGATTGTTTTATAAGAAGATATTTTAAGATTCAAGCAACAAGTATAAGTGCAATTTTTATTAGTAATATGTTACTCAAAAAGCAGGAGGTGCTACATACCTGAAGGAAAAAAATATCAAATTATAAGACTCATTAGACTTTTATCCATTTACTTTGACAAGGATAACATGTTGTCTCTTTTTTTTTTTTTTCTATTGGCTTTACGTCGCACCGACACAGATAGGTCTTACGGCGATGAAACAACGTGTTTAATTATGTGTTTGTTTATTGTGTAGTGTTTTTAAGGTCTTATTCTTTGTGTTAATTTTAATCTGTACTAAGGGAATGCAGCTAATGATGTCCACATAGAACGAAATGCCCCGCAATATTCACAAGAATATAAGAATAAAATAATCAAAAGATTATTTCATGTGGTGAAAAGGTGGATTTTTAATATAGATTTTTTAAAATTAATATATAAGTGATATGTTCTGAGCTGTCAGTGGAAAGATGGTGTGGAATGACATTAGTAAACAAAGTTTGAGTGAGGTTTTTAAAAGTAGGCAAGATCACAATATGAAGATAAAGTTGGCATTCAAGAGGACAAATTGGAGCAAATATTAGTTTATAGTTTATAGGAAGGGATTGGAATAATTTACCAAGGGAGATGTTCAATAAATTTCCAAATTCTTTGCAGTAATTTAAGAAAAACTAGATAAACAACAGATAGGGAATCTGCCACTCAGGTGACTGTTCCAAATGCAGATCAGTAGTGATTGATAGAAGGGAGAGGTGTTGAAGAATCCCATGAGCTCAACCAGGATGATTCTGCTATCTTCAGATGATCATGATGATGATCATGGTAACTGACTGCATCACAGAAGTCCTTCACAGCTTCCTATCTATGGTAATTTATATCAACAAATTAAATGTTTTTGACTTGCTCAGAGGTTTCTCAATATGATGTTTATGATTTGCGGTGTTGATGCCTTGACAAATTGTATTCTTTTCTATTAGAATGAAGATAATATTTAATAAAAATAAATATAATTATTCCCACTCTAGTCTGAATGTTTGACTTTGACTATCAATTTCTGTCAACTTTCTGTTACATGTTTTATTACTTGTACCAGTTATCACTTACTTCAAACTATTGTACTCACTTTGAAAATCCACAGCCTGTTTCCAGTCTGAGCCAGGTCAGGAATGGAATGAAAGAAGCCCCCCCCCACCTAGCAGCGACGATATTAACTACGCCGGCTGCCGAAGCCTGTCGCACTCCTCTGGGGCAATGATTAATGACAGACAGATTAAGTGAAATGATACCATATTGGAGAGTGTTGCTGGAAGGAAAGATGACAGGGAAAACTAAAGTACCTGGAGAAAAACCTGTCTTGCCTCTGCTTTGTCCAGCACAAATCCCACATGTGACCAGGATTTGAACCACAGAACTCGGCAGTGAGATGTTGCCTGGGCCACGGAGGGTCTTGATTGTACTCACTTTATATTCGCCTTTGCATGGTAACATAACTACTCTTTGAGCTGTCTCAGTCTCATTCTTGTCTTTGACAAAATGAAAGTGACTGGGATATCAGCAACGGTAATAATATAATTCCTTGTGCAGCCAATCTCTGTTATGAATTGTGTCACTCACAGGGTTGGTTGGTGCTTGCATCTCAGTGAGCTTGGCAGACTGATATGTAATCATTTCTGGCTCAGTGAGGAAAGCATCAGGAAACTACCTCACTTGTTATTTCCCTAGAATGCCTCTTCATTGATGCCTAGGCCATCAATGACAGCTGATGACAGAGCTGTTGAGAATCAAACCAGCCTTTAGTCTGAATCCTCAGCATACAACTACTGAGATATTTTTCTTGTGTTTCCCAGTAAAGGGACGCTTTCTTACTGTCTTAAATTCTTCAAATACTTATTCTGTGCTTTTACAATTGTCAGAACATTTACATTATAGAATCTCTACCCAAACTGGAGCGTCAAAGGTAGACATTCGACAAGAAGCTTATCAGATTATTAGCTGAAAATGTGGTTTTGTCTTTAATTATTGATTTATTAATAAAACTAACAGTTTTAAAAATAAATATCTGATGAAAAATAGTTACAAGACCTTTTTCTAATGTTCCACTAAATTACAAAAGCATCCATAATAACTGTCACTGTAATGAATTGTATGATGCTATAATATTTCATCACATGAAGTGCATTCAAATTAAATGGTGTATTTACACTTTGGGTAAAAGCACTGGTGATGTACAATCAATTAAAAATGTCTCCATACATCAGTCTTTATTTTATTTATTTTTGTACAATGTTATATCTGTAAATTCAATGTCATACGTGCACAATTTTCTGATCAAATAATTCTCCATACATATACCATTAGTTTCACCAAATAAGTTCATTACAAGTACAGAGTGCACATAAGAACCAGTATAGAGGTCAGTACGCCTGTGGGAAGATACAAAGTGCGTAAAAACAAGGGCAATTGATATACCGATACCAATTAGGAAGTAAATAGTAAAACTACGAAAAGAAGGACAATCCGTATGTTTGATAGCTGTAAATGTCAAGAAATGACCTTCGTCTGTGCAGTCTGTTCTAGAAAGATGCATCATCATCATTATCTAAAGGCTTTGCCTTGTCGCTGCAACCATTGATCTCTTCTCTCTACGATCCTTTTTCATCTTTCCATATCCTTGGCACCCGATCATCTCAACTACCTCTTCAATGATCTTCTTCCGTGGTTTCCCTCTGCCTTTCTTTCCCATCAACTTGCCTTCGAACAAGTTCTTTATGAAGTCACTAGCAAGGTACCCGTGCTTCGCTACGGTATTTTACTGAAATTTATAATTTAATGCTTATTGTTTTAGATATAGGCCTATAATCCGCCGAAATTCGCTATCTGGCTCGTTTTCAGCGAGAATCCACCAAAATTCCCGATCTGACTCGTTTTCTGTTAGATTACGGCACGTTTCCTCCCATTTTTCAATCTTCCTTTCCAGCAATCCATTTCGTACTTCCCGGGCTAGGCTCAGGTATTCTTCCCGGTCAGTTGGGTACGTAAATCTTTGCCATACAGTATTTTCCGATAATAATTTTTAATCTGGATAAAATCCTTCAGGAGATCCGGCGTGGTGTCATATTGGGTGCCTTGGCGGCACTGAACCCGCGGCCGGACTGCATTCTTAGTCATTACCCGTCCAGGAGCCGTTTCCAGCGCGGTCCGCACATTTGACGACGGTCCGGAACATTATTATTATTATTATTATTAATGTTACTACTATGTGTTGCTGGGATGAATGATGACAGGGAAAACCGGAGTATCCGGAGAAAAACCTGTCCCGCCTCCGTTTTGTCCAGCACGAATGTCACATGGAGTGACCGGGATTTGAACCACGGAACCCATCTGTGAGAGGCCGGCGCGCTGCCGCCTGAGCAACGGAGGATCCTTGTAAGTACATTAAGAACAGTAAAATCAATTGGTCTCACCTCCTTTTACACCCCACCGCCGTTAGTTTTTACTGCCAAACTCCCCAAAAAATTAAAAAAGGGCCTGTTTCTTTATGTTTAAGGGAGATTCCAAACACCAATGTTCACGTCTATTACCTTCAGTTTTGAGATATAAGTGTCCCCATAAATATAATTTACTTTTGTCACTTCATTTCAAACTAATCCCCCCCCCCCTAAGTGAACCTTCCCGCAAAAAATACTTGTTTCTTTAATAGTAAAGGATCTTCTAAATACCAATTATCACGAATCTAACTTCTTCACTTTTTGATTTATGTGTCCTCACGAAAGGAATTTTACTCCTTTACACTCCCGCCGCCCAAGATTGTTTCCCCCCAAAAGGCGTTTTTCTTTGTTTTTAAAGGAGATCCAAGTACGAATTTTCACGTCTGTAACAACTTTAGTTTTTATTAATGTATATATCCTCATACAATTAAAGTCAATTAATTTTTCAATTCTTTCACCCCCTCCTCCCCTTCATTGGATTTTCCGAGAATACGTGTTTCTTTACTTTTAAAGCAGATTGCAAATATCAAATTTCACGTCTGTAACATCTTCATTTTTATGATATCAGTAGTCTAATCAAAAGAATTCAACACCATTTTCATTCACTTTTTTCACCCCCCCCCCTCCACCCAAGTGATATTTCCGAAAACTAGAATTAATTTTTTAATAGAGATAAAAATTACCGTTTTTCATTTCTCTAACATGTTAAGTTTTTGAGATATACTGTAGAAATTCTCATTTTAAAATTTCACCCCTTTTGGGTTCCCCTTAAGTGGAGTTTCCAAAAACAAATCACCTATGTTTCTTTTCATTTACAGGAGATTCCAAACACCCACTTTTTACGTCTGTAACATTTTACGTTTCCAAGATATTCTGTAGATGTAGTCTTTCAAAAAATTCACCCCAAATTGTCACTCCTGTTTAACAGCCATTAATTGGATTTTCCAAAAACTAAAAAATACGTGTTTCTTTATTTTTAAAGGAGGTCCCATATACAAATTTTCAGTTCTGTAATATCTTCAGGTTCTGAAATATAAGTATCCTCATTAAAGGCATTCAACCCATTTTTCACCCTTTTACACCCCTCCTATTGGGATTTACAGGAAACAAAAAATACGTGTTCCTTTATTTTTAGAGGAGATTCTAACTACCAATTTTTACATCTGTAAATTTTAAAGTTTTAAGATGTAGACACATTCATTTAAAAAATTCACCCCCCTTTTCAACCCCCAATATTTGGATTTTCTAAAAACGAAAAAATACGTATTTCTTTACATTTAAAGTAGATCCCAAATACCAATTTTCAGGTCTGTAATATCATCAGGTTCTGAAATAAAAGTAGCCTCATTAAAGGCATTCAACCCATTATTCACCCTTTTACACCCTTCCTATTGGGATTTTCCGAAAACAAAAGAATACGTGTTTCTTTATTTTTAAAGGAGATTCTAAATACCAATTTTTACATCTATAAACTGTAACAGTTTTGAGATATAGATACACTCATTTTAAAAAATCACCCCTTTTCACCCCCCCCCCCCCCATTAATTGGATTTTCCAAAAACAAAAAAATACGTGTTTCTTTATTTTTAAAGGAGATCCCAAACACCAATTTTCAGGTCTGTAATATTTTCAGTTTCTGAAATATAAGTAGCCTCATTAAAGGCATTTAACCCCTTTTTCACCCCTTTTCACCCCTCCTATTGCGATTTTCCGAAAACAAAAAAATACGTATTTTTTATGTTTAATGAAGATAATAAATACCAATTTTTACATCTGCAAACTTTAAAAGTTTGGAGATATAGATTTACTCATTTTAAAAATTCACCCACTTTTCACCCTCCCATTAATTCGATTTTCAAAAAACAAAAAAAATACGTGTTTCTTTATTTTTAAAAGAGATCAAAAGTACCAATTTTCAGGTTTGTAATATCTTCAGTTTCTGAGATATAAGCACTGGTATCCTGATTAAGGGCATTCAACCCATTTTCCCCATTTTCACCCCTTTTCACCCCTCCTATGGGGATTTTATGAAAACAAAAAAATACGTGTTTCCTTATTTTTAATGAAGATTCTAAATACCAATTTTTACATCTGTAAACTTTTAAAGTTTCGAGATATAGACACACTCATTTTAAAATTTCACCCCTCTTTTCACCCCCTTAGCGAAGGAATATCCAAAAATCCTCTCTTAGCGAGCACCTATATCTTAATATGAATATATCCCCAAAATTTCATTTCGTTACGTCTAGTAGTTTTGGCTCGGCGATGATGAATCAGTCAGTCAGTCAGTCAGTCAGTCAGTCAGTCAGTCAGTCAGTCAGGACAAGTTATTTTATATATATAGACTAGCAAGATACCCGTGCTTCGCTACGGTATTATTCTGAAATTTATAATTGAATGTTGTTTTAGATATATAATCAGCCGAAATTCGCGATCTGAATCGTTTTCTGCGAGAATCCGCCAAAATTCGCGATCTGACTCGTTTTCTAATAGATTATGGCAAGTTTCCTCTCATTTTTCAATCTTTATTTCCAGCAATCGATTTCGTACTTCCCAGGCTAGGTCCAGGTATTCCACCCTGTCAGTTGGGTCCCTAAATCTTTGACATCTTTTCTTATAAGCATTTTGAATATGGAACAGATCCTTGAGGAGATCCGGCGTGGTGTCGTCTTGGGTGCCTTGGCGGTACTGAACCTGCGGCCAGACTGCATTCTTAGTCGTTACCCGTCCAGGACCCGTTTCCACCGCGGTCCGCACATTAGACGACGGTCCAGAACATTATTATTATTATTATTATTATTATTATTATTATTATTATTATTATTATTATTATTATTATTATTATTATTATTATTATTATTATAGATGTTCTGGACCCCACAGCAAGATACAAGACCGCTACTTGGCGGTAAATTACATCTGCTGCCATTGTTATTGTTGAGAATGTGACCTGCACCAATGTCGCGCGTAGGCAAGTGTGCGGGATTTCTGGCGATACGAATGACATACTTCCGTGCATTATTGACCTTATTATAGAGGTGAACAATTGGACGGTCAATCTCATTCCTATCGTTTATTTCAAATGTGTTTAAATTTTTATTCATATGCCAGGAGAATCTACTGTAATATAAGAACGTTCTCCGAAGGAAAAGTTGGCTGTTGAAAACGAACCCAGGAAAGATTAAAAAGATCGGTTTATGATAAGAATAGGTACATCGAAAATATACAGCCTGTTTCCAGTCATTCGACAGGGTCGGGAATGGAATGAATAAAGCCCCATCTAGCGGTGACAGTAGGAATTGTGCCGGCTGCCGAAGCACTCCTCTGGGGCAATGATCGATGAATGACAAATGAAACGAAATATTGGACAGTGTTGCTGGAATGAATGATGACAGGGAAAAGCGAAGTATCCGGAGAAAAACCTGTCCCGCCTCCGTTTTGTCCAGCACGAATTTCACATGGAGTGACTGGGATTTGAACCACGGAACCCAGCTGTGAGAGGCCGGCGCGCTGCCGCCTGGGCAACGGAGGCTCCTTATAAGTACATTATGAACAGCAAAATCAATTGGTCTCACCTCCTTTTACACCACACCGCCGTTAATTTTATTTACCCCCCCCCCAAAAAAAATTAATAGAAGGAGTGTTTCTTTATGTTTAAAGGAGATTCCAAACCCCAATATTCACGTCTATTACCTTGAGTTTTGAGATATAAGTATCCCCATAAAAATAATTCGCTTTTTTTACTTCCTTTCACACTTCTCCCCCCCCCCCCTTAAGTGAATTTTCCGGCAAAAAATACTTGTTTCTTTAATAGTAAAGGATCTTCTAAATAGCAATTATCACGGCTCTAACTTCTTCAGTTTTTGATTTATGTGTCCTCATGAAAGAAATTCAACTCCTTTCCACTCCCGCCCCCCAAGATGGTTTCCCCCACAAAACGCGTATTTCTTTGTTTTTAAAGGAGATCTAAATACCAATTTTCACGTCCGTACCAACTTTAGTTTTTATTAGATGTATGTATTCTCATACAATTAAGTCAATTAATTTTAGAATTCTTTCCCCCCCACCCTTTCATTGTATTTTCCGAGAATACGCGTTTCTTTATTTTTAAAGGAGATCCCATATACAAATTTTTAGTTCTGTAATATATTCAGTTTCTGAGATATATGTATCCTCATTAAAGGCATTCAACCCACTATTCACCCTTTTACACCCCTCCTATTGGGATTTACAGAAAAACAAAAAAATAATTATTCCTTTACTTTTAAAGGAGATTCTAAATACCAATTTTTACATCTGTAAACTTTTAAAGTTTTAAGATATAGACACATTTATTTTAAAAATTCACCCCCCTTTCCACCCCCCATTATCCGGATTTTTCAAAAACGAAAATATACGTGTTTCCTTATTTTTAAAGTGGATCCCCAATACCAATTTTCAGGTCTGTAATATCTTCAGGTTCTGAAATATAAGTAGCCTCGTTAAAGGCATTCAATCTCTTTTTCACCCTTTTCCACCCTTCCTATCGGGATTTTCCGAAACAAAAAAAAAGTGTTTCTTTATTTTTAAAGGAGATTCTAAATACTATATTTTACATCTATAAACTTTAAAAGTTTTGAGATATAGATACACTCATTTTAAAATATTACCCCCCTTTCACCCCCTCCCTTAATTGGATTTTCCAGAAACAAAAAAATACGTGTTTCTTTATTTTTAAAGGAGATCCTAAACACCGATTTTCAGGTCTGTAATATCTTCATTTTCTGAGATATAAGTATCGTCATTAAAGGCATTCAACCCTTTTTCTACCCCTTTTCACTCCTCCTATTGCGATTTTCCGAAAACAAAAAAATACATGTTTCTTTATTTTTAATGAAGATTCTAAATACCAGTTTTTACATCTGCAAACTTTAAAAGTTTGGAGATAGAGATTCACTCATTTTAAAAATTCACCCCCTTTTCACCCTCCCATTAATTGGATTTTCCAAAAACAAAAAAAATACGTGTTTCTTTATTTTTAAAAGGGATCAAGAGTACCAATTTTCAGGTCTGTAATATCTTCAGTTTCTGAGATATAAGTACCGGTATCCTGATTGAAGGCATTCAACCCATTTTCCCCCATTATCACCCTTTTTCACCCCTCCTATTGGGGTTTTCAGAAAACAAAAAAATACGTGTTTCCGTATTTTTAAAGAAGATTCTAAATACCAATTTTTACATCTGTAAACTTTTAAAGTTTTGAGATATAGACACACTCATTTTAAAATTTCACCCCCCTTTTCACCCCCTTAGCGACGGAATATCCAAAAATCCTCTCTTAGCGAGGACTTACATCTTAATATGAATATATTCCCAAAATTTCATTTCTTTATGTCCAGTAGTTTTGGCTCGGCGGTGATGAATCAGTCAGTCAGTCAGTCAGGACAAGCTACTTTATATATATAGACTAGCAAGGTACCCGTGCTTCGCTACGGTATTTTACTGAAATTTATAATTTAATGCTTATTGTTTTAGATATATAATCCGCCGAAATTCGCGATCTGGCTCGTTTTCAGCGAGAATCCACCAAAATTCCCGATCTGACTCGTTTTCTGTTAGATTACGGCACGTTTCCTCCCATTTTTCAATCTTCCTTTCCAGCAATCCATTTCGTACTTCCCGGGCTAGGCTCAGGTATTCTTCCCGGTCAGTTGGGTACGTAAATCTTTGCCATACCGTATTTTCCGATAATAATTTTTAATCTGGATAAAATCCTTCAGGAGATCCGGCATGGTGTCATATTGGGTGCCTTGGCGGCACTGAACCCGCGGCCGGACTGCATTCTTAGTCATTACCCGTCCAGGAGCCGTTTCCAGCGCGGTCCGCACATTTGACGACGGTCCGGAACATTATTATTATTATTATTATTATTATTATTATTATTATTACTATGTGTTGCTGGGATGAATGATGACAGGGAAAACCGGAGTATCCGGAGAAAAACCTGTCCCGCCTCCGTTTTGTCCAGCACGAATGTCACATGGAGTGACCGGGATTTGAACCACGGAACCCATCTGTGAGAGGCCGGCGCGCTGCCGCCTGAGCAACGGAGGATCCTTATAAGTACATTAAGAACAGTAAAATCAATTGGTCTCACCTCCTTTTACACCCCACCGCCGTTAGTTTTTACTGCCAAACTCCCCAAAAAATTAAAAAAGGGCCTGTTTCTTTATGTTTAAGGGAGATTCCAAACACCAATGTTCACGTCTATTACCTTCAGTTTTGAGATATAAGTGTCCCCATAAATATAATTTACTTTTGTCACTTCATTTCAAACTAATTCCCCCCCCCCCCCTAAGTGAACCTTCCCGCAAAAAATACTTGTTTCTTTAATAGTAAAGGATCTTCTAAATACCAATTATCACGACTCTAACTTCTTCACTTTTTGATTTATGTGTCCTCACGAAAGGAATTTTACTCCTTTACACTCCCGCCGCCCAAGATGGTTTCCCCCCAAAAGGCGTTTTTCTTTGTTTTTAAAGGAGATCCAAGTACGAATTTTCACGTCTGTAACAACTTTA
The DNA here is from genome assembly GCF_040414725.1 of Anabrus simplex. Lineage (NCBI taxonomy): Eukaryota > Metazoa > Arthropoda > Insecta > Orthoptera > Tettigoniidae > Anabrus > Anabrus simplex. Next base: position 962,005,718 of record NC_090266.1, on the reverse strand, counting down.
GTTTTTATTAATGTATATATCCTCATACAATTAAAGTCAATTAATTTTTCAATTCTTTCACCCCCTCCCCCCCTTCATTGGATTTTCCGAGAATACGTGTTTCTTTACTTTTAAAGCAGATTGCAAATATCAAATTTCACGTCTGTAACATCTTCATTTTTATGATATCAGTAGTCTAATCAAAAGAATTCAACACCATTTTCAGTCACTTTCACCCCCCCCCCCTCCACCCAAGTGGTATTTCCGCAAATTAAAAATACATGTTTCTTTATGTTTAATAGAGTTAAAAATACCATTTTTCACTTCTGTAACATGTCAAGTTTTTTAGATATACTGTAAAAATTCTCATTTTAAAATTTCACCCCTTTTGGGTTCCCCTTAAGTGGAGTTTCCAAAAACAAATCACCTATGTTTCTTTTCATTTACAGGAGATTCCAAACACCCACTTTTTACGTCTGTAACATTTTACGTTTCCAAGATATTCTGTAGATGTAGTCTTTCAAAAAATTCACCCCAATTTGTCACTCCTGTTTAACAGCCATTAATTGGATTTTCCAAAAACTAAAAAATACGTGTTTCTTTATTTTTAAAGGAGGTCCCATATACAAATTTTCAGTTCTGTAATATCTTCAGGTTCTGAAATATAAGTATCCTCATTAAAGGCATTCAACCCATTTTTCACCCTTTTACACCCCTCCTATTGGGATTTACAGGAAACAAAAAATACGTGTTCCTTTATTTTTAGAGGAGATTCTAACTACCAATTTTTACATCTGTAAATTTTAAAGTTTTAAGATGTAGACACATTCATTTTAAAAAATTCACCCCCCTTTTCAACCCCCAATATTTGGATTTTCTAAAAACGAAAAAATACGTATTTCTTTACATTTAAAGTAGATCCCAAATACCAATTTTCAGGTCTGTAATATCATCAGGTTCTGAAATAAAAGTAGCCTCATTAAAGGCATTCAACCCATTATTCACCCTTTTACACCCTTCCTATTGGGATTTTCCGAAAACAAAAGAATACGTGTTTCTTTATTTTTAAAGGAGATTCTAAATACCAATTTTTACATCTATAAACTGTAACAGTTTTGAGATATAGATACACTCATTTTAAAAAATCACCCCTTTTCACCCCCCCCCCATTAATTGGATTTTCCAAAAACAAAAAAATATGTGTTTCTTTATTTTTAAAGGAGATCCCAAACACCAATTTTCAGGTCTGTAATATTTTCAGTTTCTGAAATATAAGTAGCCTCATTAAAGGCATTTAACCCCTTTTTCACCCCTTTTCACCCCTCCTATTGCGATTTTCCGAAAACAAAAAAATACGTATTTTTTATGTTTAATGAAGATAATAAATACCAATTTTTACATCTGCAAACTTTAAAAGTTTGGAGATATAGATTTACTCATTTTAAAAATTCACCCACTTTTCACCCTCCCATTAATTCGATTTTCAAAAAACAAAAAAAATACGTGTTTCTTTATTTTTAAAAGAGATCAAAAGTACCAATTTTCAGGTTTGTAATATCTTCAGTTTCTGAGATATAAGCACTGGTATCCTGATTAAGGGCATTCAACCCATTTTCCCCATTTTCACCCCTTTTCACCCCTCCTATGGGGATTTTATGAAAACAAAAAAATACGTGTTTCCTTATTTTTAATGAAGATTCTAAATACCAATTTTTACATCTGTAAACTTTTAAAGTTTCGAGATATAGACACACTCATTTTAAAATTTCACCCCTCTTTTCACCCCCTTAGCGAAGGAATATCCAAAAATCCTCTCTTAGCGTGCACCTACATCTTAATATGAATATATCCCCAAAATTTCATTTCGTTACGTACAGTAGTTTTGGCTCGGCGATGATGAATCAGTCAGTCAGTCAGTCAGTCAGTCAGGACAAGTTATTTTATATATATAGATTATGCCGGAGAATGTGACCAAAAACTGACGCTTTTCTCCTTTTTATCATTGTTATTAAATGTCTTTGGGTGTTTATTTTTCTAAGCACTGCTTCATTAGTTTTCTTCTCAATCCAACTAGTTCTTGCCATCTTCCTCCATAGCCACATTTCCACTGCCTCTAGTCGTTTCACGTCCTCCTTAAAGAGAGTCCATCCTTCACAGCCATATAGCAGCACACTCCAAATGAATGTTTTGATAAACAATTTCTTTTGTTCATTATGTAAGTATTTATTAAGAGCTGCTTCTTCTCCTCAAAGACTTTCTTACACAGGGAAATTCTTCTTTTTATTTCCACAGTGCATCTGTTGTCATCGGTAATAACTGATCCTAAGTAGCAGAACTGGTGAACCTGTTTTATTAAAATATTTCCAATTCTGAGATGTGCCTCTGGCTTCATTTTAGATTTGCTTACAACCGTAACATTTGTTTTATTTACATTAATGTTAAGTTGGAAATCTTTTAAGATGGATGTTATATTGTTGAGCATGATCTGCATGTTTTTCTCATTGTTAGCCAGAAGTGCAATATTGTTGGCAAATCTAATACAGTGTACAGTTGTTCCATTTATTTTAATGCCAGTTTTCTTTGATTTAAACATTTTCATGGCCTCTTCAATGTACAAATTAAATAGAAATGGTGATCAGGAACACCCCTGTCTTACTCCTTTCCTGATCCTCACCTTGCATACTTTTTCATTACTTTTGATGTTTATTCATTGATTGATGTAGAGGTTTAGTATTGCTTTTCTGTCTTTCCAGTCCAAATGAATACACTTCATAATTTTGAACAGTCTTTTCCACTGAACATTGTCAAAAGCTCTTTCCAGGTCTACAAAAGCTATATATGTATTTCTGTTAAGCTCTAGTCTTCTCTCCAAGATAGTTTTAAGTGCTATAATAGCTTCTCTTGTTCCTACTCCTTTTATGAACCCAAACTGATCATCATCTAGATTCTGCTCAATTTTCATTTTCATTCTGTTTTTTAATATGCATGTGAATATTTTTGCTGCATGTGAAACAAGGCTTAGTATTCTGTAATTGGAGCATTCTGTTGAATCTTCTTTTTTGTGCAGAATTACTGCTTTGCTTTCTACAAATCCTCTGGCATATCTCCATTTTCATAGCAGTACTGGGTGATTTTGAAGAGTTCATCCTTCAGCTTTTTTCCAGAATTTTTCCACAGTTCAGCAGGCAGTTTGTCTGGTCCCTTTTTCTTTTTCAGCTGTTGCAGTGCCGTTTCGAATTCACTTCTCATTATGGGAGGACCTAGTTCATCTTGTGAAACCTGCTCTTGTTTTATGATGTACTCATCTACATTCTCAATTTCTTCTCCATTATATAGATCCTCCAAATACTCTTTCCATCTCTTCATTACCTCCTCATCTTCTATTAACAGATTTCCTTCCTTATCTTTTACTAGCAAGGTACCCGTGCTTCGCTACGGTATTTTACTGAAATTTATAATTTAATGCTTATTGTTTTAGATATATAATCCGCCGAAATTCGCGATCTGGCTCGTTTTCAGCGAGAATCCACCAAAATTCCCGATCTGACTCGTTTTCTGTTAGATTACGGCACGTTTCCTCCCATTTTTCAATCTTCCTTTCCAGCAATCCATTTCGTACTTCCCGGGCTAGGCTCAGGTATTCTTCCCGGTCAGTTGGGTACGTAAATCTTTGCCATACCGTATTTTCCGATAATAATTTTTAATCTGGATAAAATCCTTCAGGAGATCCGGCGTGGTGTCATATTGGGTGCCTTGGCGGCACTGAACCCGCGGCCGGACTGCATTCTTAGTCATTACCCGTCCAGGAGCCGTTTCCAGCGCGGTCCGCACATTTGACGACGGTCCGGAACATTATTATTATTATTATTATTATTATTATTACTACTATGTGTTGCTGGGATGAATGATGACAGGGAAAACCGGAGTATCCGGAGAAAAACCTGTCCCGCCTCCGTTTTGTCCAGCACGAATGTCACATGGAGTGACCGGGATTTGAACCACGGAACCCATCTGTGAGAGGCCGGCGCGCTGCCGCCTGAGCAACGGAGGATCCTTATAAGTACATTAAGAACAGTAAAATCAATTGGTCTCACCTCCTTTTACACCCCACCGCCGTTAGTTTTTACTGCCAAACTCCCCAAAAAATTAAAAAAGGGCCTGTTTCTTTATGTTTAAGGGAGATTCCAAACACCAATGTTCACGTCTATTACCTTCAGTTTTGAGATATAAGTGTCCCCATAAATATAATTTACTTTTGTCACTTCATTTCAAACTAATCCCCCCCCCCCCCCCTAAGTGAACCTTCCCGCAAAAAATACTTGTTTCTTTAATAGTAAAGGATCTTCTAAATACCAATTATCACGACTCTAACTTCTTCACTTTTTGATTTATGTGTCCTCACGAAAGGAATTTTACTCCTTTACACTCCCGCCGCCCAAGATGGTTTCCCCCCAAAAGGCGTTTTTCTTTGTTTTTAAAGGAGATCCAAGTACGAATTTTCACGTCTGTAACAACTTTAGTTTTTATTAATGTATATATCCTCATACAATTAAAGTCAATTAATTTTTCAATTCTTTCACCCCCTCCCCCCATTCATTGGATTTTCCGAGAATACGTGTTTCTTTACTTTTAAAGCAGATTGCAAATATCAAATTTCACGTCTGTAACATCTTCATTTTTATGATATCAGTAGTCTAATCAAAAGAATTCAACACCATTTTCAGTCACTTTCACCCCCCCCCCCTCCACCCAAGTGGTATTTCCGCAAATTAAAAATACATGTTTCTTTATGTTTAATAGAGTTAAAAATACCATTTTTCACTTCTGTAACATGTCAAGTTTTTTAGATATACTGTAAAAATTCTCATTTTAAAATTTCACCCCTTTTGGGTTCCCCTTAAGTGGAGTTTCCAAAAACAAATCACCTATGTTTCTTTTCATTTACAGGAGATTCCAAACACCCACTTTTTACGTCTGTAACATTTTACGTTTCCAAGATATTCTGTAGATGTAGTCTTTCAAAAAATTCACCCCAATTTGTCACTCCTGTTTAACAGCCATTAATTGGATTTTCCAAAAACTAAAAAATACGTGTTTCTTTATTTTTAAAGGAGGTCCCATATACAAATTTTCAGTTCTGTAATATCTTCAGGTTCTGAAATATAAGTATCCTCATTAAAGGCATTCAACCCTATTGGGATTTACAGGAAACAAAAAATACGTGTTCCTTTATTTTTAGAGGAGATTCTAACTACCAATTTTTACATCTGTAAATTTTAAAGTTTTAAGATGTAGACACATTCATTTTAAAAAATTCACCCCCCTTTTCAACCCCCAATATTTGGATTTTCTAAAAACGAAAAAATACGTATTTCTTTACATTTAAAGTAGATCCCAAATACCAATTTTCAGGTCTGTAATATCTTCAGGTTCTGAAATAAAAGTAGCCTCATTAAAGGCATTCAACCCATTATTCACCCTTTTACACCCTTCCTATTGGGATTTTCCGAAAACAAAAGAGTACGTGTTTCTTTATTTTTAAAGGAGATTCTAAATACCAATTTTTACATCTATAAACTGTAACAGTTTTGAGATATAGATACACTCATTTTAAAAAATCACCCCTTTTCACCCCCCCCATTAATTGGATTTTCCAAAAACAAAAAAATATGTGTTTCTTTATTTTTAAAGGAGATCCCAAACACCAATTTTCAGGTCTGTAATATTTTCAGTTTCTGAAATATAAGTAGCCTCATTAAAGGCATTTAACCCCTTTTTCACCCCTTTTCACCCCTCCTATTGCGATTTTCCGAAAACAAAAAAATACGTATTTTTTATGTTTAATGAAGATAATAAATACCAATTTTTACATCTGCAAACTTTAAAAGTTTGGAGATATAGATTTACTCATTTTAAAAATTCACCCCCTTTTCACCCTCCCATTAATTCGATTTTCAAAAAACAAAAAAATACGTGTTTCTTTATTTTTAAAAGAGATCAAAAGTACCAATTTTCAGGTTTGTAATATCTTCAGTTTCTGAGATATAAGCACTGGTATCCTGATTAAGGGCATTCAACCCATTTTCCCCATTTTCACCCCTTTTCACCCCTCCTATGGGGATTTTATGAAAACAAAAAAATACGTGTTTCCTTATTTTTAATGAAGATTCTAAATACCAATTTTTACATCTGTAAACTTTTAAAGTTTCGAGATATAGACACACTCATTTTAAAATTTCACCCCTCTTTTCACCCCCTTAGCGAAGGAATATCCAAAAATCCTCTCTTAGCGTGCACCTACATCTTAATATGAATATATCCCCAAAATTTCATTTCGTTACGTACAGTAGTTTTGGCTCGGCGATGATGAATCAGTCAGTCAGGACAAGTTATTTTATATATATAGACTAGCAAGATACCCGTGCTTCGCTACGGTATTATACAGAAATTTATAATTGAATGCTTATTGTTTTAGATATATAATCCGCCGAAATTCACGATCTGACTCGTTTTCTGCGAGAATCCACCAAAATTCCCGATCTGACTGGTTTTCAATTATTTTACGGCACGTTTCCTCCCATTTTTAAATCTTCCTTTCCAGCAATCGATTTCGTACTTCCCGGGCTAGGCTCAGGTATTCCTCCCGGTCAGTTGGGCCCGTAAATCTTTGCCATCTTTTCCTATAATATTTTAATATGGATAAAATCCTTCAGGAGATCCGGCGTGGTGTCATATTGGGTGCCTTGGCGGCACTGAACCCGCGGCCGGACTGCATTCTTAGTCATATCCGTCCAGGAGCCGTTTCCAGCGCGGTCCGCACATTTGACGACGGTCCGGAATATTATTATTATTGTTATTATTATTATTATTATTATTATTATTATTATTATTATTATTATTATTATTATTATTATTACTATTATGTGTTGCTGGAATGGCTGATGACAGGGAAAACCGGAGTATCCGGAGAAAAACGGAGGCTCCTTATAAGTACGTTAATAACAGTAAAATCAATTGGTCTCACCTCCTTCTACACCCCACCGCCGTTAAGTTTATTTACCGCCACCCCCCACCAAAAAAAATTAAAAGAATGCTTGTTTCTTTACTTTTAAGGGAGATTCCAAACACCAATTTTCACGTCTATTACCTTCAGTTTTGAGATATAAGTATCCCCATAAAAATAATTTACTTTCTTTCACTTCATTTCACAATAATCACCCCCCCTACGTGAATTTTCCCGCAAAAAATACTTGTTTCTTTAATAGTAAAGGATCTTCTAAATACCAATTATCACGACTCTAACTTCTTCAGTTTTTTATTTATGTGTCCTCATGAAAGGAATTCAACTCCTTTACACTCCCGCCCTCCAAGATGGTTTCCCCCACGAAAACGCGTTTTTCTTTGTTTTTAAAGGAGATCCAAATACGAATTTTCACGTCTGTAACAACTTTAGTTTTTATTAGACGTATGCATTCTCATACAATTAAGTCAATTAATTTCTCAATTCTTTCACCCCCCCCCCACCCACAACTTCATTGGATTTTCCGAGAATACGTGTTTCTTTACTTTTAAAGCAGATTGCAAATATCAAATTTCACGTCTGCAACATCTTCATTTTTGAGATATCAGTAGCCTAATTAGAAGAATTCATCACCATTTTCAGTCACTCTTACCCCCCCCCCCCCCTCCACCCAAGTGGTATTTCCGAAAACCTAAAACACACTTTTCTTTATGTTTAATCGAGATAAAAAATACCATTTTTCACTTCTGTAACATGTTAAGTTTTTTGTAGATATACTGTAAAAATTCTCATTTTAAAATTTCACCCCTTTCGAGTTCCCCTTAAGTGAAGTTTCCAAAAACAAATCATTATATTTTTTTACATTTACAGGAGATTTACACCCACTTTTTACGTCTGTAACATTTTACGTTTCCAAGATATTCTGTAGATATTGTCTTTCAAAAAATTCACCCCTATTTGTCACTCCTGTTTAACCGCCATTAATTGGCTTTTCCAAAAACTAAAAAATACGTGTTTCTTTATTTTTAAAGGAGATCTCATATGCGAATTATCAGTTATGTAATATCTTTCGTTTATGAGATATGTGTATCCTCATTAAAGGCATTCAACCCATTTTTCACCCTTTTACACCCCTCCTATTAGGATTTACTGGAAACAAAAGAAAATGTGTTCCTTTATTTTTAGAGGAGATTCTAACTACCAATTTTTACATCTGTAAATTTTAAAGTTTTAAGATGTAGACACACTCATTTTAAAATGTTCGGCCCAATTTTCACCCCCCAATATTTGGATTTTCCAAAAACGAAAAAATACGTGTTTCTTTACTTTTAAAGTAGACCCAAAATACTAATTTTCAGGTCTGTAATATCTTCAGGTTCTGAAATATAAGTAGCCCCATGAAAGGCATTCAACCCATTATTCACCCTTTTACACCCTTCCTATTGTGATTTTCCGATAACAAAAGAATACGTGATTCTTTATTTTTAAAGGAGATTCTAAATACCAATGTTTACATCTATCAACTTAAAAAGTTTTGATATATAGATACACTCATTTTAAAAATTCACCTCCTTTTCACCCCCCCCCCATTAATTGTATTTTCCACAAACAAAAAATACGTGTTTCTTTATTTTTAAAGGAGATCCCAAACACCAATTTTCAGGTCTGTAATATCTTCAGGTTCTGAAATATAAGTAGACTCATGAAATGCATTCGACCCCTTTTTCAACCATTTCCACCCTTCCTATTAGGATTTTCCGAAAACAAAATATACGTGTTTCTTTATTTTTAATGGAGATTCTAAATACCAATTTTTACATCTATAACCTTTAAAAGTTTTGAGATATAGATACACTCATTTTAAAATATTATCCCCTTTTCACCCCCCCCCCCTTTATTGGGTTTTCTAGAAACAAAAAATACTTGTTTCTTTATTTTTAAAGGAAATCCCAAACACCAATTTTCAGGTCTATAATATCTTCAGTTTCTGAGATATAAGTAGCCTCATTAAAGGCATTCAACCCCTTTTTCACCCCTTTTCACTCCTCCTATTGCGATTTTCCGAAAACAAAAAATACGTGTTTCTTTATTTTTAATGAAGATTCTAAATACCAATTTTTACATTTGCAAACTTTAAAAGTTTGTAGATATAGATTCACTCATTTTAAAAATTCACCCCCTTTCCACCCTCCCATTAATTGGATTTTCCAAAAACAAAAAAATACGTGTTTCTTTATTTTTAAAAGAGACCAAAAGTACCAATTTTCAGATCTGTAATATCTTCAGTTTCTGAGATATAAGTACCGGTGTCCTGATTAAAGGCATTCAACCCATTTTCCCCCATTTTCACCCTTTTTGATCCCTCCTATTGCGATTTTCTGAAAACAAAAAAATACGTGTTTCCTTATTTTTAAAGAAGATTCTAAATACCAATTTTTACATCTGTAAACTTTTAAAGTTTTGAGATATAGATACACTCATTTTAAAATTTCACCCCCCTTTTCACCCTCTTAGCCACGGGATATCCAAAAATCCTCTCTTAGCGAGCACCTACATCTTAATATGAATATATCCCCAAAATTTCATTTCTTTATTTCCAGTAGTTTTGGCTCGGCGATGATGAATCTGTCAGTCAGGACAAGTTATTTTATATATATAGATGACTAGCAAGATACCCGTGCTTCGCTACGGTATTATACCGAAATTTATAATTGAATGCTTATTGTTTTAGATATATAATCCTCCGAAATTCGCGATCTGACTCGTTTTCTGCGAGAATCCACCAAAATTCCCGATCTGACTCGTTTTCTATTATTTTACGGCACGTTTCCTCCCATTTTTCAATCTTCCTATTCAGCAATCGATTTCGTACTTCCTGGGTTAGGCTCAGGTATTCCTCACGGTCAGTTGGGTCCGTAAATCTGTGCCATCTTTTCCTATAATCCTTTTTAATATGGATAAAATCCTTCAGGAGATCCGGCGTGGTGTCATATTGGGTGCCTTGGCGGCACTGAACCCGCGGCCGGGCTGCATTCTTAGTCATTACCCGTCCAGGAGCCGTTTCCAGCGCGGTCCGCACATTATTATTATTATTATTATTATTATTATTATTATGTGTTGCTGGAATGGCTGATGACAGGGAAAACCGGAGTATCCGGAGAAAAACCTGTCCCGCCTCCGTTTTGTCCAGCACGAATGACACATGGAGTGAACGGGATTTGAACCACGGAACCCAGCTGTGAGAGGCCGGCACGCTTGCGCCTGAGCAACGGAGGATCCTTATAAGTACATTAATAACAGTAAACTCAATTGGTCTCACCTCCTTCTACACCCCACCGCCGTTAAGTTTATGTACCGCCACCTCCCCCCCCCCCCAAGAAAAATTAAAAGAAGGCTTGTTTCTTTATGTTTAAGGGAGATTCCAAACACCAATGTTCACGTCTATTACCTTCAGCTTTGAGATATAAGTATCCCCATAAACATAATTTACTTTCTGCACTTCATTTCACACTACTCCCCCCCTCCCCAAGTGAATTTCAATTAATTTTTCAATTCTTTCACCCCCCCCCCCCCTTCAGTGGATTATCCGACAATACGTGTTTCTTTACTTTCAAAGCAGATTCCAAATATCAAATTTCACGTCTGTAACATCTTCAAATTTGAGATATCAGTAGCCTAATTAAAAGAATTCAACACCATTTTCAGTCACTTTTGCCCCAAGTGGTATTTCCGAAAACTAAAAATAAACGTTTCTTTATGTTTAATAGAGATAAAAAATACCATTTTTCACTTCTGTAACATGTTAAGTTTTTTGAGATATACTGTAAAAATTCTCATTTTAAAATTTCACCCCTTTTGAGTTCCCCTTAAGTGGAGTTTCCCAAAACAAATCACTTATGTTTCTTTACATTTACAGGAGATTCCAAACACCCACATTTTACGTCTGTAACATTTTACGTTTCCAAGATATTCTGTAGATATAGTCTTTCAAAAAATTCACCCCATTTTTCACTCCTGTTTAACCGCCATTAATTGGATTTTCCAAAAACTAAAAATACGTGTTTCTTTATTTTTAAAGGAGATCCCATATACAAATTTTCAGTTCTGTAATATCTTTCGTTTCTGAGATATATGTATCCTTATTAAAAGCATTTAACCCATTTTTCACCCTTTTAAACCCCTCCTATTGGGATTTAAGGAAACAAAAAAATACGTGTTCCTTTATTTTTAGAGGAGATTCTAAGTACCAATTTTACATCTCTAAATTTTAAAGTTTTAAGATGTAGACACACTCATTTTTAAAAAATTCAGCCCCCCTTTTCACCCCCCAATATTTGGATTTTCCAAAAACGAAAAAATACGTGTTTCTTTACTTTTAAAGTAGATTCCAAATACAAATTTTCAGGTCTGTAATATCTTCAGGTTCTGAAATATAAGTAGCCTCATTAAAGGCATTCAACCCATTACTCACCCTTTTACATCCTTCCTATTGGGATTTTCCGAAAACAAAAGAATACGTGTTTCTTTATTTTTAAAGGAGATTATAAATACCAATTTTTACGTCTATAAACTATAAAGTTTTGAGATATAGATACACTCATTTTAAAAAGTCACCCCCTTTTCACCCCCCCTTAATTGGATTTTCCAAAAACAAAAAATACGTGTTTCTTTATTTTTAAAAGAGATCCCAAACACCAATTTTAAGGTCTGTAATATCTTCAGTTTCTGAGATATAAGTAGCCTCATTAAAGGCATTCAACCGCTCTTTCACCCCTTTTCACTCCTCCTATTGGGATTTTCCGAAAACAAAAAAATACGTGTTTCTTTATTTTTATTGAAGATTCTAAATACAAATTTTTACATCTGCAAACTTTAAAAGTTTGGAGATATAGATACACTCATTTTAAAAATTCACCCCCTTTTCACCCTCCGATTAATTGGATTTTCCAAAAACCAAAAATACTTGTTTCTATATTTTTAAAGGACATTCTAAATACCAATGTTTACATCTATAAACTTTAAAAGTTTTGAGGTATAGATACACTCATATTAAAAAATCATCCCCCTTTTACCCCCCACCATTAATTGGATTTTCTGAAAACAAAAAAATACGCGTTTCTTTATTTTTAAAGGAGATCCCAAACACCAATTTTCAGGTCTGTAATATCTTCAGTTTCTAAGATATAAGTATTCTCTTTAAAGGCATTCTACCCCTTTTTCACCCCTTTTCTCCCCTCTTATTGGGATTTTCCGAAAACAAAAAAATACGTGTTCCTTTATTATTAATGAAGATTCTAAATTCCAATTTTTACATCTCTAAACTTTAAAACTTTTGAGATATAGATGCACTCATTTTAAAAATTCACCCCCTTTTCACCCTCCGATTAATTGGATTTTCCAAAAACAAAAATATACGTGTTTCTTTATTTTTTAAAGAGATCAAATGTACCAATTTTCAGGTCTGTAATATCTTCAGTTTCTGAGATGTAAGTACCGGTATCCTGATTGAAGGCATTCAACCCATTTTTCCCCATTTTCACCCTTTTTCACCCCTCCTGTTGGGATTTTCTGAAAACAAAAAAACACGTGTTTCCTTATTTTTAAAGAAGATTCTAAATACCAATTTTTACATCTGTACACTTTTAAAGTTTTGAGATATGGGTACACTCATTTTAAAATTTCACCCCCCCTTTTCACCCCCTTAATGACGGAATATCCAAAAATCCTCTCTTAGCGAGCACCTACATCTTAATATGAATGTATCCACAAAATTTCATTCCTTTATGTTCAGTAGTTTTGGCTCGGCGATGATGAATCAGTCAGTCAGTCAGTCAGTCAGTCAGGACAAGCTATTTTATATATATAGATAACACTGGATTTCATTTTAGCCCTGAATTGCATTCTTTTTACTTGATTGTATGCTCTATCAGCATTTCCGATTTTCATGTCATGTTCTATGCTTTTGCAAATGTCATCCATCTTTCTTTCGCCTCTTGGCACTTCTGTGTAACTAAGTTTTTTAGTTTCTTATAGTTTATCATTCCTTCTGGAGTATTTTTCCGGTGTTCTTTATTTCTTTCCTGAATGAGATTTAGTATTTCTTCAGTCATCCAGTTCTTCCTGGGTTCAAGCTTCTTTTTGCCTAGCACTTCATCTGCTGCCATTGTAAGTGAAGCTTTGACAGCATCCCAATCTGTTTTGTTGTTGTTGTACATGATTGTGTCTGTCTTTTCTTCGAATACTGCTTGTGTTAATGGATCATTTAACTTTACTGGATTCTATTTCTTCCTTCTTGGTTTCCTTAACTTCTTCAGCCTAATTCAACATTTTGCTAATACTGGGATATGGTTGCTGTTAATGTCTAAGCCAGGATAGCTATGGCATGATGTTACCTGATTTCTGTACCTTCTCTTAACTAGAGTGTAGTCAATTTGGTATCTGTTATTATCTCCGAAATCCTTCCTTGTGTAACGTCTTCTATTAGGCATATCAAATACAGTGTTCATTATGATCATGTCCTGTTCTTCACAGAAGTCCATCATACGTTCTCCTCTATCATTTGTTCTTCCTAGACCAAACCTGCCAGCAACTTTTCTAGTAATATTGCTGCCTACCACAGCATTGAAGTCTCCCATTATGATTATGTTATCTTTGTCATTGTTTAGTTTAGTTATATCTTCTATTTTATTATACATTTCCTCAACTTCATCGTCATTATGTCCAGTAGTAGGGAAGTATACCTGTATTATTACCATATCTGTTGGCTGGGCAGCTATTTTCACCATCATTATTCTATCATCGACATGAAATGTGTTTAGCACGTTGTTTGCCCACTTCTTTCCTAATATTACAGCTATTCCATATTGTCCACCATTTTCATTTCCACTGTATTATCCGCACACTTTATCTTGGTGCATTTACACCCTAGTGCTGAATCGGTCGACCTCGGCGATCTTCGAGATTCGTACACTCTCGATTCAATTCAGATTTCATTTTCATTCAGTTGGCAGCACCAGGCAGCACTATCGATACCGGGACAGCTCCCTCCTTACTCCTCACTCCCGTACACAAATGCACCAAGATAAAGTGTGCGGATAATACACAATTCTGAATGGGTCACTGTGGAAATCACCTTTGCCAGGCCATCTAGTTTCACATAATCCCAGGATGTCTATTTTGTTTTCATCCATAATTCGTTTGAGTTCTTCTAGTCTTCCGGTTCTTAGCATTATTCGTGTATTCCATGTCCCTATTTTAATCCCTTCTCCAAACTATTGAGAAAGATGCAAGGAAACAAAATCTGTGTGCAACAGAAATCGTTCAGGATGACCCAGCAAATTGTATCTAAACATTGTGAGACATGTGTAGACTTAACATGTATTTTTAATATATTATTACATTTGTACATTTTTATTATGAGGTTGGAAATAAAATGAATGGTAATGAATGGAGGCATTTCTTACTCAGTGCATATGTGTGTGTAACATTTTGCATGTGTTAATTTACATAGATAATGAATACATTTGTAGGTCACTTTCAAAAGGGCTTAACCTAATATTTTATATTGCACTCCAGGAAAATAGGTTACCATCCTTCTTGTATTTTAGTCTCTGCCAAAACAAAAATGCCTTGAGTAACCTTTGACATGCAGTATGACCAATAAAACATTCAACATTGTGCATGAATGCACTTTGACCAAGTAATTAAGAAACTGGCTACTGTTGTCTCTTTGTATGCATGTTAAGTGTTTATGCATGATAGGTGCATCAATTAGCACTAGAAACCAATATTTGTCTATATCACTGAAATAGATACTAATGTCTTAAGTGATGACATAAAATAGTCCTTGCTCACTTTGTTGGCAATTAAATACCTACTATATATTTTACTTTGCCATAATTCTCTGCTATTTGCAGAAGAAAGAAGCAATTTTAAAATATACAGTGGTCACTGAGTACATAATCACAGACCATACACTTTTGTAGTGTCTATGCTATTAATTAAGCAAATAAACAATGTAGAAAAATGTCATTTTAATTGTAGCAGTAGTCTTGCTCGAATCCAGGTGTAGAATTCATATTCTGTCTTCAGAGTCTCTTCAAGTCGACTACGAACCTCCTTTGGAATGTTATGTAGATGTTTGTTGTTTCGATTCATATGGGGTTCTGAAACAAAAATTTGGACACAATTTAAGTGAGACTCTTAAAACAACAATTCTCACTAACAACAATTTAAATGAGGCCTCTAAGAGTTACTGTTGAAATATTTATGTTAAATCCTTATTAACTTGGCTTAGAATCTGTACATGAAGTTCTTGTGAGAAAAAAGTCAGATTTCTATTGTTATATTAAACTCAAATTACCATAATCTACCAGCAATTTTTTGCAATATGACCTACTCTCATGGCCAAAATGCTAATGATATTTTATACCAATAGACGACTCAAGGGGTACAGTAACTTTTGACAGCTAGATCTGGTTGCCATATTCTTCGGGCACAGGTTAATACTCAAGTAGGTGGTTCCCAATTCCAGGTTCAAGAGAAACATTCTAAACCCTATCCCCAGTTAATAACAGATATACAAGTAAGCAGGAAGCTTGTAGATTTATGTGACTGTTGATATTGTGATCATAGTTGCAAGATCTCCAGTTTTATGTGGAATTCAAACCAAAGGGACATGAATTTTGATTTCAGTGAGTATATGAGGTCCTCAACTACCGGTCATGGGATGGGGGAGAGGAAGCCTCTCAACTACTGATCATCCGTGGGGGGGAGAGGGGACGAGCTGGGAAAGGGACTCTAAGGAGCTTTAGGTTAACCGAAGAGAGGGTGGGAGTGCCTTGACCGGCCACATCATATTTAGTAAGCAAAAAATGGCCATGTATAATCAATGAATGAGAATTGAAAGAGGAGTACCTGCCCTAGCTTGCAGGTTATCTGCGACTAGGGCAGGAGGAAAACACATGCTAACACATGCTCAAGAGGAAGAAGACATGTATTATAACATAACGTTTTATTCTTATTTTTCTACTTCTTCTTCTTCTTCTTCTTTCGGTTTGGCCGATTATGGACCACATTAATTAGAATTCAGTTTCATCTGTTTCTGGGCTTTAATCCTCATCCAGTACTCCTTCATCCTTTCACTGTGCAATCTCCTCCTTTCTTCTGTCAACGGCGCTTGGGTACGGGATCTAACTTTCTCTTGAAACCTTTTCGTAGCCTCGATCCTTGACTTGTAAGCATCCCTGTTGCTGATTCCCGTTCCTTGTATTCCCATTTCTTCCAGTTCCCTCTTCACCTCCTGGTACCCACGAACCTGCTACGCAGGCGTGGCAGGGGGAGAGGTGATACTCCCACGTGGCGCGTCCCAGGTGGCGGATAGGGGGGTCCTAACCAGCTTGCCGGCGGACTTGAGGGAAATAAAATACCTCTCGCGGACCAAACACACTACCCCCTGCGGGTGGGGGACGCACATGTAGAATACACCCATGGTATCCCCTGCCTGTTGTAAGAGGCGACTACAAGGGGCGACCAAGGAATGATTGAATTAGAGCCATGCAACTACTCTTGATTCCTACCATTATGCGGGGAACACCATGGGTTGCATGTACTTGCGAGTAGTATCACTAAATTGGTACGAAATAGGTTTGTGATTAGTTGCAGTAAAAAGCCTGGCCTGGTGGATTCCAGTACCCGTGTGTCGTACCCATGTGAGCAACACCGCGGGTCTGGGTGTAGCCTGTGAGTTGTACCGCTATATGAGCGGCACCGTGGGTCAGCGTTGCCTGTGATTGGTACCCACTATGTGAGGAACACCACGGGAATACCAGCGCCTGTGACTAGTACACCTATGTGAGGAACCTTACCGGTTTGCGTTGGCTATGAATGGCACCATTGTGTGAGAAACACCATACGTCTGCGTTACCTGTACTAAGTACAATACTTGTGAGTAGTACCATCTTGTGTGGAACACCGTGAGTCTTCGCTACTTTTGATCAGTACCCCAAAATGACAAATACCATGGTTCTACTTTACTCGCGACATGTACTATTCTGTGGGGCCTTAGTCGTGGATTTTGCACCCCTGTAGACATCAAGCATCATTGTGCTTTATAAATGGTCCCTTGGTCAGTAATACTATTATTCACGACTTTTTTTTGTGTCTGATCCACTATTTTTGTTTGTTTGTTTGTTTGTTCTTTGTTTTTTTTTTGTAGGGTTCCTGTCCATCTATTCATTCCTCATGACATTTTTAAATTTTATTTTGTTCAGTGGATTAATTCGAAATTTTTGTTATTTCATTTCGTACCATTAGGGGCCGATGACCTCGATGTTAGGCCCCTTTAAACAACAAGCATCATCATCATCAACCTCCTGGTACCAGCACACTGTAGTTTTCATGATCTCAAAAATTCTTATTATCTGATTGGTCAGTCTTCCCAGGTTCATTCTGTAGATATATCTGAAGAATATGGCTGTTCTTTTCTGGATGGTATCTGAGATCTTTTCCATTTTGAGATATAATTTTTGGTTTCCTTTCTTTCTGTATGATCCATCCTCTCTTCTTTGGGGTCCCAATATCTTCCTCCGATTCTTTCTCTCCACTAGTTCCAACTTCGTGACCAATCCTGTTTTTATCAGGTTCAAACTTTCAGCTGCATATAAAGCACCCGGGCGGATCACTGTCTGGTAGTGTCTGAGTTTTGCATTGATCGAGATAATCTTCTTGTTGTAAGTGTTCATAGTTAGTTTATATGCCAAATTCATCTTGCTGATTCTGGATAACAGTGCCTCTCTTTCTGCCAGGTTATTGTCTATCCACTTCCCTAGATATTTGAATCTGGGATGATGACCTTAGTGGTTAGGCCCCTTTAAACAACAAACATCATCATCATCAGATATTTGAATTTCTCCACTTTATGAATCCTTTCTCTCTCAACTGTAATCCATCTGGGTGCTGTTTTAATGCTGGTCATATATTGTGTCTTCTCAAAGGAGATCCATAGGCCTGCCTTACTTGCTTCTTCCTGGAGTTGGACAATTTGGTCCTGTGCCTCCTCTATTGACTCTGACAGAACCACAATGTCATCCAAAAAGGCTAAATAGTCAACTCCAATTCCTTTGTTGTTGCATCCCATTGGTATACCACCTATTGCTTGCATTTTGCAGCACCACTCCCTAATCACTTTGTCAAGAACACAATTGAATAGAAGGGGAGATAGTTCATCTCACTGTCTGACTCCTGTCTGAATCCCGAAAGATCTGATAGGATCCCTCTGAACTTGACCTGGGATGTTGTGCTAGTCACTGTCTGTTTAAAGAGTTCTCTTGTCTTCCTATCTAGACTCATTTCTTCTAGGACATGAATCATTGTTTCCCTGTCTATGGAATCGTAGGCCTTTTTGAAGCCCACAAATATGAGCACAAATTTCTTGTTTCTCTGTTTCTGGTATGCAATGATCAATTTCAGGTTCAGGATCAGTTCTTTTTTTTTTTTTTTTTTTTTGCTAGTTGCTTTACGTCACACCGACACAGATTGGTCTTGTGGCGACGATGGGACAGGGAAGGGCTGGGAGTGGGAAGGAAGCGGCCGTGGCCTTAATTAAGGTCTGAAAATGGGAAACCAGGGAAAACCATCTTCAGGGCTGCTGACAGTGGGGTTCGAACCTACTATCTCCCGAATACTGGATACTGGCCGCATTTAAGTGACTGCAGCTATCGAGCTCGGTCAGCATCAGTTCTGCACATGACCTGCCCTTTCTAAAACCTCCTTGATACTCACCAATTTGTAGCTCCAGTTGTTCTTCTGCTCTATGTAGCAGTGCCTTTGAAAATATTTTATGTCTCTGTTAGTAGCAATATTCTGCTGTAATTATCAACATCTGTCTTATCTCCTTTCTTGTGAAGTGGGTGTATCAACGCTGATTCCCATCCATCTGGCAGCTTCTCCTCTTCCAAAATCTTGCTCAGGATACTTGTCAGTTCAACGACTGCTTTATCACTGGGATGTTTCCAAAGGTCTGCAATAACCCTTCTTCCACAGTTGGAGGTTCTGAGTCCGGATTTGGTTCTTTGTGATTGTAGTCAAATTTCTTGGATGGTAGTTCAAAATTAAGGAGTTTTATGAAATGGTCTGCTAGGATCTGATTGTTCTCCATATCACTGTGGGCTACTTTTCCTTCTTGGTTTCTGAAGTTCAGACTTGGTGGCTCATATCTACTCAAGGTACACCTGAATGTTTTATGGAAGTCCCAGGTGTTGTTTTTCTGAAAGTCCTGTTCGATCTGGATCAAGCGTTCTTTCTCATACTTTCTCCTCAGATTTCTGATGATCTTGGCAGTTCCTTTCCTTGTTTCCTGGAACTTTTTCTCGTTTTTGGTTGTTTTCCTGGAACACCAATTTACCCTTGCCTTCTGGCATTCAATTGCCTCATCACCTTCAGATGACCACCATGCATGTTTCCTCCTTTTCTCAAGAGGGACAGTGGTTTTTGCAGTATCAATCACAGCCTCTTTTAATTGTTCCCATCCTTGATACTGCCTTTTGTTCAATTCTCTTTGTGAAATCTGTGTGTGTTCTCAGCTTTTCAGTATTGAACTTAGTCATTTGAACTGTGTTCGTGCTTTCTTTGGGATCTTGGGATGATTTTGACTTTGATCTTGGAGAGAAAATGATCTGAATCTAAGACTGCATACCTCAGGACTTTTACGAATTGGATCTCCTTTTCTGCATGTTCGAGATTGCTACATGATCAATCTGGAACTCTCCCAGGCTGGGGTTGGGAGATATCCACGTTTTCTGTTTATTCGGGAGGTGTCTGAAGGCTGTCGATTTCATGACCAGATTGAAGGTCTTACATAATTCTATCAGTCGCTCTCCATTTCAATTTGTCCATTTATGGGCTGGATATTCTCCAGTGATGTATCTGAATCTCCTTTCTTTTCCCAGTTGTGCATTCAAATCACCAAGTAGTAGATCACATTGTTAGTTGGTACTGTGGATATTGTTTCCTCCAAATCTTCCCAGAATTCCTTTACTTATTCTGGGTCTCTTTTGTTGCTCTCATTTGTGGGTGCATGTGTGTTTACTAGTGTGTTGAGCTTATTTGCTCCTTTGAAAGAAAGAGTGGAAATTCTGCCATTTCAGGAAGTGAAGTCAGTTATTGTTCCTAGGATTCGTTTATTTACTATGAAACCCGTTCCCAAGTTAGGTACTTTTTACATCGCTCTCTTGCCTGGTTTTCCTTTCAAAATCGTATACCCTTCTGATTCAAAAGCTGACTCTTCTGTGAATCTGGTCTCCTGTAATGCTGTTAACAAGATATTATTTTTGGACAAGACATCAGTGAGATGTTTGAGTTTTCCAACTTTGAGGAGTGAATTGACATTGAATGTTGCAAAGTGAGCTACTCCCTCACTCTTTAATCTCTTGCATGCTTGTGCAAGCTCTCCAGAATCCAAAGTCTTGCTGACATTGTTCTTGACAACGGTAGATTGCATACCACCTGGGGTAGTGCCTGTGCATGATCTTTCCATCATGCTGAGTCGAAAGATTTGGTTTGGGGCCGATGCCTAGACATTGACAAGAGATACAGCTGAGGTTGTTAGCCTCAGAGGAGTTAAGTTCACAGTCGCCCCTAACATGAAGATCAGACGCCGCCACTGAGCCGGCCACTATGGGTTCAGACACTCAGAATAAGTTTGATATCTGCCCCTAACATGGTTCAGATAATTTTTACTCCATTAATCCCGAGCATTGAGTTGCCTCCTCCACCAAATACGCCATACTGAAGTCCACCTTCTCCGTCGCAGTTGCCATTGAAGTCTTCACAGTAACCCTGGCAAGGGACCCTCACCAGATGTTACACACCGGGTCAGTGTGCTCTGGGACTTGGATAGGCAGAGGCGCCATTCCCTGGGTAGGGCTGTCTCCAAAGAGAGTCCCTACCTACTACCTGCAATATAACATTTTATTTTTAATTTTATTTTATTTCCTTCTAATTAGATCCATTAGGAGAAGTCTGTTCAGATCTGGAAGAAAATAAAGGTTTACTACTACTACTACTACTACTACTACTACTACTGGTGATTTGGTGGCCAGTACCTTTCTGCTCCTCCTCTAGCCAACAGCATGTGGCTTCCCATCTAAACACCCACCCAATGCTGCTTAACTTCAGGGATCTCATGGAACCTGGTGTTTAAACATGGTTGCA
Source organism: Anabrus simplex (assembly GCF_040414725.1). Taxonomy (NCBI): domain Eukaryota; kingdom Metazoa; phylum Arthropoda; class Insecta; order Orthoptera; family Tettigoniidae; genus Anabrus; species Anabrus simplex. The sequence continues at coordinate 961,984,507 of NC_090266.1, read as the reverse complement.
CTGTTCACCACAATGACTGCATAAAGGAGCATAATTCAGTACACAGCTCATGCATACTTAACTTACTGTTGTACAAACTTGTCACTACAGTTCATAATATGCCTAAGAGAAGCTTATCACTTGATATTTTGGTATAAAGCTCTGTTAAATTCTACACCGAATAAGATTACCATACTACTTCTAATAGTTATTGATTAGCTAGTGTTCTATGAACATTACTGAAGGAAAACCAATAATGAAGAAGGCTTTTCAATGTAATATTGTAACCCATTCAAACAATGGTGAGTGCTCCCGCACATTTCTTATTCATTTTGCATAGTTATCAAACCATTATTTCAGCAGAGGCTATTGTAACACATCTGAGGGTTTTTTGAGCCAAAAACAACTCATCAACATGCCTCTAAATCATGTGGACTCAGCAAAAGTGGTAGCATTGGTGAATGATGGCTGTAGCTACTGCTTTGTAGCAGAGGTTTTGAATGTCTCCTAGAAGCATTCATTGGGTTGTGACAAGAACACAGGAGGAGGCTCCATGAGGCAAATTTAGCCTCTAGAAAACCAGCAAGAGGACCAGCACTTCTGCCACAATACCAGAGAGACTGTCTTCATTTTACACAGGTGCATGAACATTGGAGTGAGGTTACCTGACAGAAGAGACAGGATTTGGAGAAGGGCAGGAGAATACTTTGGCCCCTATACCTTTGCCGAGATCACACCATTTGGTGAAGGTTCGATGATGGTGTCAGATGGTGTAACTTCTGATAACAGTACTTCTCTTGTACTCATTGAGAACAACTCCCTCATGGGACACAGGCATGTTTTGATCACGTAATATCTTTTGCATTCGCCTTCGAAGAAAACTTCGAGCTTGTGCACGATAATGCAAGAACCCATGATGCTCAATATGTCACAGAGTTTCTTTGGGAGGTCAACATTCCCACTCTGGACTGGCCAGCCAGGAGTCCAGACCTCAACCCTATTGACGATGTGTGGGACATGATTGGTCGTTGCCTTCGGCACTGAGTTTTCTATAATCTGGCTGAATTAAAAGTGGCAGTCCAAGAAGAATGGGATAACATACCACAAGGACTTGATCGGGAGCATGCCCAGAAAATTTGCAGCAGCATTTGCAGCCAGGGGTGGCAATACATAATACAGTATTGATCACCTAATCTACATCCAACAAGTTTCCAGTACATTTTCTTAAACTTACACAATTTAAATCAATAATTTTGGTAATCAGAGTATCTCTCAGACTCTGCTTCATTTAATTAAAAAACTGTAGCTCATTAAGTTTTAAAAAAACTGTATTGTGTTAAATCAAAGTGATTTGAGCATTGTTTTCTTTGGAATAGGTATGGAAAGATTCTTTTATTCTGTAATGATGTTTTGAGAATAAAAATTAATGTTGCCACCATAAACAGATTATTTTTAAAATATCAAGTATTACACTATTTTTTGGAGGCCAGTGTATTTTAAACTCATTTCAGGACCTAGTCATTGTAGTCTGTCTTTCCCACTCTTTTAATGTATTGTGGTATGCAATACAAAACACAGGTGTTCATGGATGGAGACTGGAACAGTGACAAAAAGGGAAACACTCTTTCATATTGTAGATAGGAGAGATGTAGTACTGACAGTGGACAAGTATATGTATTACACTCTTCCAGGCGGTAATGGGTGAGAACAGTTATCAAACAAGTGAGAGAGAATAAAAAATTAAAAAATAACCACATGGCTACCTCTCTGATATATTTCTCCCTTAGTTGCAGAAAAATATAGGGAAGGGGGGGAAGGGAGGGGAGGGAGGGGAAGGAAAGGAAAGGGAGGAGTTGTAGAAGACAGGTGGTCTAATGTTCTAAGGGGAAGGAGATTGCAGGCCAAGGGCTCTATTCAGGATCAGAATTCAGGACAGGTGTATGTGCGAAATCGGTACGAGTCACTCCAGGTAGAACAACAGAGGGAAGATAAGGGACAGGGAACTGTTGCTGAGATGCGCGGAAGTAGGAGGAAGGGAAAAGGTAGGAAAGGGAAATGTAGAGTAGATGATAGGAAAAGACAGGTGGAACAGGGTCATGGGAAGGAGAAAAGGGAGGAGGAAGTAGCTTCTGCAGCTATCAGGAAAGATAGGGCTGACCAGGAGGGGAGGGGATCAAATGAGGTGGGTAGGGTTGAGGCTCTGGTCATGGGGGATTCCATCGTTAGACACGTGGGGAAAGTGTGTGGAGGAAAGGGAACCAGGGTAGAATGTTATCCAGGAATTAGGTTGAGGCAGATGTTGAGGAAAGTAGAAGAGAGGGAGGAGGGGAAGGAGAAGGTGGTAGTGTTTCACGTTGGTACCAACAACGTAAGGCAAGCTGATATAAGTACCAACATAGTTGGAGATGTGTGGGATCTGGTAAATGCAGCACGGGTGAAGTTTAAGAAAGCGGAGATTGTTATTAGTGGAATACTGTGTAGGAGGGATACTGACTGGAGAGTGATTGGGGATTTAAATGAGACTATGGAGTGGGTATGTGGGAAACTGGGAGTGAAATTTCTAGATCCTAATGGGTGGGTAGGAGAAAGGGATCTGCGCTCGGATGGCCTTCATTTAAACCGCAGTGGTACGTATAAGTTAGGAAATTTGTTTGGAAGGGTAATAGGGAGGTACATTCAGGGAAACGGGATGGCCTAGGGAGCGGTGATAAGGGAACAGGGAACTGGAAATCAAGTAGGGATGACATAAAATTGTTAGTGTTGAACTGTAGAAGTATTGTAAAGAAAGGAATAGAATTAAGTAATTTAATAGATATATATTTACCAGATATTGTAATAGGAGTTGAATCATGACTGAGAAATGATATAATGGATGCAGAAATTTTCTCACGGCACTGGAGTGTGTATCGTAGAGATAGGATAGGAAAGGTGGGAGGGGGAGTTTTCATTCTGGTGAAAGAAGAATTTGTAAGCTACGAAAAAGTTAAAGATGAGACACATGAAATTCTAGGTGTAAGGCTCATTTCTAAAGATAATAGACAACTTGATATATTTGGAGTGTACAGATCGGGAAAGGGTAGCACTGATGCGGATTCGGAATTATTTGATAGGATAGTCAGCTATGTGGGAAACAACATGGAAAGAAATTTGATTGTAGCGGGAGATCTGAATTTGCCAGATGTCAATTGGGAAGGAAATGCGAACGACAGGAAGCATGACCAACAAATGGCAAATTAGTTAATATGGGCAGGACAGCTGATTCAGAAAGTGATGGAACCAACCAGAGGGAAAAATATGTTGGATGTGGTGCTGATAAAACCAGATGAGCTCTATAGGGAAACTGAAGTATTAGATGGTATTAGTGATCATAAAGCTGTTTTTGTGGTAGTTAAAAATAAATGTGATAGAAAGGAAGGTCTTAAAAGTAGGACTGTTAGGCAGTACCATATGGCTGATAAAGCAGGTATGAGGCAGTTTCTAAAAAGTAACTATGATCGGTGGAAAACGGTAAATAAAAATGTAAACAGACTCTGGGATGGGTTTAAAGAAATTGTTGAGGAATGCGAAAACAGGTTTGTACCTTTAAGGGTGGTAAGGAATGGTAAAGACCCACCTTATTATAATAGAGAAATAAAGAGACTAAGAAGGAGGTGCAGACTGGAAAGAAATAGAGTTAGAAATGGCTGTGGAAGTAAGGAGAAATTGAAGGAACTTACTAGAAAATTGAATCCAGCAAAGAAGGCAGCTAAGGATAACATGATGGCAAGCATAATTGGCAGTCATACAAATTTTAGTGAAAAATGGAAGGGTATGTATAGGTATTTTAAGGAAGAAACAGGTTCCAAGAATGACATTCCAGGAATAATTAATGAACAAGGGGAGTGTGTATGTGAGGATCTTCAAAAGGCAGAAGTATTCAGTCAGCAGTATGTAAAGATTGTTGGTTATAAGGATAATGTCGAGATAGAGGAAGAGACTAAGGCCAAAGAAGTACATATGATAACAATGACATTTACAATAAGATACAAAAGTTGAAAACTAGAAAAGCGGCTGGAATTGATCAGATTTCTGGGGATATACTAAAGACAATGGGTTGGGATATAGTACCATATCTGAAGTACTTATTTGATTATTGTTTGGCCGAAGGAGCTATACCAGATGAATGGAGAGTTGCTATAGTAGCCCCTGTGTATAAAGGAAAGGGTGATATACATAAAGCTGAAAATTACAGGCCAGTAAGTTTGACATGCATTGTATGTAAGTTTTGGGAAGGCATTCTTTCTGATTATATTAGACATGTTTGTGAAATTAATAACTGGTTCGATAGAAGGCAATTCGGTTTTAGGAAAGGTTATTCCACTGAAGCTCAACTTGTAGGATTCCAGCAAGATATAGCAGATATCTTGGATTCTGGGGGTCAAATGGACTGTATCGCGATTGACATGTCTAAAGCATTTGATAGGGTGGATCATGGGAGACTACTGGCAAAAATGAGTGCAATTGGACTAGACAAAAGAGTGACTGAATGGGTTGCTATATTTCTAGAAAATAGATCTCAGAGAGTTAGAGTAGGTGAAGCTTTGTCTGACCCTGTAACAGTTGAGAGGGGAGTTCCTCAGGGCAGTGTTATCGGACCTTTATGTTTTCTTATATATATAAATGATATGAGTAAAGGAGTGGAATCGGAGGTAAGGCTTTTTGCGGATGATGTTATTCTCTATAGAGTGATAAATAAGTTACAAGGTTGTGAGCAACTGCAACGTGACCTCGAAAATATTGTGAGATGGACAGCAGGCAATGGTATGTTGATAAACGGGGCTAAAAGTCAGGTTGTGAGTTTCACAAATAGGAAAAGTCCTCTCAGTTTTAATTACTGCGTTGATGGGGTGAAAGTTCCTTTTGGGGATCATTGTAAGTATCTAGGTGTTAATATAAGGAAAGATCTTCACTAGGGTAATCACATAAATGGGATTGTAAATAAAGGGTACCGATCTCTGCACATGGTTATGAGGGTGTTTAGGGGTTGTAGTAAGGATGTAAAGGAGAGTGCATATAAGTCTCTGGTAAGACCCCAACTAGAGTATGGTTCCAGTGTATGGGACCCTCACCAGGATTACCTGATTCAAGAACTGGAAAAAATCCAAAGAAAAGCAGCTCGATTTGTTCTGGGTGATTTCCGACAAAAGAGTAGCGTTACAAAATTGTTGCAATGTTTGGGTTGGGAAGAATTGAGAGAAAGAAGAAGAGCTGCTCGACTAAGTGGTATGTTCCGAGCTGTCAGCAGAGAGATGGCGTGGAATGACATTAGTAGACGAATAGGTTTGAATGGCGTCTATGAAAGTAGGAAAGATCACAATATGAAGATAAAGTTGGAATTCAAGAGGACAAACTGGGGCAAATATTCATTTATAGGAAGGGGAGTTAGGGATTGGAATAACTTACCAAGGGAGATGTTCAATAAATTTCCAATTTCTTTGAAATCATTTCGGAAAAGGCTAGGAAAGCAGCAGATAGGGAATCTGCCACCTGGGCGACTGCCCTAAATGCAGATCAGTATTGATTGATTGATTGATTGATTGATTGATTGATTGATGTCTAGGGTCAAGGAAGTGTTAATGATGGAACATTATGAGGCAAAGGCCCAACACTTGATGTAGAAACGCATATAATTTTTTGTTTTATGAAATCAATGCAGGATCTAAATCACTTAGACATCTGCATTCTAGATTATGAATGACTTGCTTCTGGTGACATTTGAGTTGTCAACTGCAAAAGTAGTGCAAGTCATTTTATTTTTGTCATTTTCAAGTAAACGTCATGTATCAAAAGTTCTGCCTTCATTCTGCTGTCTGCAATAAAGATGTAAGTCATATTCATCCATTTTCCACCAGATGTATTGATTGTGAAGGATAGGCCAAGCAAATGGCTATAGGGTGTTGTACACTAGTGGTGTGAGTCAGTGCAACTTTGTTTGTGATGTTAGGATGCAGAGTTTGTGTGTATTTTATTCATATTTTCTATCAAAAGTATACATTGTGACTACTATTACTATGATGATGATGATGATGTTGATGGTGATAATAAGTACAATTAATATGTTTCCAATGATTTTCCATCTACTGAATCTATGGAAACACTTTTCCACCTTGTCAGTACTTCACATTTTATTTTATTACCTCCTGTACATGTTTTGAGAGCTCAACTGCTCTCTTCATCAGCGGTGCAAAATATCAAATAAAAATTTTGTTTTAATTTTGACAAATTTGGTACCAGCTGAAACTGAAGTAAGTAATGAAATTTCACTAGTCATCTGAGTTGTCCTTATCGTAAAACTGTCTCTAAAGTGGTTTTGATGGTTGTTTATTTTAAAGGAACTTGACAGTTAAAAATGGCTCGCATTGTCGAACAAGATTAAGAGGAGAAATTCCGGTTTATACAAAAGGTCATAGAACTTTAGCAGTAAGTCGATTGACAATTTTTGGAATAAAATAGACAAATAAGATATTTGAAATGCAGATTAAGAAATTTAAATATAATGTTTTTCTTTTTTTGGGGGTTAATTCAGGGTTTAAGGAAACGAGAAGTTTTCAAGAACAGAGCAGACAGGCTTTCAAATTTTAGTATACAGTGACTAACTTAATAGGTCTTATTCATTTTGTGATTTGAAATATTTTTAAAAAGTTAATAGTAAGGATAAATGAACATTTTAGGCACAAAAATGTTTTAATGATTTCAAGATCTTATATATAATTTGTTTTATTGATGACTGTATTTTACAAATGTGTCAAGTCCAAGGATTTTTGATTGATGTTTTGCACCGCTAAGGAAGAGAGCAGTTGAGCTCTCGAAACATGTACGGGAGGTAATATAATAAAATGTGAAGTATTGACAAGGTGAAAAAGTATTTTCATAGATTGAATGTAAGTCAATATGGACAAAATTGAACCATCATGGTTAAAATAATCAATTCAAATGTAGGTGTTTTAAATTTTCAGAGGGGGTAGAAAGCAACAACAATAGTGTAGGCAGGAGTGTAACAGTTCGTGAAACAACAGACGTGGTAAATTTTGAAGGCACAACAAAGAAGAGAGACAGAAATGAATTGCAATGGAAAAGAAACATAAAAAAGACCAAAAGAAATTGTGGGAGTTGCAAGACATTTGAGAATATAGACTGCAAATGCCACAAGGAGTGCTAAAAGAAAATATGTGCAAAGCAGCAAAAAACAGTTTTTGACAAATTTTGGAAAAATGGGACATTTTACCCAGAAAAATGCATACATCTGCAGTCTTATAAAATGAGAACAAGTAATGAATAGATGGTTATGTAAGGGTTACTTACTAGAGAAATGAAAAGTTGCATGAATAAATACTTTTTGATTGTTGAGGTTCTAAGTGTAAATGTTTGCAAACAGTATTTTCTACAAACATTTCAGATATCAGATGTCAGTATGACACAAGCCTTGAAGAATGATAAAGAAGGACATGTTAGAGAAGACTTGACATGCATTGTATGTAAGCTTTGGGAAGGCATTCTTTCCGATTATATTAGACAGGTTTGTGAAATTAATGACTGGTTCGATAGAAGGCAATTCAGTTTTAGGAAAGGTTATTCCACTGAAGCTCAACTTGTAGGATTCCAGCAAGATATAGCAGATATCTTGGATTCTGGAGGTCAAATGGACTGTATCGCGATTGACCTGTCTAAAGCATTTGATAGGGTGGATCATGGGAGACTACTGGCAAAAATGAGTGCAATTGGACTAGACAAAAGAGTGACTGAATGGGTTGCTATATTTCTAGAAAATAGATCTCAGAGAATTAGAGTAGGTGAAGCTTTATCTGACCCTGTAATAATTAAGAGGGGGATTCCTCAAGGCAGTATTATCGGACCTTTATGTTTTCTTATATATATAAATGATATGAGTAAAGGAGTGGAATCGGAGGTAAGGCTTTTTGCAGATGATGTTATTCTCTATAGAGTGATAAATAAGTTACAAGATTGTGAGCAACTGCAACGTGACCTCGAAAATGTTGTGAGATGGACAGCAGGCAATGGTATGTTGATAAACGGGGTTAAAAGTCAGGTTGTGAGTTTCACAAATAGGAAAAGTCCTCTCAGTTTTAATTACTGCGTTGATGGGGTGAAAGTTCCTTTTGGGGATCATTGTAAGTATCTAGGTGTTAATATAAGGAAAGATCTTCATTGGGGTAATCACATAAATGGGATTGTAAATAAAGGGTACAGATCTCTGCACATGGTTATGACGGTGTTTAGGGGTTGTAGTAAGGATGTAAAGGAAAGGGCATATAAGTCTCTGGTAAGACCCCAACTAGAGTATGGTTCCAGTGTATGGGACCCTCACCAGGATTACCTGATTCAAGAACTGGAAAAAATCCAAAGAAAAGCAGCTCGATTTGTTCTGGGTGATTTCCAACAAAAGAGTAGCGTTACAAAAATGTTGCAATGTTTGGGTTGGGAAAAATTGAGAGAAGAGAAAGAAGAAGAGCTGCTCGACTCAGTGGTATGTTCTGAGCTGTCAGCGGAGAGATGGCATGGAATGACATTAGTAGACGAATAAGTTTGAATGGCGTTTATAAAAGTAGGAAAGATCACAATATGAAGATAAAGTTGGAATTCAAGAGGACAAACTGGGGCAAATATTCATTTATAGGAAGGGGAGTTAGGGACTGGAATAACTTACCAAGGGAGATGTTCAATAAATTTCCAATTTCTTTGAAATCATTTAGGAAAAGGCTAGGAAAGCAACAGATAGGGAATCTGCCACCTGGCCGACTGCCCTAAATGCAGATCAGTATTGATTTTATTGTGTATTGTATTGAAAGGAAGGGGGTCAAGTGGAAATAAAACAAAACACAGCCATGTAGATAAAGTAAAAATCACATTAATAGTTTCCCAGCTTACAGCAGTCTCTGCAAAAGGACTCACAACCTCAACCATCAGTACTTGCACACCAGTCTAAACATTAGAAAACCGAGCTCGATAGCTGCAGTCGCTTAAGTGCGGCCAGTATCCGGTAATCGGGAGATAGTGGGTTTGAGCCCCACTGTCGGCAGCTTTGGAGATGGTTTTCCGTGGTTTCCCATTTTCACACCAGGCAAATGCCGGGGCTATACCTTAATTAAGGCCACGGCTGCTTCCTTCCACTTCCTAGGCCTTTCCTATCCCATCGTCGCCATAAGACATATCTGTGTCGGAGCGACGTAAGGCAAAAAAAAAAAAAAAATACAAAAATGTAGCACCTATACGTGGAACATTGTGTTGCTAGCGGATCAGCCCCATCAGCGAGAAAGTATACAGAAATATTTTCCGTGACCAGAACTTACATTTCCATCATCCCCAAAAAGAGACAGGCCAGCAGTGTGATAAATTCAAGTTCACCATTCATACTGCTGCTAATCCTGAGAAAGCTTCTTTAAAAACCCAACATGAACTTCATCTAAACTCTGCAGAAAAAGCTAGATGGGCTATGATGCACGATTCTGCATTATTTTCTTTTTGATAGTGGTTTAACATTGCACTAACTTATTGAAGGTTTTCAGCAACTCAAGGATGGAAAGGGGCTAGGAATAGGAAGGTAGCAGTCATGGCCTTAATTAAGGTACAGCGCCAGCCTGGTGTGAAAACGAGAAACTACGGAAAACCATTTTCTGGGCTGCTGATGGTGGGGTTCAAACCCACCATCTCCCAAATGTAAGCTCACAGCTACGAGTACGGTTTGAAAAGTTCTCGGAATCACCGCTATATGTCAGTGCTAGAGCAACGAGGTTCCCGCGCAATAATCACACATCCTTTATGAGTGAACACGTGGCGCGTCAGTGCTCTAGCTGCAGGAGTGTGGTAGTGACGACTCTTTGTTGTTGTTGTTCCCGCGTAGTAATTTGTGACAATGGAAAAAACTGAGATTCGAGCAGTGATTAAATAGTTTGTAAAGAAAGGTATGAAAGCAAAGGAAATTCATGCCGTCTTTCAGAACACACTGGGGGAATCTGCTCCTTCATTTTCAACTGTTGCCCAGTGGACCAGCGAGATTAAATTTGGTCGGGAGAGCTTGGATGATGATCCGCGTAGTGGACAGCCAAAAAGTGTTACGACCCCAGAATTTATCGCAAAAGTGCATAAAATGGTCATGGAGGATCGTCGACTGAAAATGAGGGAGATTGCTGAAGCTGTAGGGATGTCTTCTGAATGGGTATATTATATTTTAACCGAAGAATTGGCTCTTGACATTGGGCAATAAACGCACCAGATTGGAAATGTCCAAACAAAAGTCTGGCCCGTTTTCAGTGCAACCAACAAAATTCTTTGCGCCGGTTTGTGACTACAGATGAAACTTGGGTTCACTACTATACCCCAGAGACAAAACAGCAGTCACAGCAGTGGAAACATGCTGATTCACCGCCACCAAAGAAAGCAAAGGCAGTGTGTTCGGCCGGAAAGGTCATGGCCTCAGTTTTCTGGGATGCAAAAGGCATTCTGCTGATAGATTATCTTCCTACTGGCCAAACAATTACGGGGCAATACTATGCAAACCTCCTAGACCAAGTACAGGAAAAGATACGCGAAACAAGGCCTGGTTTGTCAAGGAAGAAGGTCATCTTTCATCAGGACAACGCTCTGCCGCACACAAGTGTTATTGCCATTGCAAAACTTCATGAACTGGGGTACGAATTGTTGCCACATCCACCTTATTCACCTGGTTTGGCACCATCAGACTTTAATCTATTCCCCAAGCTGAAAATTTTCCTCGGTGGACGGAGATTTTCTACAAGGGAAGAACTGACAGCCGAATTGGAGAGGTATTTTGCAGGCCTGGATGAATCTCATTTTCGAGATGGGATCAAGGCATTGGAACATCGCTGGACCAAATGCATTAGTCTACAGGGAGACTATGTTGAAAAATAAAAGCAGTTCCACCGAGGTAAGATACTTAATTCTAGTACAGTCCAAGAACTTTTCAAAGCACCTACGTACACGGCCCTAACCGCACGGCCAACTTGCTCGGTGATTCTCCATTAGCAGCTGCGAATGAGGAGTACGACGTCTCTTCATTTGACCTCCAGAAGGCATTACAATTTCCTACACTAACAAAGACCGGGCGAGTTGGCCATGCGGTTAGGGGCGCATAGCTGTGAGCTTGCATCCAGGGGATAGTGGGTTCAAACCCCACTGTCAGCAGCCCTGAAGATGGTTTTCCATGGTTTCCCATTTTCACACTAGGCAAATGCTGGGGCTGTACCTTAATTCAGGCCACAGCCGCTTCCTCCCACTCCTAGGCCTTTCCTATCCTATCTTTGCCATAAGACCTATCTGTGTCCATGCGACATAAAACAAATGGTAAAATCTAAGAGTCTTTGACGTAGTGATGAGCAAAGTTCTTATGTGCATATGGGATGAAACTATGGCCTCGAGAGGATCCCAGGAAATAGCATCATGTCTCTCAGAGCATCTAAAATTTCAGGAGGCACAATGTCTTCTGATTTACTGTAGTCTAGTTTCTTTGTCCCAGTCTCATCCTTGCCTTTAACAATAGTAACAGAGGTATGACCAAAGATAGTAACGCCATTCCTTCTATAGTCAGTCTCCATGATGAATGGTATGAAAGTGTCATTCCTAGAGTAAGTTGATGTATATATTTCAGTTAGCATGGCATAATGATACACAAGAGCAACTGGCCTCACACCTCATTTCTCCAATATGCCTCTTCAGAGATTCCTCAGCTGGATCTGTTGAGGATCCAACCAGTCTTTTGGCTGAGGATTCACCATGCATGAGAAATGCCTCAAAAGTGTTTTATAATTATTCAAATTAGCTTCCTCCATGAATCATTAGTAGAGTGTTAGCATCTGTATCCGAAGATTGCAGCAGAGATAGTGAGATTTTTTAAAGGGTGGAAAAAAAAGTCCATTTGACTCCATGTCATTTGGCATTGGCATATAGGTAAAAGATCTGTGGTGATACATTTAGTGATTACCTGACAAAATTAATTAAATTGGTCGCCCAACAGAGATCTAGTTTACTCTGCCATCCGGTAGAGTAAAACAAAACATTGAAATTGATGCACAGACAGACTAAAAAATGTGTGCTCACGATAGCTGAGGCCATAAAATTATTATGTGCTTTTAAATTTCATAATATGGATTGATAGAAGACAGTTCAGATTATTGAAAGGTTATTCTATTGAGGCTCAACTTGTAGGATTTCAGCAAGATATAGCAGATAGTTTAGAATCAGAAGGTCAAATAGATTGTATCACTATTGACCTATCCAAGGCTTTTGATAAGTTAGTAGACAAAAGTAGACAAAGTAGACAAAAGAGTGATTGAATAGGTGGCTAAATTTATAGAAAATAGAACTCAGAGAATTAGCATAGCTGAAATATTATTTTTGGCTAATGGTTTAACATCACACTATTACTCTAATATCTGAAGATGAATTGTGACAGTTCTTAGAGAGAGATCGGTTTACTGCCTGTCGGCGTGGGATAAAGGGAGTTGGGGGTATGGCTGCCACGGATATGAGGATGGGGCAACTGCGGTTGCCATGGAGATAAATCTTCTGGCCAGCTCGTCTTGCTTGGAATTACCAAATCTCTCACATCTGAGTTAGATCTTGTCGCAAGCAGTTCAGTGTGAGTGACATTCTACTTATGTTTCTGTTTTGTGACTGACATTAAGTATCTAATGGTATTTGAAATACTAATTACATACAATTATTGTATTTCAGTATATATTGTGAGTACGATGAATACTACTCGAGGGAGAGGGAGGCCCAGGACTCGTCCACCTCGTGAAAAAAATACCGCCAGCCGTGGTGTGAAAATTCATCACCAAGGAAGGGAAATGATATGTGCCGCAAGGGAATTCTTTAAAGAGGAGGCTATGAGTTTTAGTCCCGTAGGTGCTCTTCTACGTGCCAGTAAATCTTTCGACATGAAGCTAACGTATTTGAACACCTTCAAATATCACCGGACTGAGCCAGGATTGAACCTGCTAAGTTGGGATCAGAAGGCCAGTGCTCTACTCTCTGAGCTTATCAGTCCGGCCCCAGTAGTCTTGAACTGAAATAATAACATTAAGTTAGAAGTTAGGGGAGAAATGTTTTGAAGTATAAGATATTTTACACCTCGGACATAAAAGAAGACACTTCTCGTAAAATTACAATTTTGTACTCGAACGGCATTGGAGGGATGAATAATGTAGTCTTGCCAGGTAATCTACAACAGAACACAGTGGTCTGAATAAACAAGGGAACAAGTGAGCCAGAAGCGAGGGGTAAGAGAAGGGAATATTGGAATGCGGCAACATCATGAAATGGCACGTGTAATGCTTGTCCCTCCAGCTCTAGCTGTCAGAATTTATCTTTAGATATTAGTGGTATAGTGCATTTAAGGTGTTCGGTGATGCAAGAATGAGAAAGGGCTAGGGTTGGGAAGGAAGAGTCCCTGGCCTTGATTAAGGTACATCCCAAGCATTTGCCTGGTTTTAAAATGGGAAAAAATGGCTGCTGATGGTGGGATTCGAACCCACCATCTCCCGAATGCATGCTCACAGCTACACGACCGTAACCACATGGCCAACTCACTCAGTAAAACATTATCTGTTCCTGAAATGATTAAGGGGAGTGGGAGGGATTCTGTAAGTTTATTTATATGTTTATGTTTATTTTTAAATAACCAGCAAGATACCAGTGCTTTGTTATGGTTTTAAACTGAAAGTTATTATTCAAAGTTTACATTTAGGAGAGTCCACTGTCAGCTGAGCCTATAAAATGTGACCTCAGTTCGTAAGTCAAATGGTTTTGGGGGAATGATTATTTATTTTCTGATTTAACACTCATTTGAACCCCCATACGGAAGAATTTGAATGTTTTAAACCCTATCTTATTTAACAACTAGGATGTAAAAGCGACCAACCTGTGGAATTTTGATTTTGTACGTTGAATAGTAATGGAGGAATGAATACTTTTTAAGGGGTGAATGTTTTAAAATATTTATTAACATCTAGGATATAGAAGACCACCCTTCATAAAAAAAAGTTATGTTCATGCCTGAAACAGTTTTGGAAGAATGGATATTGTGTTTTTGAGAGTCAACCACCATGTAGGGGAGAAATGTTTTGAAGTATAAGATATTTTACACCTCGGACATAAAAGAAGACACTTCTTGTAAAATTACAATTTTGTACTCGAACGGCATTGGAGGGATGAATAATTTTGTTTATGGATCTAACCTCATTACACATTACGGGAGGAACATCAAAAAACATTTCCTATTTCACACCTAGGATTTAAAATATATACTGCTATTTGGAATTTTGTCTTCGTACATTAAACCGTTTTGGAGGAAGGAATGAATATATTTATTTTCGGAACCTTAACCACATTTAACTCTCTTCTGAGTGGTTAAATTTGTTTCAGACCTTCTGTTATTTAACACCTAGGATATCGTTTGAAATTTTAACTTCATAATTCAAATGGTTTCATATAAATGCTTATTTTTGTCACCATTCTTCACCCCCCACTCAAAACCTCCTTAGGGGTGTACTGTTCTAAGTCCACTTCTTATTTGTATCCTCATAAAAAGAATTCAACTCCTTTTACAACCCCCTTCAGTTGATTCAACTTCCCCCTGCCACTACAAAATACATATGTCTTTATTTTTAAAGGAGATTCCAAATACCAAAATTCTCATCTGTAACATCCTTCGTTTTAGAGATATGAGTATCCCTAAACAAAGAATTCAACTTATTTTTCTCTTCATTTATCCCCCCACCTTAATTGGATTTTCCAAAAACCAAATAATATGTGTTTCTTTATTTTTAAAGGAGATTCCAAACACAAATTTTCATGTCTGTAACAACTTCAGTTTTTGAGATATAAGTATCCTCATAAAAAAAAAATTCAATCCCTTTTACAGTCCATTTTACAAACCCCACCATTTAAGTGTTTTTTCAAAAAACAAAAAATACGTGTTACTTTATTCTTAAAGAGGTTGCCCTCTCCTTCCTTGTCTTGCCAAAATGTGCGGACCATAGGGAGGGGTAAGCTGCTTTGTGAAGCTGCACCTACAACCAATGCGGACCGTCCTAAAAACACAGACCACAATGGTGATATCAACTCAACTCAACAATATAATAATAGCCTACTTCAACCCAAACACATGTGCCGAAAATATAATCGACAGCCTGGGTGAAGCCATCGAAGCATTCAATGACAACAAACCTTTAATGGTAGCCAGTGACTTCAACTGCTGAATTGACAAAAGATGCACAAATACGGACAGCGTAATAGATTTCCTAACAGACTATGGCCTGAGACTAGTCAACTCGGAATTGGAGTATACATACATTGCGCATAATGAGAAGAGCACAAATGACCTGGTATTTATCAGCAATGAAGGGATCGAAGAAGTGGAACAAAGGGTTGGCTCCAACCCAATCAGAAAGCATATGCCAGTTCAAACCCATTTCCAGCTGAATACGGAAAAGCATATAGAACACCCAGAAACACAAGTAAGACACTCAAGGAACATAGACAAGGAGCTCTGGAAGGTGGAAAAGGAAGCAATACTGGAAATAAAGGAAAAAATCGAACAAGGAAACCTAGATTAAGCCATGAATACACTACAAAACATTCTCTTATCATCAACAACAGAACCACACAACCAAAGAACAGCTAAAAGATGGTTCAACAGCGAATGCTACAAGGCATGGCAAATGACACTGAAATCCCTACATGAAGCCAGATGCAGGAACAACCAATACTACCTCCAGAAATATGTTGAAATAAGAAGGAAATACAAAGAGCTAATACGGAACAAGAAAAAAGACTATAGCCAAAAGGAAGAGAGAAAGCTGATCAAAGAGGCAGAGGAAAAACCCTACAGGATACTTAAATCAAACAAAACTGCACCTAAAAATTCCGCAGTCAATCCACAGCAATGGACGGAGCACATCCAGGAACTATTCGGAAATACACCATCGAATGAATTTGAAATAAAGGACATACCAATACACACATTGCAACCTATCACAACAGACGAAGTGAAGAAATGTGTAATGGACTCCAAGTCCAAAAAATCCACAGGCCCGGATGGGATTCACAATGAACACCTAAAGACAACACTGCTAGACATCATAGATCCACTGACCCTACTATTCAACGAATGCATGAAAAGGAAAACAATACCCAGCATATGGAGAAAGGCAAAAGTAATCACGCTATACAAAGGAAAAGGCAGCAAGAATGACCCCAGTTCATACAGGGGGATAGCACTGGAGTGTAATACCTTCAAGCTCTTCTCAAAAATCATACTACATCGCATACAACCAAGAACAGCAAGAGAGATACCACCAAGCCAGTACGGGTTCATGGAAGGCAAATCGACCTTACAGGCCATCGAAGAAATCATAGTTGAAATAGACAGCACACTAACACAACCAACCACTGAGCTCCATAGCTGCAGTCGCTTAAGTGCGGCCAGTATCTAGTAATCAGGAGATAGTGGGTTCGAACCCTACTGTCGGCAGCCCTGAAGATGGTTTTCCGTGGTTTCCCATTTTCACACCAGGCAAATGCTGGGGCTGTACCTTCATTAAGGCCGCGGCCGCTTCCTTCCCATTCCTAGGCCTTTCCTCTCCCATCGTCGCCATAAGACATATCTGTATTGGTGCGATGTAATGCAAATAGAAAAAAAAAAACACAACCAACCAGCCCACTGTACGCAATTTTCATCGACTACGCAAAAGCATTTGACAGCATTGACAGAAAAATATTCATAGAAAAACTTGAGAAAGCACTACCCAACTTACATCATGAACAGGAGATAATAAAGGCCATACTTAACGCAAACCAGGTGGAAATCTACGATGGAACCTCCACCACGCTCACCCTAACACAGAGGAAAGGAGTCCTGCAAGGAGACCCAATCAGCCGTATGCTATTCAACCTGATGACATCGGACATCATTGTAAATGAACTGGGGGCCGAAAAGGTCAAGCTTATAATGTACGCAGACGACATGGCGCTGATATCCAGGGATCCCACGGATATACAGACTGCATTCAATAACCTCAGAGCATGGGCGGATAAAAACTCGCTAACTATCAACAGTGCTAAGACAAAAGGTATGAAATTTAGAAGGGGAGGAAAACTGGCAACATATGACGTCTTCCGTAATGGAAATGAACAACTCGAGATCGTGTCATCATTTAAATACCTGGGTATCACACTGCAGACCACAGGCTCAACCTTCACAATGCACGTAAAGGAAAAAGCAGCGGCAGCAACCAAAGCAATGTACGAGATCCCCAAGCCGCAGAACCTCTCAATTAGCACTGCAATGGCACTATTCATGCTTAAAGTGACCCCGGTAGTTACATATGGGATACAATTAATATGGCACAAACTAACTGTTGCAAACATGAAAAGAATAGAATATATAAAGGCCAAGTACTTGAAACGGATCCTACAGATCTAAAAATTTACAGAGAATCGAATGGCATACATAATGGCAGATGAAACATTCTTTCTGTAAGACATCAAACAAATATTCGGGCTACCAGACACCGTCGCATCGACTGCCGACCTTGAAGAAAGGAGACAGAAAGCTCAGCAGACACCTGAAGGTTTCTATGAAACGGAAGTAATGAAGAACAATGAATGGAAGGGCCCAAACTACAAACTACTCCATGTATACACACGCTGCGGTGTCCATGTATTCCACGGGAAAATATGCCTAACCACCAGATTTCACGCCCCAAACGAAGAATGTATCTGCCGTCTCTGCAGAATGACCTGTACTAGGTACCACCTGATGAACTGTACTGAACAAACACAATGCATCAGCACACTTCCCAAGGACTGGTAAAAAACAAAGTGATGTACCAAAAGAAAAGAAAATAATGACAAATTGAAACCTTTAACACATATGTACACATTGTGTTTAATTTCAATAAATTATTTTTAAAGAGATTAAAAATACCAATTTTCTCATCTGTAATACGTTAAGTTCTTGAGATATACTGTAGATATGATCATTTTAAAAATTCACCCCCTTTAACACTTCACCTTAAGTGGATTTTCATAAAACAAATTATGTGTGTTTGTTTACTTTTACATGAGATTCCAAATACCAATCTTCACATCTGTAACACATTATGTTTTTTCAGATACAGTAATATAGATATACGCATTTTAAAATTTCACCCCATTTGTCACTTCTGTTTAACCCCTCTTAGGAAGATTTTCCAAAAACAAAAAAAATACATGTTTCATTATTTTTAAAGGAGTTTCCAAAT
Organism: Anabrus simplex; assembly: GCF_040414725.1. Taxonomy (NCBI): domain Eukaryota; kingdom Metazoa; phylum Arthropoda; class Insecta; order Orthoptera; family Tettigoniidae; genus Anabrus; species Anabrus simplex. Next base: position 961,966,208 of record NC_090266.1, on the reverse strand, counting down.
ACCAATTTTCATGACTGTAATATCTTCAGTTTTTGAGATACAAGTATACTCATAAAAGGTATTCAACCCTTTTTCAGGGGGCCCCCCTGAGAGGATTTTCCAAAAAGAAAAAAAATACGTGTTTCCTTATTTTTAAAGGTGATTCCAAATACAATTTTCAGGTCTTTAAACTGTTAGAGATATAAGTATTCTTGAACAAAGAATTCACTTATTTTTCTATTCATTACCCCCCCCCCCCACCTTAATTTGATTTTCCCAAAACCAAACAATACGTGTTTCTTTATTTTTAAAGGAGATTCCAAATACAAATGTTCATGTCTGTATGAAGTTACTTTATCTTTTTTTACCTACTTTTGAGTCAGTACTTTTCTATGAAGCAACTCAACCAACCTTTAGATGCAATGAAATTACTTTATCCCATTGAAATCTATCTTGGAATGTCCGTGACCCACAGTCGCAGGTTTTCATCACAAACGTTCTGCTTCAACCTTCTTTCTTCTGCAAAGCGAGAAAATACGTTTTTATACAGCAATTTCCTGTGTTCAGTGGGTCTTACTGATGTAAATTCTCTTTAGTTCTTCCACATGTACAGTTGTCGTAGTGACATCACCTTACAATTTTTACGAACAGTGGTTAATGAAAGTCACTTCTTGCCCCTCCTTCATCTAACCATAAATGTGTTGCTTTCCCCTTTTTTGCAAGATCTGCAGTGTGTTTCGTTTTCTTCTGTGGACTGGAAGCATAACTTTAACAGTAGATATGTCAGGTGACTGTAGTGTTACCTCACTGGATTGACGGGAATCAGACTCAGGGCTTAAACTCGGATCTGTAATACCTTTCATACCTGGCAATAATGTGCTGCCTTCTCTTTCAGATGATGCAGATGAGGCGTTGCTGCTTCGTCTGTCGCTTTCCCTATTTCTCTCCAGACACAACTCCGAGACAGTACTGGCATGTATAGGATGATTTGCAATTACTGTATTTCAATCGCATGTCGACCCATCTCCCTTTCTTTTGAAGATATTTCACAGGAAGAAGAGAAGCCTTTTTCATTCAAATAACATAACATGTGTTAACTGCCTGGCACATAAAGCTGTAGGTAACATGCTCATCTCAGCTAGTCACCAGGGCTGTCCACGTCCAGCTAGATGCTAACATGTGCAATCTTATTAGACACTTCCGTATCAATTTCAGGTTCTTACAACTCATAATGGCAGCTAAATTCTTGTACATTGCTTTCTTATGGTCCCCTCATCCTCTCAGCAAAACTTCATTCTTGGTTTCGATATGACCGTATTGAATTCAGGTCAGTTCAACTTCAATTCAATGTTTATTTATTGTCTATAGAACTTTATGGCTGTCAGATGTTATGCTTTACCCTATATACAACAAAAATATATGTTCTAATTGATGTAAAATAAAATAACACACATTCTGATTAATATTATGAATTACAAAAGAATGTTTACACATACTTCAATTCAGAATGTGAAAGATGGTCTTTAGAGCTTCCTTTTGTAGAATAAAAAGTCATTCAAAATATTCATTTGTCATACAATTTCAGACAACTGTCCGATAGCTTAATTGAGGCTAGTTTTTTGAATGGTTAATGCCAATAACAAGTCACGAACACAGGGCACTGGGCCGCCATGACAAATTGCCTTTCCAGCAAATGTGGAGCTGGAACATGACCTATTACTCCACAGCACACTTTAGTAGTACATTTGTATCTACAACTCTTGATAGCCTATGTAATAATAATATTCCAGATGATAATTTTGAATTAATATGATTCTTCCAAGATGTACACTGACTGAGCAAATGTCATGGGATAGCGGAGCACTGACGCGCAGGTGTGTTGTCTGCATACCACACGCCCCCTGTGCCAGCGGCAGTTGTATAAGAGACCTTGTGAGCAGTGGCTGTGCAAGTGACAGGTGTAACATGGAACGTCACACTGTTTGAACGGGGTATGGTGGTCGGTGCCCGACGGATGGGAAGTGCGATTTCGGAAGTGGTGCGGGAATTCGGCTTCACACGATCAACCGTGTCCAGAGTGTATCGTGAATGGTTGAATGCGTCAACAGACGAATGACCGGCCGTCCAGCCACCCTTGATGACCGTGACCGGCGACATCTGAGACGGATTGTCAATAGTGACAGACGGGCAACCGTGCAACAAATCATGGCTCAATTCAACACAGGCCATGCTAGACACGTCTCCCAGTGGACAATCCATAGGAGCATGGGTTCTATGGGGTATGGGAGCCGGCGCCGCACACGGGTGCCACTGTTAACCCAATGTCACCGAGCACAACGACGCGCATTTGTCGCCAGTCACCAGGGATGGACACTGGAACAATGGCATAACGTGATATTGTCAGACGAATCACGATTTCAACTGCACCATGCTGATGGGAGGCACAGTGTATGACGCAGACCACATGAAGCGATGGATCCCCCTGCCTCGAAGGTGTGGTCCAGGGCGCTGGTGTCTGTTATGGTCTGGGGTGCATTATCCTGGTATGGAATGGGCCCCCTAATTGTTTTGGAAGAGACTTTGAATGGTATGCGGTATGTTGAGCTGCTCGGAGACCATCTCCACCCATTTTTGGCCTTCCAGCGCCCAGACGGTTCTGCGGTGTTTCAAGATGATAACGCGCCGCCACATCGCTCTCACGTCGCCCGGGAATGGTTCCAGGAACATGCAGCGGAGGTCCAACGACTGCCACGGCCACCCAGGAGCCCCAATATGAACCCTATCGAGCATATCTGGGATGTCCTGGAACGCAGGCTCCGTGCCATGGATCCTGCACCCACGAACAGACCAGCATTGGCGGCCGCTCTGCAAAAGATTTGGTGTCAGCTGCATCCAGAGGACTACCAGGGACTTGTCGACTCACTTCCACGGCGTCTCACTGCAGTTCACAGGGCCAGAGGAGGCCCCACACGCTATTAGGTGACTATCCCATGACATTTGCTAAGTCAGTGTATGTCTATATAGAACAATGCCTAAGAATTTAGAAGAATCTGTTGTTTGAAGGTATGTGCCTTTTGATGAATACTTTATCATCATTACAATCCCTTATAAAAAATAAAATTCACCCCATTGAATTTGTGAGGATTCACCATAAGAAAATTGGAAGTAAAAAAATGTGTTGGTATGTTTTAAGGATGTGTGAAGATACTGAACCATTCATTTCCTCTGTTTTCTCCAAGTAATGACAGATGTGTCATCTGCTTAGTGTACATGGTGGAGTTTACAAGTTCTCATATTTCATGAAGATATGGAAGATAGAGGAAAGGTCCCAAAATAGTACCTTGTAGAATACTGCTATTTGTGATTTCAAAGGAAGATCTAACTTTCTTTACCTCATAATCTACTTCATAATTTGCTTCAATGCACTGCTTTTTCTGTTGCAAGTAAGAAGTTAGCAGATGTAAAGTGACACCATAGACTCCATAGAGTTCTGCCTGGTAGTTTCTTTAGCAATAGGTCTTTTACTACACTATCAAAAGCTTTAGATAAGTCTAAGAAGTTATTATGATCAAGATTATTCAAAACATTTTGGGTAAAGGCTACTAGAGCAGTAACAGTCGACAAACCTTTCCTGAATCCATATGAACATTTCTAAGAAGAAAATGCTTTGCAAACAACGCAATTAGGTGATTTAAAATAATGTAGTTTACCTAAATAAAATATTCGAAGAACAAGACTCTCTGCTCCATGTGTTCCCCTATTTCATTATATTTAGACAATATTGTGTATTACATGTATTTGTTGCTATTAATGCAATATTACATATATTACTAACTGTGAACCACATTCTATCCTGTGAATTTCATGATAATCCATGGGAAATGGAATATATGAGCCATAATTTCATACTTATTCTAAACTTAATATTTCTATAATACTTACCAGATAGTTCTTCAAAATAAATCTTCTGAATACCCCGGAAGAAATAAGGAAGGCGCCTTTCTAGTACATATAGTGTGGCATTGAGTTCTTCTAATACTCCAACAACAGGAAAATAGCGATCCACATTAGCTTTTGCTTTCTCTAAGGCCCTCTCGTTATTCAGTAACCTGCAATATACCAGTAATAATTAACATTCTATTAAACTGCAATGAGGTAACAAATGTACTCAATATTACTTGTTGTAGCTTGAATAAATGGTATGCATTTATACATCTATGTACAATCACTGAAAAAAAGAATGAGTCCATGGTGTTGTGTAAGTTCATCACAGGTACATTTGCGCATGCAGGAGTCCACTGAGTATGGTTCATAAGTAATGGAATGATAGAATGTAAGGAATTTGAGTTCTCTTCAGCTCATATTAATCTGATCAATTAAGAAATACATGTGTCACTTGTAATCAATCTTGTCTTCTCAAGTTCAGTAATGTGAGGCACATCAGGCTGCTTCATACCTATGCCTGGTGGCATGGATGGCTGAGGCAAAGGCAGACACATACAGACAGATCCAAATATCACAAGTTCAATTCTCATCCAGGACTGTGTTTTTGTTGATGCATTTTAAAGGTACTTTTTACCATTCACCTCATAAGTGTCATTATTAGTTAAATTTCATACAGTTAATTAATCTTAGTCATTCCATTCTATTGATTTTATTATGAAAAATGAACCAATTTCTTGTCCACTCTTGTGATATCCAAGGGAATGCTGTGATACATTTTACTATTTACAGCCTGATATCCTTGCATATCGGTACATGGCCCTTGTACTGTTTACAACAATCATTCCTATAATGGCAGATCTTGTGGACTGTAGATCAGCCATATTGGTGCTGGTGAAGGCTGATTTTTTTTTTTTACAACAGAAGCTGGTCATAGGGAAGGCGTTGGGCCCAGCTTTATTAGGAACATGCTTATGAAACAAAGAGGCATTCTACAGGCCGTCCAACCATATCTACCAGAGAGCAAGATGAGGCCCTCCTGGCAGCACTAAAAAAGAACTCCTTCCTCTCAGCTGTTTCATTGAGAGCTTGTTTTCATTTCCTGGGGTGGTGCAGACTACATGTAACTAAATTAGGGATGCAGGATTCCAAAATTACGCTGCCACTAGAAAGGTCTGTTGGACCAAGCCCCAAATAATTGATGACCTCACGTGGTGTTGGGTTGCTGTTGAGAATTCCAGGAACTCTCAGTGCACAGATTTACGAACAGCTTTCGAGTCTCTGATTGTTTCTAGCATTTGGATATACAACCATTTATACTGAAGGACAGCATGTTAGCTTCCCGCAGGATAATCACCCATTTCATACCTCAGAGGCAGTTCATGTATGGGTTGCTTCGCAGGCAAGGATCAAGTTGATACCTTGTCCTCCAAATAGTCCTGACCTGAACCCCATTGAGAAAGTCTGAGGTCTAACGAAGAGGATGTTGCAGAAACTCCATCAATGCACAAACTCAGAGGAAGAGCTGTGGACAATGGTGGCCAACCTTTGGGAGGAACTGGGGTTCCAGATCGTTGCTGCTTCTATGCCTGATAAACATCATAGAGCATGGAGGTCAGCAGACCAGATACTGATTTGTGTTTGTTTCTGTTTTTCTTTATTTGTAGAGACTGATGTTAAATCTCGAGGCACATATTTATTTGCTCTTTATTTAGTCCTCAAGTGCAAGGACAAAACTCCAAGGCATTAGTAAAATATACTCAAAATAAATATGATTCTATCTGCATATGGTAACATCCACATCTCTTCTAGCAATGAGGAACCAGTAAAATGAAATTGAAAGGAAGAAACCAACTCACTAGGAGGATTTGAACTTACACCAGCTCTTAATTGCCACACTGTCAGTTCAATCCAGTGTCTCCACCTGCACAGATAACATATGACTCGCTAACCCTCTTTGTTTCTTTCTGATGTATTCTCATCTATTTTCGTAGAGACTAAAATCAAGTATCAGGGCACATTGTTACTTTCCTTCTCATTTATTTCTTGAGCGTAGAGCCAAAACTCAGAGGAATGAGTAGAGTACCTTGTAAAATGTACTTATAGTCGCTTACACTCCTGTGAGGTTTCTTGCATAAACCCGGTGTAAACCCATCATTGAGAATTGCCTAAAACAGTTATTGAGAGTGAGCTCATTCTTTTTTTTCCAAGTGACTGTAAAAATACATTTAAGGATGGTACAAAAATACTCTTGCATCACAATAATTTAAAGGTTCTGTCTTGAATTGAGGAGAAGTTCTGTACCTATCAATTAAAATATCTTCCTTCTCCTCTATGAATCATACACCCATGGATTTCCCCGTTATCTTCAGATCATGAGACTGTCTAAGTTATACTTAGTCAGATGGATAAGAGCCATAAAAGGCAAAGGTGGAAATGAATTACCCCTACGCACCCTCTGTTCGCTGTGGTTGCCACAGAATCCTCCATGTTACAAGCCCATACAGGTTTCTCCATAAGTTATTGGGGATTGGTTTAGTAGTTAATTTCTCAGTTTATTTGTGGGTACTTTGAAAAGTCAATAGATATGTTTTGTAATATATAAGGAACTAGTAAAAATTTGACACTATAATATGAATACATTATGAGCATCAGAGAAATTTCCATTTTTAATAAACATTATGTATTCATATATTGATCTTATCCCTCATAAATATAGTGAAATCTCAGAAAAATCACAGCTAACTGGCTGCATTGCAAATTGCACAGTTAAAAAATTAAAATCCATGACTTTCTACCATTCCTAATAACTCCTCTTTCATTGAACTCAGTCTAACAACTTTGTTTTTGCTTGGAGATATTAGGAGGGCATCTGTGCAGAGCAGCCCTATATCATATCAACCTCCTTCTTTTGTCTTTAGCTCAAGATCTTGAATATCAACGAACTCTAACATAATCAACAGTAGAAATATCACTAACAAACATACTGAACATATTCATAGCTGATTTTCTGGCACTGTTTGAATGGGAGTAAAATATGACATTTTCACAGCAACCTGACTTATTCCAAGAGCAATGTTGTTACTTGTCTGAAGTGTCTCAGTGACATTAATATAATTTTTGCTACTTGTTTTAATGTCGCACTAACACATTAAAGGTTTTTCGATGACAGAAGGATGGGAAAGGGCTAGGATTGAGGAGTTAGTGGCCATGGCCTTAATTGAGGTACAGACCCAGCATTTGACAGATGTGAAAATGGAAAACCATGGAAAACCATCTTCAGAGCTGCCTCCATCTCCCAAATGCAAGCTCACAGCTGCACGACCCGAACCGCACCACAAACTTGATTGGTGCATTAATCTAAGTCAATAATGCTCAGGAAAGGAAACTAACAGGAGTGGAATATATATATTTATTTAGGAAACAAGTGGAGAGCAGCAACTTTCTGTGTAAAGCACATATAAAAGAAACACAAGGGTCCAATATTTTTAGCTGTAGCCTTTGTAAGTGGAGGGTAGAATGAGGTAAAACAAGAGGGGGAGGGGGGAGGAGAGACGAGACAAGAGAATGAAGAACAAGGAGTGGTTATCTAATGTTAAGGTGGGATGCTCCTTAGACCTGAATACAAGTGGATATCCAAATTCAGAATCTCTAAGGGCAAGATGGTGGAAAAATGGAAGTAAATGTTTAAGTAGTTAACTGTGAAATAATCAGGTAATGCTTTTTGAGAGAGCTGGGTTTGAATGGGAAAAGGAATATCCATGGTATGGGTTTTGAAGGTACTGTGGTGGCTGGATGTTTGTTTGGTTAATGTGTTGGTAATTAAGTCAGTGTAGAAAGCTGGGCAGAGTCTGCATTGAAGCTTGTAGATGATGTTGGATGAAATGCTGTCATGTTGGCCTTGTATGGAGTAAGACTTGTGGTGTTTCTGCTGGTTGTATGTTGATGGCAGGTTTTGCAATAGTTGTGCCCCGTGGAAGGCATCAGAAGAAGGTGCGGGTTGGTGTGGTTCATAGGGAATAATACGCTTTTTAGGTTTGAAGGGCTCCTGAATATAACTGCGGTCTTTTTGGAAGGGTCTGAGGTAAGGATGAAAGAAGATTGATAGCTTGTTTTAAATTTGATTCATTTTATGAAGACCAGTATGACATGTGCCAGGTAGCATGCATGTCTCCTACCCAGAGGCTCCAGATCTGATTTCCCAGCTAGGTCAGGGATTTTTACCTGGACTTGAAAGCTGATTCGAGGTCCACTCAGCCTACATGATTACAATTGAGGAGCTATTTGATGGTGAGATAGCAGCCTCGGTCTAGGAAGCAATGAATAACGGCTGAGAGGATTCATCATGCCAACCACATGACACCTAATAATCAGCAGTAGCGAATGCTTGGTAGGCCATAGTCCTTCAAGTCTGTTGCACCGTGGGGTTTGGTTTTTTAATATGGTATGTGGTTATGAAGGGTACCGGGTTTGATTTCTTGGGGAGTCTGGGGGCAGAGTTCATTGATCAGGTAATGTGGTGGTCAATCAATTGGGTGGGGGTAACCCCTATCAGTGAAGGCCTAACTCAGGTTGTCATTGTAAGAGACATGGGTTTTAGGAGTTGAATGATGATGATGATGATGATGATGCTTGTTGTTTAAAGGGGCCTACTATCTAAGGTCATCAACCCCTAGGGATTGAACAAATCCATTTGCCCCAGATGGCAAGGCTGAATGGTAGTGACTGTATCGTGTAACATGGCAAAAATATGTTGTAGTGGAGAAAAAGCTCATGGTTTTGATGGGTTTGTTCCCTAAGTTTGTTTGATTTTGACCTATTTTGAAAGGAACCCATGCTTTTGACAACAAGCTTATATTCAGTGGCGGCTCATGCTGAATAATGTTGGTGGTTCTGCTCTGTGATGCCCAGTCCATTGCAGTAAGTGTAATAGACAAATCTAAATTCGTATTGTATACAGGAAGTGTCAGCTGAGCTCGTGTGAATACGTCCTCCAATCCTGCGGAAACGCTTTTCTCCATGTCCTATCAGTGTGAAGTTCTCGAAAATGTACTGAATATAAATATAAATAACTGACTTGTACAAAAAACAACAATTAAAATTTACAAAAAATAAAGCCCCCCTTCCGCTTATTGAAAAAAAAAGTTGATTTATCGACACATTCATATTTACAAAGGTTCCGAGACCTGCATACATCTTTGGCAGCCGGCTCTCTTAATAGACGGGGAACGTCATCTGATGGTACTAGCATTTCTGTTTTCATTTTCATGTCTACCTAACTTGGAAGAATTTACTACCATTATGGAGAAACATAGTCATGATTACTTGTAAGCCTAAGAACTCGCTCATTCGCTTCGTATGAGAGAGAATGTTTTCAGTCGTTGGATAGAATTTTGCTGAAGTCCTGGTCATTTACACAAAAGATAGAAAAATATGCATACCCCAATCATAAGGTATGTTGTTTGAAGACTTAACATGGACAGTAAATTGATTTTGTGTTACTTAATCACAACCATCCTCTTTTATCACGCATTTATCCTGTATTTAAACTTTTTGGGCTTTCTTTCTACTGGACAGAAGCATCACAACTCTACTGTAGTATGTGAGAATGTTGACATGTAAGAATTTTAAACCATATCAATATCCACATAGTTGTAAAAGTTCAAAAGTTCTCTATTTACACTGGTGAGTACAATGGAGGGAGCTTTTCCCAAACAGCTGAGATTTCAACAGGCTCACTCGCTGCAGCGATTCTCTTACAGATGGTGGCGCTGTCAAGTGTATTATTTACTAACTCTATGGTTATGGGAATAGGCCAGACGTACTGCAAGGCGTGCAGTTCATATAGAACCTTATGGGGGACTCTTAGCCACCTACCGGAAGAAAGCTGTAGTTAAGTGTGCTCTCCTAATATTCTGTCGTTCACAGATCTAGACAGGGTTGCCAGATCACCAGCAGTTGTGTGGGTATCGATCTTTGGCTCGATATACACACTCAATATGAAGGATGGGATCGCTAATCGCTATATATTACATTACTGTATATCTTTCATTGTGGTGGTTCTGCAGCTCTGCAGATCATATTATGGAGCTGCGCCTGCTTTTATTAAATCATATATTATGTATTTATCTCAAATCACTTTGGTCTAGTGTTCAGCCAATCTTATAATGCCATTCCTCCAGAAGTTGCATCCTAACTCTTGAAAAATATTGTTTTGGTGGGTTTTGACATAATGTAAATGATCACTTTTATTTGGAGGGAATGAAGCAGAAGGTAGTAGTCTAGACAGTGCAAGGTCTGTACATGTTGAGGGTGGGACAGAACATCCCATAAAATTTCCAGAAACTTCTGTATGGTGGCCACAGACGTGTGCATCCTTTAACTGTCATAATGGAAAGTTACTTGCCATCTGCTAACAAATGCAGGTCACTTCCGGGCAAGAACTTCCTTCAGATTGTTATGTTGTTGACAGTGCTTGACCGAATTGATCATCAGATAATTCAGTAGCTCATAAAGAGACACATACCCATAATCACACCAAATGCATAACATGGATGGAAACCGGTCTTTGAGGATGTTCTGGAGAGGACTGACCTGCTTATATGGTCCTTCTTCGTCTTTCCAAGTATTCTCATTCTCATCATCATCATCATTGTACAGTTCCAGTTTCCCGGGCACTGTTAATGAGCCTCTTCCACTTATTCCTGTACATATACAACTTACCAGAGAGAACATCATCCACTGTCCATTCTCCAAGTATGATTCTAAGGAACTTTATTTCCACTCCTTGGACCCTGCCTTCCTCTCTGGTTGTTGTAGTTTATGTTTCTGCTCCATATGTAAGAATAGGGCCTTGTATAACACCTCATTGTATCGGCGTGGGACCTTGTCATCCCATAATATATCCCTCACACTGGTTGACTTCCTGCCATTTGAACCGTGTTACTGATCTCCTGCGTTTTAGTACCACCTTGTGACACTACAAGTCCCAAGTACTTGAAGGTGTCAACTACTTCCAGATGCTCATTGTTTATCTTTATTATGCCTTTTATAGTCTTCTTTCTCCTTGTCACCACTATTGTTTTGTATTGATGTATTTTCATGCCCCATTCTTCTGTTATTTAACTGATGATAACTGCTTTTTAAAAAATTCCCACATGCCTCTCTTATCAACCATTTAGTATTGTCTAATAGTCCTACTTTTACTACCTCCTTTTTTATCACATTTTTAAAACTACGACAAAAACAGTTTCATGATCACTTATAACCATATATTACTTCAGTTTCTCTATAAAGGTCATCTGGTTTTATCAGCACCACCTCTAGAATATTTTTCATCAAGCGAGTTGGCCATGTAGTTACGGGCATGCAGCAGTGAGCTTGCCTTCGGGAGATAGTGGGTTCGAGCCCCACTGTTGGCAAGTCTGAAGATGGTTTGCCGTGGCTTCACATTTTCAAACTAGGTTTACCTTAACTAAGACCATGCCCACTTCCTTCCCACTCCTAGCCTTTCCCTCTCCCATCATCACCATAAGACCTTCCAGGTTTAACTTATTCAGTATTTGTTGGTCATGCTTTCTCTCATTCGCATTAGAGGCAAGATATGCTGCGAAAATGTAATTAGCACTCAGGAAGTGGTTGGTCAGTTTCAGCATCATCGTCTCCATTTGGGCTACAAACTGCCAGATTTACTTTGAACAGTTTCTTTCACCCTTTGAAAGAAGATATGACTTGATGGCAGTTCAGCAGCCTTCATAGCAAAACGGTTAGCTCTATTAACTGCCATCCTCAGAGGCCCAGGTTCCATTCCTGGTACTGCTAGAGATTTAAGAATGGCAGGAGGGCTGGTATGTGGCTAAAATGATACATGCAGCTCACCTCCAATGGGGGTGTACCTGAAAAGAGCTGCATCACCTCGGGACGAGGGCACGTGTTTGCTTTACTCCAAGTATCTACCTGAGTTTGTACAACATGTTCACTCTCATCCCATGTCACAATATCATCAGCAAATAACCAAGCTCTACTATTCTCTGGCTCAATCTTCCTTTTAACTTCCTTCTGTACTTTATCCATTATAATGACAAACAAGAGACGGGACAACACACTTCCTGTCTCAACCCTGTCTTCACGTCAAGTCAATATGTCTTTCCAAACCTTGTCTTCACTGTGCTTTCATATTTCCTATACAACGTCTGGATCATGTGTATCATCTCCTCTGCAACTCCCTTGTTTTTCAATGATCTCCATACTCCACAGCGAATATCAAATCTACTGTCGATCGGCCCTTCCGGAAACCATACTCTTCTTCTTCCAGTTGTTCCTCTATTACCTTTCTCAGTCTATCTTCCACAACCCGCTCACATATTTTGACAACATGGAGAATTAAGGAGACTCCTTGATATTTGTCACATATCTTTTGGTCACCTTTCTTAAATTTTGGTAGTATCTCTCCTCTTCCCCATTCCTCAGGTACTTCTTTCATCTCTCCAAGCTGCTCTGATTACTTTTATTCTCCAAGAGAGTCCAAGACTACCGGAAGCTGTCATCATGTCACTGGTCACCCCGTCACATCCAGCTGCTCTCCCAGAATGCGTTTTCTTAATTGCCTGTTCAGCTTCTCCCAGGGATATCTCTCTTGCCTTATAGTCCCAACAATCATATGTGTGTGCCATCAAATCCTCTATTTCTCCCCTATCTTCTGCTTAACATTTGAAAGCATTTCAAAATATTAATTCCACATCATCTTTATGTCTTCTCCTTCAAACTACAGTTCCTTTTTTTACTCCCCCCTCCCTCTCTATCTCTCTATTTTTTTTATTTTTTTAACCCTCTAAGTGCCAAAGTCCTTTTGAAAGCCCATTTGATTTTCATCTGAAAAATGCCAACGTCCTTTCAAAAGGACTTTCAGTATTTATTTTTTATTATTAAAAGTAACACTCATTTCCTTTTAGAATTTTTCTGTATAGTTAATTAAAGACTTAATATTTTTTGAAATAAAGAGCCTCCTTTATTTTCAAGGCCATTGTTTCAGTATATCAGTCCAATCAGCAGGCATATTTATTGGTGCGCCTTACTTGGTGCAGCAACAACTTTACGCCTTACTTGGCATGGCAACAACACTAGCAGTCTCACTGTGCACGTTGTCCGCTCTGTGACTAGTTGCTCTCGATCTTTTATTTGTTCATTTATTGCTATTAAAATGATTATATATCCTTTGTGCTTGACAAAACATAACTGTGTTTGAGAGGTCTTGGAAAATATATATATTTGTACTGAATTTATTATTATTATTATTATTATTATTATTATTATTATTATTAGTAGTAGTAGTAGTAGTAGTACATTATGTAAGTGTTATTTAAAGAAGTTTGTACTGTATTTCATAAGTATTAACACAGAAATCAAACGAATGTAATTAGACATGTATTTTTGGCTCATTTGGAAATGTGAATTAATTATTTTTACTACAGATTTATTTTAGAAACTAAATGAATGAAATTTTCAATATAGCTTCATAATAAGTTGTACTATTTAATAAATATGTTCACGATGTAAAAATAAATTGTTCTACCTAAATTGTATTGCTAACCTTTTTGTTTTGTTTTATTTTTAATTAATATTTTTGGGTTTTGGCTGCGAAATGTTTACTAATGGTCATAAATGAACTGAGTAAGGCTTTATTCATATAGGCAATCATATTAATAAAAAAATAACAAAAATTTCAAGTTCTACCTATAATAACAGCTGAACTGTGAGTGATCGAACAAAAGCGTGCAAAAAACGGAAACTGGCCTTGGCACTCAGCGGTAGGAAAACCGTAATAGCACGCGGCACTCAAAAGGTTAAACTCTGTCTAGTTACCTCACTTTTCATCTGTATCCATATTTTCTATGCTGTTTTCTTTTGTTTCACTGCCTCTCTAACTTTCCCGCTGCACCATGATATTTCTTTCTCTTTACTCATAGCACCAGTCCATCCGCAAGTTTCTACTGAACTCTCTGAAAATACCTTCCTAAATTTAGAACTTTTTTTTTCATTTAATTTAATTCCACATTTGGGACTCTTCCCTTGATTTCCTCTTAGAATTTCTCCCTGGTCTCTATCTCATTCACTGCAGTGAGTGGCTCAGACAATAGAGCACTGGCCTTCTGAGCTCAGTTTGGCACATTCAATCCCAGATCAGTCCAGTGGTATTTCAAGGTGCTCAAATATGTCAGCCTTGTGTCGGTAGATTACAAAACCTAAAATAACTCTTGCAGAACAAACTTCTGGCACATTGGTACCCCTGAAAACCCTAAAAGTTGTTAGTGAGTTGTAAAACCAATAACATTATTATAATTCCATCTTTTTCAATTCTCCACCTTAATCATTCTTTCTCTCAAATTTTCCTATCCTGAATTGGGTCACAATCAGTTTATGATCCCCATCGAAGGTTTCACTTGGAAATTCTGACACATCTAGTAGTTGTTTCCTTTTTACTCCTCTCAGTCAGGAAATATTCAGTCTTTGTCCTATGGTCTCCCCACCCGCACTGGGTGATCTTTTTGGAATTCTTTTTCCTAAACCAAGTATTGCCAATTATCAGATCATTTCTCCCACAGACATTCATTAGATCATCATCTGCTACATGATTTTGTTGTCAATAACTAAATGGGCCAACCAACATCTCCACTCCCTTCCTTTCTCCAGCCACCTGTATACATAGAGCACTACTACTCATTACCAGTAACACTTTCTTCCAATGTGTTTGGTAAATCCTCCAGTTTCTCTTCCTGATTTCCTGTCTGCAGGGCTTAAAATTGTACCACCTGATCGGCCCCATGGCTAAATGGTTAGAGTGCTGACCTTTGGTCACAGGGGTCCTGGGTTTGATTCCCGGAAGGGTTGGGAATTTTAACCATCATTGGTTTATTTCTCTGGCACGGGGACTCAGTGTATGTGTCGTCTTCATCATCATTTCATCCTCATCATGACGCGCAAGTCGCCTACGGCAATCAAATCGAAAGACCTGCACCTGGCGAGCCGAACATGTCCTCCGACACTCCTGGCACTAAAAGCCATACACCATTTAATTTCAATACATAATTGCATACATGCTCTGAAGATAGTTTTCTCTGGTTTCCTTCGCATCTTAATTCAGCCAGCCCCATGGTGTATGGGTAGCATGCCTGCCTCTTACCCGAGTTTGATTCCCAGCCAGGTCAGGGATTTTTTTACTTGGTTCTGAGGCCTGGTTTGAGGTCTGTTCAGCCTATGTGAGTACAACTGAGAAGCTATCTGATGGTGAGATGGCCGTCCTGGTCTAGAAAGCCAAGAATAATGGTCGAGAGGATTCGTCGTGCTGATCACCCTACACCTCATAATCTGCAGGCCTTTGGGCACAGCAGCGGTCGCTTGGTAGGCCATGGCCCTTTGGTGCAATTGTGACATGGGGTTTGGTTACCTTAATTAAGGCCACAGCCGGTACCTTCCCAATCCTAGCCCTTTCCCAACCTTGTGTTGCTAAATACCTTCAATGTGTTAGTGCAACATAAAACCACTAGCAAAGAAAAAACCAAAACATTTTTAGTTCTATTATTTTATCCCTCCCCTGCAAACCATGTGACCTTTCCGCGGTGGGGAGGGTTGCATGTCCCAATGAAGCAGATAGCCGAGCCACAGGTGCAACCATATCGGATGGGTATCTGTTGAGAGACCAGACTAAGGAATGGTTCATCGAAACGGGGGTAGCAGCCTTTCGGTAGTTGCAAGGGCAGCAGTCTAGATGATTGACTGATACGGCCTTGTAATAATACTCAACATGGTTTAGCTGTGTTGATACTGCTACCCGGCTGAAAGCAACGGGAAACTACAGCTGTAACTACCTCCTGAGGACTGCAGATCTCTCTGTATGAATGTTGTACTGATGATGGCTTCCTCCCGGGTAAAATATTCCGGAGGTAAACTAGTCCCCCATTCGGATCTCCGGGTGGGGACTACACAAGAGGGGGCGACCATCAGGAAGATGGATACTGACATTCTGCGAGTCGGAGCATGGAATGTTAGAAGTTTGAATCGTTGTGGTAAGTTAGAGAATCTGAAAAGGGAGATGGATAGACTAAAGTTAGATGTAGTTGGTATAAGTGAAGTATGTTGGCAGGAAGAACAGGATTTTTGGTCAGGCGACTACTGAATTATCAACACAAAATCAAACAGGGGAAATGCAGGAGTTGGTTTAATAATGAATAAGAAAATAGGGCAGCGGGTAAGCTACTACGACCAGCATAGTGAAAGAATTATTGTCGTCAAGATAGACACCAAACCAATGCCCACCACAATCGTGCAGGTCTACATGCCTACTAGTTCAGCGGATGATGAGGAAATCGAAAGTATATATGGAAGAGATAGAAGGTTTAGTACAATATGTAAAAGGTGACGAGAATTTAATTGTGATGGGAGACTGGAATGCAGTGGTAGGCCAAGGAAGAGAAGGTAATACAGTAGGAGAATTTGGATTGGGACAAAAGAACGAAAGAGGAAGTCGGCTGGTTGAATTCTGCACTGATCATAATTTAGTCCTTGCCAATACTTGGTTCAAACACCATATACGACGGCTGTATACGTGGACGAGACCCGGAGACACTGGAAGGTATCAAACAGACTTCATTACGATTAGGCAGAGATTCAGAAACCAGGTGTTGGATTGCAAAACTTTCCCAGGAGCCGACGTGGACTCTGACTACAACTTGTTGGTCATGAAATGCCATGTGATGTTGAAGAAATTGAAAAAAGGAAAGAATGAAAAAAGATGGGATCTAGACAAGTTGAAAGAAAAGAGTGTGAGGGATTGATTCAAGGAACATGTTGCACAAGGACTAAATAAAAAGGCTGAAGGAAACACAATAGAGGAAGAGTGGATAGTCATGAAAAATGAAGTCAGTAGGGCTGCTGAAGAAATTTTAGGGAGGAAGAAAAGATCAACTAAGAATCAGTGGATAACTCAGGAGATACTAGACCTGATTGATGAATGACAAAAATACAAGAATGCTAGAAATGAAGAGGGCAGAAAAGAATACAGGCGATTAAATAATCAAGTGGATAGAAAGTGCAAGGTAGCTAAGGAAGAATGGCTGAAGGAGAAGTGCAAGGATGTCGAAGGTTGTATGGTCCTGGGAAAGGTAGATGCTGCATACAGGAAAATCAAGGAAACCTTTGGAGAAAGGAAATCTAGGTGTATGAATATTAAGAGCTCAGATGGAAGGGCACTTCTAGGGAAAGAAGACAAAGCAGAAGGATGGCAGGAGCATATCCAACAGGTGTATCAAGGTAAAGATGTAGATAATTTGGTTCTGGAACATGAAGAGGCAGTTGATGCTGATGAAATGGGAGACCCAATTTTGAGGTCAGAGTTTGACAGAGCTGTGAGTGACCTAAATAGGAATAAGGCACCTGGAATTGATGACATTCCCTCTGAATTACTGACTGCCTTAGGAGAAACCAGCATGGCAAGGTTATTCCATTCAGTGTGTAAGATGTATGAGACAGGAGAAGTCCCATCCAATTTTTGACAGAATGTTGTTATACCTATTCCCAAGAAAGCCGGTGCTGACAGGTGTGAAAACTACCGCACCATTAGTTTAGTATCTCATGCCTGCATAATTTTAACATGTATTATTTACAGAGGAATGGAAGAACAAGTCAAAGCTGAGTTGGGAGAAGATCAATTTGCCTTCAGAAGAAATGTAGGAACACGTGAAGCAATCCCGACTTTACGTCTGATCTTAGAGGATCAAGTCAAGAAGGACAAGCCCACGTACATGGCATTCGTAGATCTAGAAAAGGCATTCGATAATGTTGATTGGACCAAGCTATTGAAGATTCTGAAGATGATTGGAATCAGATACCAAGAATGAAGAATTATCTACAATCTGTATAAATATCTGTCTGCAGTGATAAGAGATATTTACACTTGGAACTAGTTTCGACGCTGTTTGGCGTCATCTTCAGCCAAAATGTGGGAAATAGGCTAGCATGTAGACATTTATATTACACAAGGCGTTACATTAAACAATACACATCTTACGAGGAGATAAAAACAGGGACGAATATAGAAACAAATGAATCGTTGAGAAAGCAAAAGTTATAAATATTAAAAATAACCTTAACCACACATCTTGCAGTGCGAAAATATTTGCCTTGAATGATTCCTGAATACAAAACGCACGCGCACACATTTCTGAAGAGCCAGCAGGCAGGAAAAAGTAAAGTGAAACCTTAAGAGTTCTTCTGAGAAGAGTTCATCATTTTTTCTATGTTCCGACTAACTAATGAAGTCTCCCTTGAGTTCCTGATAAACATACACAACAGGAAATTCTCCTTCACTCTCAACAATAGCTATAAAGACCAACGGTAAATTGCATTTTAAATATTGTGCAGAGACGTGAAAGCATTATCTTGAACATGATATAACTTCTTCATTTAACCCAATTTTTTACACAAGGTGTTACATTAAACAATACACATTTTACGAGGAGATAAAAACAGGGACGAATATAGAAACAAATGAATCGTTGAGAAAGCAAAAGTTATACATATTAAAAATAACCTTAACCACACATCTTGCAGTGCGAAAATATTTGCCTTGAATGATTCCTGAATACAAAACGCACGCGCACACACTTCTGAAGAGCCAGCAGGCAGGAAAAAGTAAGGTGAAACCTTAAGAGTTCTTCTGAGAAGAGTTCTTCATTTTTTCTATGTTCCGACTAACTAATGAAGTCTCCCTTGAGTTCCTGATAAACATACACAACAGGAAATTCTCCTTCACTCTCAACAATAGCTATAAAGACCAACGGTAAATTGTATTTTAAATACTGTGCAGAGACGTGAAAGCATGATCTTGAACATGATATAACTTCTTCATTTAACCACCTTTCGAAAGTCTCTCTCTATATTACATAGCTTCATTAACACCACCATTCTGTAGATGCACAAAATAATCTTGTAATCTTCACAGGTCCGGTATTCAGCTCGACAAGAATATAAAATTGGTATTAAGGAATACGTTTTCTGAGAGTTTGGAGGTTGACTGTGCCAGTATTTGTGGTGTATTGTTGCAGCGTTACGTTTAGGGTGGGGGCCGCTTTGTGTGTTTGGGGGCTACATATAATAGCTTAGTAGACCGAGCATTCAAAATTCCGATGTCAAGAAAAAACTTAAATAAAGAACTGAACACCATTCGCTCTATAGCAAAATTTAATGGATATAATGAATCCTTTATTGAAAGAATAATCAATAAATTCAGACACCGCCCAAAAACCACCCTAATAAAAGACAACACCAACACTGCCACGTTTTCCACATTTACCTTCAATAAAGAAATTTACGTCACTAACGTTCTTAAAAAACACAACGTTAAAATAGCCTTTCGCACTAACAATAGAAGCACAGAGATCCTACACAACTCTTCATCAATAAATAAAAGTTGTCCTTTTTCTAAATCAGGTGTATATAGGTTTTCTTGCCAAGACTGCAAAAGTTCTTACCTAGGGCAAACAGGACGCAGCTTTAAAATCAGATATGCAGAACATGTCAATGCCATAAAACACAACCGTTTTTCCGCAGTCGGCCTACATATAAAAGAATTTAAACACAACTTTACTTAAATAAATCAAGATCTTGAGGTATTAAATATTCTAAACAAAGGTTCTTTCCTAGACGTCACTGAAAACCTCTATATTAATTTAGACCGATATTTCAATCCCAACCTAAACTTAAATGATATCTCAGAGAAACCATAGATCCTATTCGACTTTCTCATTGAATTTTTCAAAAACATCAATATCCCGAAAAACAGATCTGTCTTTCACATTATGCATAATACTTTGTCACGCCACACACTTTCACCACATCACCCTCCACATTTCCCCTCCTTCCACTCCTCCTCCCCTACTGCTCCTTCCCTCTCCCCTCCTAATCCAACAATGGCCGCTCCCCAGACCTAAACTATCCAACACGCTCTGTTCCTCTTCATCTCGCGCCATAGCTTTACCGCCTTATGTCCCGCAATAAACATCATAGAAACCTGCCCCCACCCTACACGTAACGCTGCAACAATACACCACAAATACTGGCACAGTCAACCTCCAAACTCTCAGAAAACGTATTCCTTAATACCAATTTTATATTCTTGTCGAGCTGAATACCGGACCTGTGAAGATTACAAGATTATTATGTGCATCTACAGAATGGTGGTGTTAATGAAGCTATGTAATATAGAGAGAGACTTTCAAAAGGTGGTTAAATGAAGAAGTTATATCATGTTCAAGATCATGCTTTCACGTCTCTGCACAGTATTTAAAATACAATTTACCGTTGGTCTTTATAGCTATTGTTGAGAGTGAAGGAGAATTTCCTGTTGTGTATGTTTATCAGGAACTCAAGGGAGACTTCATTAGTTAGTCGGAACATAGAAAAAATGAAGAACTCTCCTCAGAAGAACTCTTAAGGTTTCACCTTACTTTTTCCTGCCTGCTGGCTCTTCAGAAGTGTGTGCGCGTGCGTTTTGTATTCAGGAATCATTCAAGGCAAATATTTTCGCACTGCAAGATGTGTGGTTAAGGTTATTTTTAATATGTATAACTTTTGCTTTCTCAACGATTCATTTGTTTCTATATTCGTCCCTGTTTTTATCTCCTCGTAAAATGTGTATTGTTTAATGTAACACCTTGTGTAAAAAATTGGGTTAAATGAAGAAGTTATATCATGTTCAAGATAATGCTTTCACGTCTCTGCACAATATTTAAAATGCAATTTACCGTTGGTCTTTATAGTTATTGTTGAGAGTGAAGGAAAATTTCCTGTTGTGTATGTTTATCAGGAACTCAAGGGAGACTTCATTAGTTAGTCGGAACATAGAAAAAATGATGAACTCTCTCAGAAGAACTCTTAAGGTTTCACTTTACTTTTTCCTGCCTGCTGGCTCTTCAGAAATGTGTGCGCGTGCGTTTTGTATTCAGAAATCATTCAAGGCGAATATTTTCGCACTGCAAGATGTGTGGTTAAGGTTATTTTTAATATTTATAACTTTTGCTTTCTCAACGATTCATTTGTTTCTATATTCGTCCCTGTTTTTATCTCCTCGTAAGATGTGTATTGTTTAATGTAACGCCTTGTGTAATATAAATGTCTACATGCTAGCCTATTTCCCACATTTTGGCTGAAGATGACGCCAAACAGCGTCGAAACTAGTTCCAAGTGTAAATATATGTTGTAAATAAACTATAACATTTTTGTATTGAAAAGGTGGACCCTTTTAAGTTTCCTATCTTCCATTCTCGTTCAATACGGACAAAAATGAAATTCTTAGATTTAAATGCAGTGATAAGAATCGAGGGCTTTGAAAAAGAAGCAGCAATCCAAAAAGGAGTGAGGCAAGGCTGCAGTTTGTCCCCCCTCCTTTTCAATGTTTACATAGAACAGGCAGTAAAGGAAATCAAGGAGAAATTTGGAAAGGGAATCACAGTCCAAGGAGAGGAAATCAAAATCTTGAGATTTGCCGATGATATTGTTATTTTATCTGAGACTGCAGAAGATCTCGAGAAGTTGCTGAATGGTATAGATGAAGTCTTGGGTAAGAAGTACAAGATGAAAATAAATATGTCCAAAACAAACGTAATGGAGTGCAGTCGAATGAAGGCAGGTGATGCAGGAAATATTAGATTAGGAAATTAAGTCTTAAAGGAAGTAGATGAATATTGTTACTTGGGTAGTAAAATAACTAACGATGGCAGAAGTAAGGAGGACATAAAATGCAGACTAGCACAAGCAAGGAAGAGCTTTCTTAAGAAAAGAAATTTGCTCACTTCAAACATTGATATAGGAATTAGAAAGGTGTTTTTGAAGACTTTCTTGTTGAGCGTGGCATTGTATGGAAGTGAAACATGGATGATAACTAGCTCAGAAAGAAAGAGAATAGAAGCTTCTGAAATGTGGTGTTACAGAAGAATGCTGAAAGTGAGATGGATAGATCGAATCATGAATGAAGAGATACTGAATCAAATTGGTGAGAGGAGATCGATTTGGCTAAATTTGACGAGAAGGAGAGATAGAATGTTAGGACACATCTTAAGACAACAGCAACAACAACAACAACAACATTATTTTATCACTTATATATGCTACATTTTCCTGAGCATTAAGTACACCTTTACTTAATATAATATTTACCCCATACTTTGCCTCCATTCCGCCACTCCAATATAACCTGAACCCCTTCCTCACCCTTTTTTCTTTATTTCCTCTCTTTTATTTTTCTCTTTCAGTTAAAGCAAGAATATCCATCATAATATACAGGCCGTCCCAAATCTGTGAGACAGATGCTTTTTGTGGCTGCTACTAACATGCGAAACCGACACTACCGGGTCATGAATTTCAATGGCATTTCCTCCACAGGAGATCTACAATCCCTCCTATTAGAGCTCCTCTACTCAAAGCCATAATGCCCGTATAAAGATAGGTGATTGAGGTACCAATTCCCTATGGGAATCAACATCTATATCAAATGATCAAGGTCCTCTAAAATAAACTAGCTTTAGATGACTGTCTAGCATGCAAATTAGTCCATATATTTCTATGCATATCTTTATCTTCAGCAGTTAAGAACATGTGTGCTTTGCCATAGACTGCTTATGTTACAGTCAGGTTGTATTTGATGGTATAATGGACCTTTTTGAATCACTTAAAACACTATTCTTTTAGAATATTTCTTTTTTCTTTTTTCTTTTTAACTCTTCTTATGTGTGCAAGTCAACTTCTAGCATTATATTAACTATTACAAAAATAAAATATTTTAACATTAGTAGTCTTTTTCAAATGCAGTCTCCAGGTCTTACAATCCAATTTTCTTCAAGACTTTTATGTGGGTGATTGAGCTAGTGTACACACCAGAAGTGAATACTATATGTGCCCAGGTTAATATTTAGTGCTGTTTATTTAACGTTGAAAGTTGTGGAAGTACAGTTGGAGACACTCTGTGCAGCAGTGAGCAGCCAAGTTAAGGTAAACAAGGATGAGGTACGCTTGTACAGTTGGAGTGTTGGCTGGGTTCAATCAATCAATCATACTGATCTGCATTTAGGGCAGTCGCCCAGGTGGCAGATTCCCTATCTGTTGCACCCTAGCCTTTTCCTAAATGATTTCAAAGAAATTGGAAATTTATTGAACATCTCCCTTGGTAAGTTATTCCAATCCCTAACTCCCCTTCCTATAAATGAATATTTGCCCCAGTTTGTCCTCTTGAATTCCAACTTTATCTTCATATTGTGATCTTTCCTACTTTTATAGACGCCATTCAAACCTATTCGTCTACTAATGTCATTCCACGCCATCTCTCCGCTGACAGCTCGGAACATACCACTTAGTCGAGCAGCTCTTCTTCTTTCTCTCAATTCTTCCCAACCCAAACATTGCAACATTTTTGTAACGCTACTCTTTTGTCGGAAATCACCCAGAACAAATCGAGCTGCTTTTCTTTGGATTTTTTCCAGTTCTTGAATCAGGTAATCCTGGTGAGGGTCCCATACACTGGAACCATACTCTAGTTGGGGTCTTACCAGAGACTTATATGCACTCTCCTTTACATCCTTACTACAACCCCTAAACACCCTCATAACCATGTGCAGAGATCTGTACCCTTTATTTGCAATCCCATTTATGTGATTACCCCAGTGAAGATCTTTCCTTATATTAACACCTAGATACTTACAATGATCCCCAAAAGGAACTTTCACCCCATCAACGCAGTAATTAAAACTGAGAGGACTTTTCCTATTTGTGAAACTCACAACCTGACTTTTAGCCCCGTTTATCAACATACCATTGCCTGCTGTCCATCTCACAACATTTTCGAGGTCACGTTGCAGTTGCTCACAATCTTGTAACTTATTTATCACTCTATAGAGAATAACATCATCCGCAAAAAGCCTTACCTCCGATTCCACTCCTTTACTCATATCATTTATATATATAAGAAAACATAAAGGTCCGATAACACTGCCCTGAGGAACTCCCCTCTCAACTGTTACAGGGTCAGACAAAGCTTCATCTACTCTAACTCTCTGAGATCTATTTTCTAGAAATATAGCAACCCATTCAGTCACTCTTTTGTCTAGTCCAATTGCACTCATTTTTGCCAGTAGTCTCCCATGATCCACCCTATCAAATGCTTTAGACATGTCAATCGCGATACAGTCCATTTGAGCTCCACAATCCAAGATATCTGCTATATATCTTGCTGGAATCCTACAAGTGGAGCTTCAGTGGAATAACCTTTCCTAAAACCGAATTGCCTTCTATCGAACCAGTTATTAATTTCACAAACATGTCTAATATAATCAGAAAGAATGCCTTCCCAAAGCTTACATACAATGCATGTCAAACTTACTTACTTACTTACTTACTGGTCGGCGCTACAGTCCTTGTAGGTCCTTGGCCTCCTTTATCACCTGCCTCCATTCATCTCGGTCCTCAGCTTTTCTTCTCCAACGTTTAACTCCTAACTTTCTAAGGTCATCCTCAACATCATCAATCCACCTTTTCCTGGGTCTTCCTCTCCTCCTCCTTCCATCAAGTTTCCCTATAAACACCTTTTTTACGGTGCAGGTTTCTGCCATTCTCTGAACATGACCGGCCCACCTAATTCTTCCCTGCTTAATTTTAGCAACAATATCTGGCTGGCCAAACAGTCCTTGCAGCTCTACATTTGTCCTCATTCTCCACCCATCTTGCTCCCTTACTGCACCGAATATCTTTCTCAATATCTTCCTTTCCCACCGTAACAGCCACTGTTCTTCTCTGGAGGTCATCACCCAGCATTCTGAGCCATACATAACTATTGGTCTTAGTACTGTTGTGTATATTTTAATTTTTGTATTCCTGCTGACATTCCTGGATTTAAACATATTTTGCAAGCCGTAAAAGCATCGGTTTCCACTTGTTATCCTCTCCTGTATTTCCACGGAGGTTTTATTGTCCTCTGTTATTATAGAGCCTAGATATTTGAAAGATGTGACTCTTTGATATTCCTTCCCATTTAATCTTACTGGGGTCCTTCCTCTTACTCCCTCTGTATCTCCCATCTTCATATATTTTGTTTTGTTTATATTCACTTCTAGTCCTAGGTCCCGTGCTTTCCCTTCTAATACTGAGTAGCTCTCTTCAAGAGCTCTTTCATTTCTTGCAATTATTGCTACATCATCAGCATATGCTATCACTTGTACTAATCTGTTCAAAATGGTTCCCCCTGGGTTGATGGGCAATTCACGGATTACTTTTTCCAATGCTAGGTTAAAAAGAAGTGTGGAAAGTACATCTCCCTGTCTTAGTCCTCTCTCCACTAAAAACTCCTCTGACAGATCTTGCTCCACTCTCACCTTGCATACCGTTGTTTTCAAAGTCATTTCTGTTAATCTAATCAATTTCCTTGGGATTCCAAATTCTTTCATAATCTTGTAAATTTTACCCCTATCTAGACTGTCATATGCCTGTTTAAAATCAACATACAGCTGATGTAGCTGTTTGTCATATTCATAAAATTTCTCTAGCACTTGTCGTAATATAAATATCTGATCCAGAGTAGAACGATGTTTTCTAAAACCTGCTTGGTAATCCCCTAATATTCTTTCCATCCATAATTCCAATCTTAAGGCTAGTACCTTACCAAAAACCTTGTACGTTCCATCCAGCAAGGTGATCCCTCGATAATTTCCACATACTGCCTTATCTCCCTTTTTATGTAATGGGTAAATTATACCCAATGTCCAATCCTTGGGTATTTCCTCCTTTGTCCAAACCTCCTTAATCAATTCATAAACAGCCATTTCTATTCCCTCTCCCCCATATCTCAACAGCTCTGACTCCATTCCATCTTCACCTGGGGCTCTATTACTCTTTAATGCATTAATTGCAGCTTTGACCTCTTCTAAGTCTGGCTCTTTTACTGATTCCTCTTCCAATTCTCTTTCTTCCCCATCAACATTTATATTTTCCTCCTCTCTATCATCTTCATTATTTCCATTGAGTAACTCGTAAAAATACTCCTGCCATCTTCCAAGCACTTTGCTTTTATCACCCAGAAGGTTTCCATCTTTATCCTTGAAGAAAACAGCTCTTGGTTGAAACCCTCTCTTAATGTCTTTTGTTCTTTCATAGAACTTTCGTACCTCGTTTCTATCCTTCATTTCATCCAGTTCTTCGATTCTCTTTCTTTCAAAAGCTCTTTTCTTATATCTACATATCTTATCTGCTCTTCTTCGTTTCTCTCTATACTCTTCTACTGTTTGTCTTGTTCTCCTTTGAAGCATTCTGTTCCTAGCATCATTCCTCTCTTGGATTAATGTTGAACATTCCTCATCAAACCATTCTGCTCTCTTTACCAATTTCTTCTTTCCCAGGGTACTATCTGCAACTTCACTGATAGTTGTTTTCAGTATCTCCCATTTATCTTCCACTTCTCCTTTCTCCCATAATTCCCTTTTTATTGCCAAAGATTCAGCTATTTTCTTTTTGTATTTCTCTTGCAATTCCTCATTTTTTAGTCCTTCAATATTGTGCTTTGCCTTTCTTGTTACTTTTTCCGTTCTTGCCAAATCTATTTTTTGTCTGTACTTGACTCTAACAAGATAGTGGTCTGTATCTGCATCAGCACCTCTGCAGCTTCTAACATCCATAATATCTGATGCATGTCGCCTGTCTATGATAACATGGTCTATTTGATTTCTTGTCACACCATCTGGTGAAATCCAGGTCTCCTTGTGAATGTTTTTCCTAGGATGCCAAGTACTTTTAATTATCATCTGCTTTCCACTCACAAAATCAATCAATCTCAATCCGTTATCATTACTTACTTCATGCAGGCTTTCTTTCCCTACTAAGTGTTTGTACACTTCTTCTCTTCCAATGTTTGCATTTAAATCTCCAAGGAAAATTTTCACATCATGCCTTTGAACTTTATTAATTTCTTCCTCCAATTTGGTATAAAATGCATCTTTCTTCTCATCTTCTGCCTCCTCAGTAGGGGCGTACACACAAAACACAGTTACGTTGAAGAATTTTGCCCTAATTCTCACAGAGCACATCCTATCATTGATTGGAGTAAAGTTGATCACGCTTTGCTTTACTGACTTATGTATGAGGAATCCTGTGCCATTACTGCCTGCTTTTTCTCCACTGTACATCAAAATATGTTGTCCAGACATCATCATCCCTTGCCCTTTCCATCTTAGTTCCTGTAGAGCTGCTATTTTCACTCCATACTTATCCATTTCATTCCTTAATACTTTTAACTTGCCAGGTCTCTTCAATGTCTTAACATTCCACGTTGCTAATATAATATCATTTTTCCTTCTCTTTAGCCGTTTTTCTTGCCGGTTCGTCACCAAGTTTTCCAGTCCTGCATTATTCATTCTTAAGGTATCCGTAACAGTTGGTTTTTTTTACGAGGTAGGGGAGTTAACCCTACGCTCAACCCCCAACCTGGAGGACCAGGGTATCACTCTTAGTCTGGATCATCACCTTAGACCTGTCCGGCTTGGGTGGCCCTACCAGGAGCAGATGCTCCCGCCGGCATAGCTCTAAGGATCATTTGACCACGCAAGCCTCCAATAAACACCCGGCAAAATATATTTTGCCTTCGTCAAGGTGGTGATACCTTCGGGAGGGCATGTCAAACTTACTGGCCTGTAATTTTAAGCTTTATGTCTATCACCCTTTCCTTTATACACAGGGGCTACTATAGCAACTCTCCATTCATCTGGTATAGCTCCTTCGACCAAACAATAATCAAATAAGTACTTCAGATATGGTACTATATCCCAACCCACTGTCTTTAGTATATCCCCAGAAATCTGATCAATTCCAGCCGCTTTTCTAGTTTTCAACTTTTGTATCTTATTGTAAATGTCATTGTTACCATATGTACTTCTTTGGCCTTAGTCTCTTCCTCTATCTCGACATTATCCTTGTAACCAACAATCTTTACATACTGCTGACTGAATACTTCTGCCTTTTGAAGATCCTCACATATACACTCCCCTTGTTCATTAATTATTCCTGGAATGTCCTTCTTGGAACCTGTTTCTGCCTTAAAATACCTATACATACCCTTCCATTTTTCACTAAAATTTGTATGACTGCCAATTATGCTTGCCATCATATTATCCTTAGCTGCCGTCTTTGCTAGATTCAATTTTCTAGTAAGTTCCTTCAATTTCTCCTTACTTCCACAGCCATTTCTAACTCTATTTCTTTCCAGTCTGCACCTCCTTCTTAGTCTCTTTATTTCTCTATTATAATAAGGTGGATCTTTACCATTCCTTACCACCCTTAAAGGTACAAACCTGTTTTCGCATTCCTCAACAATTTCTTTAAACCCATCCCAGAGTCTGTTTACATTTTTATTTACCGTTTTCCACCGATCATAGTTACTTTTTAGAAACTGCCTCATACCTGCTTTGTCAGCCATATGGTACTGCCTAACAGTCCTACTTTTAAGACCTTCCTTTCTATCACATTTATTTTTAACTACCACAAAAACAGCTTCATGATCACTAATACCATCTATTACTTCAGTTTCCCTATAGAGCTCATCTGGTTTTATCAGCACCACATCCAAAATATCCTCTGGTTGGTTCCATCACTTTCTGAATCAGCTGTCCTTCCCATATTAACTAATTTGCCATTTGTTGGTCATGCTTCCTGTCGTTCGCATTTCCTTCCCAATTCACATCTGGCAAATTCAGATCTCCCGCTACAATCACATTTCTTTCCATGTCGTTTCCCACATAGCTGACTATCCTAAATAATTCCGAATCCGCATCAGTGCTACCTTTTCCCGATCTGTACACTCCAAATATATCAAGTTGCCTATTATCTTTAGAAATTAGCCTTACACCTAGAATTTCATGTGTCTCATCTTTAACTTTTTCGTAGCTTACAAATTCTTTTTTCACCAGAATGAAAACTCCCCCTCCCACCTTTCCTATCCTATCTCTACGATACACACTCCAGTGCCGTGAGAAAATTTCTGCATCCATTATATCATTTTTCAGCCATGATTCAACTCCTATTGCAATATCTGGTAAATATATATCTATTCCTTTCTTTACAATACTTCTACAGTTCAACACTAACAATTTTATGTCATCCCTACTTGATTTCCAGTTCCCTGTTCCCTTATCACCGCTCCCGAGGCCATCCCGTTTCCCTGAATGTACCTCCCTATTACCCTTCCAAACAAATTTCCTAACTTATACGTACCACTGCGGTTTAAATGAAGGCCATCCGAGCGCAGATCCCTATCCCCTACCCACCCATTAGGATCTAGAAATTTCACTCCCAGTTTCCCACATACCCACTCCATAGTCTCATTTAAATCCCCAATCACCCTCCAGTCAGTATCCCTCCTACACAGTATTCCACTAATAACAATCTCCGCTTTCTTAAACTTCACCCGTGCTGCATTTACCAGATCCCACACATCTCCAACTATGTTGGTACTTATATCAGCTTGCCTTACATTGTTGGTACCAACGTGAAACACTACCACCTTCTCCTTCCCCTCCTCCATCTCTTCTACTTTCCTCAACATCTGCCTCAACCTAATTCCTGGATAACATTCTACCCTGGTTCCCTTTCCTCCACACACTTTCCCCATGTGTCTAACGATGGAATCCCCCCTGACCAGAGCCTCAACCCTACCCACCTCATTTGATCCCCTGCCCTCCTCGTCAGCCCTATCTTTCCTGATAGCTGCAGAAGCTACTTCCTCCTCCCTTTTCTCCTTCCCATGACCCTGTTCCACCTATCTTTTCCTATCCTCTACTCTACATTTCCCTTTCCTACCTTTTCCCTTCCTCCTACTTCCACGCATCTCAGCAACAGTTCCCTGTCCCTCATCTTTCCTCTGTTTTTCTACCTGGAGTGACTCGTACTGATTTCGCACAGACACCTGTCCTGAATTCTGATCCTGAATAGAGCCCTTGGCCTGCAATCTCCTTCCCCTTAGAACATTAGACCACCTGTCTTCTACAACTCCTCCCTTTCCTTCCCCTCCCTCTTGTACACCTACTGTAACCTGTACATTGTTTGAGGGAGTCCTATCTTCCTTCCTGTCTTCTGTGAGAATCCTAATTATCTCCCTCAAACTTTCCAACTCCTCCCTCATACTCCTCAATGCCTCACCACACCCACAGTAAGTACACTCGCGCTCCTTAGCCATTCTTTACGGGGGAAAAATTTTAAATTAAAAAATAAAATAACTTATTTGCAAAAAAATAAATGAACGGAGGGATATATTGTCTGGGATAGTACACAACAATAAGGTAATTAATATACGACTACACTACAATACTACTTAGTCGTGCTCTATTTTTTTTTTTATCCTACAACCCCTAACAGGATAAAAACTGCTGTTAATTACTGAATATCGAAAGTAATACACAAGAACTACACAATTCCAAACTGCAATTAAGCCTATCCTAATTTCAACAATATTTTAGTAAGAGTTTCTACGGATACCTCTACTACACCAGTACTACACAAATATTTTACAATAATAAAATAAGCACACTAAATTCTAATAGGATATTACTCGTATACTACTGTACAGTACACTACAGTAATTTTTAAACTACTTTCAGACGTATCCTAATTACGATACCGGTACCGTACCGTATGTCACTACTAAGCACAACAGAAATGAAATTTGCAAGAACTACTGTACTCAAAGATTACCAACGAAGCTAAATGCTTAGACAAATTATTATTAGTATTACGGTCTAATAGATATACACGAAAGATAACACACGAATATAGCAGGCAAGATACGGCACTATCTAAATGTACTGTATCTATACTACAATGTATCTACACTACACTACACTGCGTTTGGTTAAATGCTTAAGTATAAAAAGGATTGCTGTACACGAAGAAAAACACGAATATAACTGGCAAGATACTATCTAATATATTATACCTTATCTTCACTACAATTCTACTGAAATGTGGTTATGTGATTATTACAGCTGGTGGATTACTATTATTTTCCCTACTCCACGGGACGGAGAAAAAAAAAGTGTCCTTAATTAGGCCTACTGAAAAATACGAGGTTGTCTACAATAATTTCTCAAATATTTCTATCAAAACTACTACTACTACTACTCCAGGGACTTGAACTGCAATTACTGGGATATATGAACTTTATTATTATTAGCTAACCGCTCATAAATACTGAAAGATCAAGGGAGCGAAATATAAATTTCGGATACTAACTACCTACTCAGAAGTACAAATGAATGGAATACAATGTCAGCTGATTTTTATTTATATTTGCTTGACTACACTACACCCTTTGTTCACGACTGTAGCCAACAATGCAATATTTGAATATGAGGAGCGACAATAATCAATAACAATACGACTGTTAACTATTACCGTGTAATCTCTTTAACTTCTTTTTAAATGGAAGTTTACAGGCGTATCGTGTTTTTTAATGTAGTAAATTATTACCTTCGCGATAGTTTGAACGTATATCTATACGAAATACCGGAGAAGTTGCTGCAGAAGTTACGGTACTATTCCTTATGATAATCTGCCTTTGTAAGTACAACCAACGAAGCAACAGATATCTATATATATAAAACTAGCAAGGTACCCGTGCTTCGCTACGGTATTTTACTGAAATTTATAATTTAATGCTTATTGTTTTAGATATATATAATCCGCCGAAATTCGCGATCTGGCTCGTTTTCAGCGAGAATCCACCAAAATTCCCGATCTGACTCGTTTTCTGTTAGATTACGGCACGTTTCCTCCCATTTTTCAATCTTCCTTTCCAGCAATCCATTTCGTACTTCCCGGGCTAGGCTCAGGTATTCTTCCCGGTCAGTTGGGTACGTAAATCTTTGCCATACCGTATTTTCCGATAATAATTTTTAATCTGGATAAACTCCTTCAGGAGATCCGGCGTGGTGTCATATTGGGTGCCTTGGCGGCACTGAACCCGCGGCCGGACTGCATTCTTAGTCATTACCCGTCCAGGAGCCGTTTCCAGCGCGGTCCGCACATTTGACGACGGTCCGGAACATTATTATTATTATTATTATTATTATTACTACTATGTGTTGCTGGGATGAATGATGACAGGGAAAACCGGAGTATCCGGAGAAAAACCTGTCCCGCCTCCGTTTTGTCCAGCACGAATGTCACATGGAGTGACCGGGATTTGAACCACGGAACCCATCTGTGAGAGGCCGGCGCGCTGCCGCCTGAGCAACGGAGGATCCTTATAAGTACATTAAGAACAGTAAAATCAATTGGTCTCACCTCCTTTTACACCCCACCGCCGTTAGTTTTTACTGCCAAACTCCCCAAAAAATTAAAAAAGGGCCTGTTTCTTTATGTTTAAGGGAGATTCCAAACACCAATGTTCACGTCTATTACCTTCAGTTTTGAGATATAAGTGTCCCCATAAATATAATTTACTTTTGTCACTTCATTTCAAACTAATCCCCCCCCCCCCCCTAAGTGAACCTTCCCGCAAAAAATACTTGTTTCTTTAATAGTAAAGGATCTTCTAAATACCAATTATCACGACTCTAACTTCTTCACTTTTTGATTTATGTGTCCTCACGAAAGGAATTTTACTCCTTTACACTCCCGCCGCCCAAGATGGTTTCCCCCCAAAAGGCGTTTTTCTTTGTTTTTAAAGGAGATCCAAGTACGAATTTTCACGTCTGTAACAACTTTAGTTTTTATTAATGTATATATCCTCATACAATTAAAGTCAATTAATTTTTCAATTCTTTCACCCCCTCCCCCCCTTCATTGGATTTTCCGAGAATACGTGTTTCTTTACTTTTAAAGCAGATTGCAAATATCAAATTTCACGTCTGTAACATCTTCATTTTTATGATATCAGTAGTCTAATCAAAAGAATTCAACACCATTTTCAGTCACTTTCACCCCCCCCCCCCTCCACCCAAGTGGTATTTCCGCAAATTAAAAATACATGTTTCTTTATGTTTAATAGAGTTAAAAATACCATTTTTCACTTCTGTAACATGTCAAGTTTTTTAGATATACTGTAAAAATTCTCATTTTAAAATTTCACCCCTTTTGGGTTCCCCTTAAGTGGAGTTTCCAAAAACAAATCACCTATGTTTCTTTTCATTTACAGGAGATTCCAAACACCCACTTTTTACGTCTGTAACATTTTACGTTTCCAAGATATTCTGTAGATGTAGTCTTTCAAAAAATTCACCCCAATTTGTCACTCCTGTTTAACAGCCATTAATTGGATTTTCCAAAAACTAAAAAATACGTGTTTCTTTATTTTTAAAGGAGGTCCCATATACAAATTTTCAGTTCTGTAATATCTTCAGGTTCTGAAATATAAGTATCCTCATTAAAGGCATTCAACCCTATTGGGATTTACAGGAAACAAAAAATACGTGTTCCTTTATTTTTAGAGGAGATTCTAACTACCAATTTTTACATCTGTAAATTTTAAAGTTTTAAGATGTAGACACATTCATTTTAAAAAATTCACCCCCCTTTTCAACCCCCAATATTTGGATTTTCTAAAAACGAAAAAATACGTATTTCTTTACATTTAAAGTAGATCCCAAATACCAATTTTCAGGTCTGTAATATCTTCAGGTTCTGAAATAAAAGTAGCCTCATTAAAGGCATTCAACCCATTATTCACCCTTTTACACCCTTCCTATTGGGATTTTCCGAAAACAAAAGAATACGTGTTTATTTATTTTTAAAGGAGATTCTAAATACCAATTTTTACATCTATAAACTGTAACAGTTTTGAGATATAGATACACTCATTTTAAAAAATCACCCCTTTTCACCCCCCCCATTAATTGGATTTTCCAAAAACAAAAACATATGTGTTTCTTTATTTTTAAAGGAGATCCCAAACACCAATTTTCAGGTCTGTAATATTTTCAGTTTCTGAAATATAAGTAGCCTCATTAAAGGCATTTAACCCCTTTTTCACCCCTTTTCACCCCTCCTATTGCGATTTTCCGAAAACAAAAAAATACGTATTTTTTATGTTTAATGAAGATAATAAATACCAATTTTTACATCTGCAAACTTTAAAAGTTTGGAGATATAGATTTACTCATTTTAAAAATTCACCCCCTTTTCACCCTCCCATTAATTCGATTTTCAAAAAACAAAAAAATACGTGTTTCTTTATTTTTAAAAGAGATCAAAAGTACCAATTTTCAGGTTTGTAATATCTTCAGTTTCTGAGATATAAGCACTGGTATCCTGATTAAGGGCATTCAACCCATTTTCCCCATTTTCACCCCTTTTCACCCCTCCTATGGGGATTTTATGAAAACAAAAAAATACGTGTTTCCTTATTTTT
The DNA here is from genome assembly GCF_040414725.1 of Anabrus simplex. NCBI lineage: Eukaryota > Metazoa > Arthropoda > Insecta > Orthoptera > Tettigoniidae > Anabrus > Anabrus simplex. Next base: position 961,931,863 of record NC_090266.1, on the reverse strand, counting down.
AATGAAGATTCTAAATACCAATTTTTACATCTGTAAACTTTTAAAGTTTCGAGATATAGACACACTCATTTTAAAATTTCACCCCTCTTTTCACCCCCTTAGCGAAGGAATATCCAAAAATCCTCTCTTAGCGTGCACCTACATCTTAATATGAATATATCCCCAAAATTTCATTTCGTTACGTACAGTAGTTTTGGCTCGGCGATGATGAATCAGTCAGTCAGTCAGTCAGTCAGTCAGTCAGGACAAGTTATTTTATATATATAGATAGCTTGTCCTGACTGACTGACTGACTGATTCATCATCACCGAGCCAAAACTACTGGACATAAAGAAATGAAATTTTGGGCATAGATTCATATTAAGATGTAGGTGCTCGCTAAGAAAGGATTTTTGGATATTCCTTCGCTAAAGGGGTGAAAAGGGGGTTGGAATTTTAAAATGAGTGTATCTATATCTCAAAACTTTGAAAGTTTACAGATGTAAAAATTGGTATTTAGAATCTCCTTTAAAAATAAGGAAATACATATTTTTTTGTTTTCAGAAAATCCCAATAGGAGGGGTGAAAAACGGTAAAAAAAAGGGGGTTAGATGCCTTTAATCAGAATACCGGTACTTATATCTCAGAAACTGAAGATATTACAGACCTGAAAATTGGTACTTTTGATCTCTTTTAAAAATAAAGAAACACGTATTTTTTTGTTTTTGAAAAATCCAATTAATGGGAGGGTGAAAAGGGGGTGAATTTTTAAAAACAGTGCATCTATATCTCAAAACTTTTAAAGTTTACAGATGTAAAAATAGGTATTTAGAATCTTCATTAAAAATAAAGAAACACGTATTTTTTTGTTTTCGGAAAATCCCAATAGGAGGGGTGAAAAGGGGTGAAAATGGATTGAATGCCTTTAATGAGGATACTTATATCTCAGAAACTGAAGATATTACAGACCTGAAAATTGGAACCTTTGATCTCTTTTAAAAATAAAGAAACACGTATTTTTTTGTTTTTGGAAAATCCAAATAATGGGGGTGAAAAGGGGACTGAATTTTTAAAATGAGTGTATCTATATCTCAAAACTTTTAAAGTTTATAGATGTAAAATATGGTATTTAGAATCTCCTTTAAAAATAAAGAAACACATTTTTTTGTTTTCGGAAAATCCCGATAGGAAGGGTGGAAAAGGGTGAAAAAGGGGTTGAATGCCTTTAACGAGGCTACTTATATTTCAGAACCTGAAGATATTACAGACCTGAAAATTGGTATTGGGGATCCACTTTAAAAATAAGGAAACACGTATATTTTCGTTTTTGAAATATCCGGATAATGGGGGGTGAAAAGGGGGGTAAATTTTTAAAATGATTGTGTCTATATCTTAAAACTTTAAAAGTTTACAGATGTAAAAATTGGTATTTAGAATCTCCTTTAAAAGTAAAGGAATAAGTATTTTTTCGTTTTCTGTAAATCCCAATAGGAGGGGTGTAAAAGGGTGAATAGTGGGTTGAATGCCTTTAATGAGGATACATATATCTCAGAAACTGAATATATTACAGAACTAAAAATTTGTATATGGGATCTCCTTTAAAAATAAAGAAATGCGTATTCTCGGAAAATCCAACGAAAGGGGGGGGGGAAGAATTCTAAAATTAATTGACTTAATTGTATGAGAATACATACATCTAATAAAAACTAAAGTTGTTACGGACGTGAAAATTGGTATTTTGATCTCCTTTAAAAACAAAGAAATACGCGTTTTGTGGGGGAAACCATCTTGGGGGGCGGGAGTGGAAAGGAGTTGAATTCCTTTAATGAGGACACATAAATCAAAAACTGAAGTTAGAGTCGTGATAATTGCTATTTAGAAGATCCTTTACTATTAAAGGAACAAGTATTTTTTTCCGGAAAATTCACTTAAGGGGGGGGGGGAGAAGTGTGAAAGGAAGTAAAAAAAGCGAATTATTTTTATGGGGATACTTATATCTCAAAACTCAAGGTAATAGACGTGAACATTGGGGTTTGGAATCTCCTTTAAACATAAAGAAACACTCCTTCTTTTAATTTTTTTTGGGGGGGGGTAAATAAACTTAACGGCGGTGGGGTGTAAAAGGAGGTGAGACCAATTGATTTTGCTGTTCATAATGTACTTATAAGGAGCCTCCGTTGCTCAGGCGGCAGCGCGCCGGCCTCTCACAGCTGGGTTCCGGGGTCCAAATCCCGGTCACTCCATGTGACATTCGTGCTGGACAAAACGGAGGCGGGACAGGTTTTTCTCCGGATACTTCGCTTTTCCGTGTCATCATTCATTCCAGCAACACTGTCCAATATTTCATTTCATTTGTCATTCATCGATCATTGCCCCAGAGGAGTGCTTCGGCAACCGGCACAATTCCTATTGTCGCCGCTAGATGGGGCTTTATTCATTCCATTCCTGGCCCTGTCGAATGACTGGAAACAGGCTGTATATTTTCGATGTACTTATTCTGATCATAAACCGATCTTTTTAATCTTTCCTGGGTTCGTTTTCAACAGCCAACTTTTCCTTCGGAGAACGTTCTTATATTACTAGATTCTCCTGGCATATGAATAAAAATTTAAACACATTTGAAATAAACGATAGGAATGAGATTGACCGTCCAATTGTTCACCTCTATAATAAGGTCAATAATGCACGGAAGTATGTCATTCGTATCGCCAGAAATCCCGTACACTTGCCTACGCGCGACATTGGTGCTGGTCACATTCTCAACAATAACAATGGCAGCAGATGTAATTTACCGCCAAGTAGCGGTCTTGCATCTTGCTGTGGGGTCCAGAACATCTATAATAATAATAATAATCATAATAATAATAATAATAATAATGTTCTGGACCGTCGTCAAATGTGCGGACCGCGGTGGAAACGGGTCCTGGACGGGTAATGACTAAGAATGCAGCCTGGCCGCGGGTTCAGTACCGCCAAGGCACCCAAGACGACACCACGCCGGATCTCCTGAAGGATTTGTTCCATATTAAAAATGCTTATAAGAAAAGATGGCAAAGATTTAGGGACCCAACTGACAGGGTGGAATACCTGGACCTAGCCTGGGAAGTACGAAATCGATTGCTGGAAATAAAGATTGAAAAATGGGAGGAAACTTGCCATAATCTATTAGAAAACGAGTCAGATCGCGAATTTTGGCGGATTCTCGCAGAAAACGATTCAGATCGCGAATTTCGGCTGATTATATATCTAAAACAACATTCAATTATAAATTTCAGTATAATACCGTAGCGAAGCACGGGTATCTTGCTAGTTTACAAATATTTTTTATGTTAATATTGTTACCTAAAGTAGGTATTACCTAAACCTAAATTCGAAACAAGGTGCACCTAGCTAGCCTACTTAACCTAGAAAACGTAATTTACTGAAGATCAACTGAATTACTTGTTACAAAATTTAAATAATTATTACTACTCCCAGTTTCTACCAACAAGCACTAAACACCACTATATAAACAGCACTAAATGAATCAGTTATACACAAAATTAAGCTATTTCAATAGGTTTTCTCTACTTTATCACTACAATAATGCAAGAGCTCTCTCAACAGCCAACCGTTCTCAAGCGCATCCAACAATGCAATCAGAAGAAGAATCTTTGCTGTTGAGCACTGGATTATGGCAGGTAATATTGCATGACCATGGATGAATGTGTACTAGTGTAACACTAGAAGTTATATATCCATTGTGAATATTTATTTCTGTAGTTAAGAAAGCTCTGTTCCAAGTGTACCAATAATAATCTAGAAAGAAAGAAGACTGCTAGTAGAGTTGTGATAGATGAGTGGCATCGCTACTGGCTGCTTACCAAGACCAGTGCTTGGTGGATTTTTGAAATGAAAATGATTGGATTCCACAAAAAACTAGAGGTCCTCAGGCTATGATAACAATATCAACAGTCACGTAAAACTATAAGCTTGTTTAATATTGACTGTGTTTTTTGTTACACCCAACTGTCCAATCGCTACATGTCTGTGTGAAAGAATAATGTTTCATATACAGCAAATGACACTGCTGCAAGTCAAACCCTACTATAGCAGTGGACATTATAATTTATGTTGTATCTCCCTTGCTACTCCTAAATTATCAGCCTATTGAGGTCAGCCAGTACTCAGCTGTATGACTGTAACTCATTCCTCTCAACCACTGATCTCTATACATAGATCGCTGATGGCAGCTCTCCGCTGCAGGAGAAAGTACGCCAAGTTGAGTGCGCGGTTCGCCATGTTGGCGTACCCAACCTAGAGCTCTCCTTATGGGGAAGCAATGATAATATAGTCAATTTTAAGTCGCAATTAATGGCGCATTGGAATAATTAAAAATATAGAGACATGTTCACTCAAAGCATAAGGACATTGGGATCACTGATACGTCATTCCGAGGTCACTAAATCTCCGGGATAGCAATAAACATGAGTGTATAATAACGGCCGACAAATATTAACTTAGGTGCTGAATACATGCAATTAGCGATCGGTAACACAATACGAGTGAAAACCAGTTTCTGGAAACATTGCTGTAAATTGTATACATGTATGCCACGAAATTATGCATTCTTAAAATGATGTACCATACCTATAAACGTAGCTCACTATACAGGCCTAGATTCGACATATCGTAATCGGTGCTTGATAATGTTTCCTGTTTCCATGAAATAACGCGCATATTATCAAATTAAAATATCATTCAAGCAAATGTACACATTTATAAAACCAGCAAATATTCAAAACTTGTCAATATATCACATTACCTGCAGCTTAATTTACTATTACAGACTTCTTTAATTAAATTCAGCTAGCAAAGCGATATTGATAGTTATCATCAGAAATATGTAACACCAGTTAAAACAGTCCCAAATACCACGAATAGTATAATGGGATAGCCCCAAACACTCACCACACTTTCCCTTCTCCCACCACTCCAGTGTCTGAAACCCATACTGATGTAGATAAGGTCTAGAATTCCTCCAGACTTCATTTTCTAAGATTGTTATAAGGTCACGTCAATTATTTCATCGAAACCGTCAGTTTAATTATGAGAAATAAAGAAAATATTAAATCTTTACTTGCAGTTAATGTTCAGTAAAATTGAAAACAGTTGGCTGTACATCACTTCTAAGGTGTACAGTTTGTCCATTTCTATCAAAACAGTCTTCCTCTAAGTGATCCGAGCAGAGAACAGCTGTTTTAGAAGGCTCCCAATTCTCCCACCTGATACTCCTAATCCATGATCTTAGAAGTTCGGGTCTCGAGAAAGGAAACCTACAAAAATTAATTGCCATTTTGCTCCCGGAATATGCGAAAAAAAGATACAATAAACCTAAAACTCAAAACACTACCCTAGGAAGATTCTTATGTACAGTATAAAACTCCCCGATGAAATGATTTCTCCTTCTGCTGATCAGTTTTGTTTGTACATCCATAAGCTGAACACTGCGGTATGTTAATACCCCGTAGAATGTTTCTTCATTCATATTTCAGATAAACACATACATATTTAAATTGAATCTTGTAATCCACAAGTATACTACAAGGCAACGAACCTAAATTCGTAAAATACACTACTATTTACTTTGCAATAACACAGCACAGAACACCTGTGGAACTACAATCAAGAGGCCTGGCGTCACTGAACTAAGCATAAACAAAGCAAGCGCGTTCCTCGTGGTCTATTGCACCATGCGCTTGCTGCCATCTTACTACGCCAGTCATCTTCTATTCGGTTTACTGCTACCCAAGCTACCAGCCATCCAGGTATAGAGATCAGTGCTCTCAACCTTACCTCAACCACGAGTTACAGTAGTAGTTGCACGATGCATTTCCGCGTGTATTTTCACTGCATTCAATGTTAAATAAACAGCATTAAATATTAATCTGGGCACATACAGTTTTCATTTTTGGAATATACTAAATCAGAGTGTAACACCTCAAAGACTTCCTTTGTTAGTTTAGAGATCTGAAGCTAGGTCTGACTGGTGTCTGTTTATCTATCATAACTCATTTCTTGTTACCCAGTATTTAAAATGGTCACCATTAGGGATTTATAATGTGTTTCTTAAAATTCTATGTCTTGATGTAAACAATACAGTAATGTAAAGTGTTCCTATAAATAAACATACCTGGAGCATCCCTGCCATGCTCTGAGAATATTTCAGCCATACAGGAATAAACTATGGGATAGAGTATTGCAGAACATTTTACATAAACTTAATCTATATAAATAAAATTGTAGGGGGTCCGCTGTCTATAATTTCTTTTGTTTTGCCAATTTTTCAGATATTTATCCGTTTTAGGTCAACTCAAGACCGAATCGGTGGTTTTTACGTTTCATGTCTGTTTGTCTGTTTGTCTGTCTGTTCGTCTGTTTGTCTGTTCCACCATCACGTCGAAACGGCTGGATAGATCTCAACCAAACTTCATATTTAGAGTATACTCATCCCGGGGAAGGTTTCGATATGCATATTATTTTTAAATCTTTGAATACTCGGGGGATTTATAGGAAAACCAGAATGGTTTTTCCACCATCACTTCGAAACGGCTGGATTGATCTCAACCAAACTTCATATTTAGAGTATACTCATCCCGGGGAAGGTTTCGATATGCATATTATTTTTAAATCTTTGAATACTCGGGGGATTTATAGGAAAACCAGAATGGTTTTCCCACCATCACGTTGAAACGGCTGGATAGATCTCAACCAAACTTCATATTTAGAGTATACTCATCCCATGGAAGGTTTTGATATGCATATCATTTTAAAATCTTTGAATAGACGGGGGGTTTATAGGAAAACCTGAATGGTTTTTCCACCCTCACCTCGAAACGGCTGGATTGATCTCAACCAAGCTTCATATTTAGAGTATACTCATCCCATGGAAGGTTTTGATATGCATATCATTTTAAAATCTTTGAATAGACGGGGGTTTATAGGAAAACCTGAATGGTTTTTCCACCCTCACGTCGAAACGGCTGGATTGATCTCAACCAAACTTCATATTTAGAGTATACTCATCCCGGGGAAGGTTTCGATATGCATATTATTTTAAAATCTTTGAATAGACCGGGGGTTTATAGGAAAACCAGAATGGTTTTTCCACCATCACTTCGAAACGGCTGGATAGATCTCAACCAAACTTCATATTTAGAGTATACTCATCCCATGGAAGGTTTTGATATGCATATCATTTTAAAATCTTTGAATAGACGGGGGGTTTATAGGAAAACCTGAATGGTTTTTCCACCCTCACGTCGAAACGGCTGGATTGATCTCAACCAAACTTCATATTTAGAGTATACTCATCCCGGGGAAGGTTTCGATATGCATATTATTTTAAAATCTTTGAATAGACCGGGGGTTTATAGGAAAACCAGAATGGTTTTTCCACCATCACTTCGAAACGGCTGGATAGATCTCAACCAAACTTCATATTTAGAGTATACTCATCCCATGGAAGGTTTTGATATGCATATTATTTTAAAATCTTTGAATAGACCGGGGGTTTATAGGAAAACCAGAATGGTTTTTCCACCATCACTTCGAAACGGCTGGATAGATCTCAACCAAACTTCATATTTAGAGTATACTCATCCCGGGGAAGGTTTCGATATGCATATCATTTTAAAATCTTTGAATAGACGGGGGGTTTATAGGAAAACTAGAATGGTTTTCCTCCATTTTCTCTTATACTATCGATTTTCTGTAAACTTAGTTTACCGTACGTGAAATGTCTCTTCATTATAAACAACTTTTGTTATGTTCATAATTTACCTTACTCTTCACATGACGGAGAAATTTACAATTTTCCACTGGTATCATGCTCTGCATTGAGTGACCGACAGACCGACAACGAACCTACAGGTTACCATGGCAACGTCTCTGACTGCATGCCAGCAGGGAAGTAACATATTGCCATTTTCCTCATCATGCTTTTAAATTCGTGGTTGTTCCTTGGGTAGAAGCCAAGAGAGGCGTCAATCGGCCTATCTGTGGGATATTGGCGGAATATCGTTGGATGTTATAACCACCCTCGAATAGATTAAGTAATAACACCATTAGTCATCTTCTTATTATTTGTTTACCTAAGAATCACTGGACCTAAATTTCTCCTCTGTTACCACTTTATTATATCCATAACTCACACTAGCATAATTTATTGAGGGGCATTTGATTTTCCAATACATTCACTTGGCATTTACATATTTGTCGTTATCCGGCTGTCCTCAGTTATAATCCATTTTCTATTACTTTCAACTTTCTTAACTGTATTATTTTCTTCCTTAATTACGCCGTATGTACGCGAGTGCTACAAACTACTGGATGTATTTCCACCAAGACTCATATTTAGAATACACCTGTCCTTGATAGGTTTTAGGGCAAATATTGTTTCTAAATCCCTGAACTGACTGGGGGTTTATACGAAACCGAAACAGTGATTTTGAACTTCCACAAAATATACACAACCAAACTTAATGGAAATCTACCTACCTTGGTAGAAATTAATTTCTGAACCTTTTTTCTCATGTGCATCATTTCGATACGAGGATTAATAAGGGAGATATCATTAACGGATCGTTTTTCTGTACAAGTCCCATCGGACTTAACTCACGAGCGGGTGCGTGTAAAGCGTATTCCTTACAACTTGAAAACTACTGAAGACATTCGAACCAAAATTTATATTTAGCATCCACCTGTCCAAAGGTAGGTTTTAAACGTAAATAACATTTCATGTTCTGGAATGGACTGGCGGTTTATAGGGAACCGAAATGGTGATTTTACTCTTCCACAATATATACAGAACAAGACCAACCTGACTGGAAATCGCCCAAACGTGATGGAATTCCACCTCTAAACCTTTTTTTTTCATGTGCATTTTTTCGTCAGGAGGATTAATAAGGGAGATATCATGAATGGTCACTTTTGCAGGTTAAGTCCAGCGGACATAGCCCAAAAGGTGTTTTACATGGAGCAGATTCCTTATCTATATAAATCAAATCATAACGACTGTGTGCCTCTACACTGACTATTTTGGCGAAATTTTCGTACAGCTTTCCGTTTAAGGGGTAATAATGACCATCTCCATAATTTTTGGTTTAGTTTCCTGAAAGTCCTAATTTTGACCCGCCTCACCCAAAATCCACATTGCGGCATAATCTGCCAGAAGAAAAAGAAGATAATTGAAATTTGACAAAATTATACGTTTTAGCCTGTAACGAACGGAAAACATCCTAGATCATTAAATTTTTCACTTTTTATCCCCGAAGAATATCGAAATATGCAGGCAATTTTAATGATGGTGCAGACCTTCGGAAATTCCTATCACATAACACATTGCACAATCTCCGTTCAATTTGGAATCATCTACAACCTTGGTCTTATGACTTTTTGCCGTATCTGTATCCATTTTACGTTTGACTTTTCTCTATTAATCGATGTTAAGTCAATTTGGAATTTTCACATGCATAATTCATACTTTCAATTACTTATATGAAATACAGAATCATCAAACTCTTCACGAAAATTGGCCCACCCAGTAGCCATATGTGAGCCAAATGATATGTATGTAGCTGTCACATAATTATCCGAAAAGTAATGTAATGTGAGATAATCTTACAAAACCTTTACCCTGTTCCACGTTTCTAACTCAATCTGACCCAACAATAGATGGCATATCATAGGACCAGCCATTTAGGCCACTAAATCCGGCGTGCCTTATGGTATAATCCTTTGTCGATATGACGTACGTTTAGTAGCAATTAATCTGTAAATGAAGGTCTTCAATATTGTAAACACGCATATACTTTCGCATGTCGATCTATATATATTCACTGATGTCGATTTTTAGCGATCGAGAAAGGGTGGGTCTGCTATTGTAATCAGTACTCCCCACACCTTGACTGGCAGTAGGAAATGGTTCCTTCTCCAACTCCTGTGTAACTGTCATTAGTAAGGAAGGCCTACAATTGTAATTAATAGTTCCGTTCTCGATTTGACTTGCAGAAGGCAAGTGAGCATGCAGTTTTGTTTAAAACTCCCCTACCCGATTGTGTTTGGCAGTAGGCAAGGGTGCCCGCCATTATAAGGAAATGTCCTCATCTAAAAGGTGCCTGGCATTATGCATAGTGGCCTGCTATTTTGATGGAAACTCACCAACTTGGTGTGACTGGCAGTAAGCTGGCTGGCAGTAGGAAAATGGGCCTGGCATTATAATGATAACTGCACAACTCAATTTCGAATGATTGTAGGGTAATTGCCTGCCATTATAATAGAAACTCCTCAACTGTAATATGTCTGGAAGTAGGAAAGGGGGGCTGCCATTTTAACAAAAACTCCCCAAATCGATTCTGTCCGCGTAGTAGGCAATGGGGCCTGCAATTATAATGTAAACTTCCCGACTCAATTGTGAATGCCAGTAGGCAAGTGAGCCTGCCGTTATATCAGAAATCCGTAACAAACACTTTACATTGGAAACAACGCTCGGATAACGCTAAGAGACATGCAATTTTAAAACAATCTTATTTACTGCATGTACACTATTTAATTCGATATTCGAATACATTGTAGAATACCGTAGCGAAGCACGGGTACATTCACTAGTCTACAAATAAAAATCCAATCCCTACAATCAATTGCCATTGAAAACAAATGAAGAAACTGAAGAAGCTTATTGTTGGCTTCGCCTAACCAAAATTGGTTTCATTAGGTCTTATTTGTAAATCATTCTCAAGAGATTTGTTCTGCCTAACTTGAATGTAAGACTGTCTATCAACTTAGCTTCTCACTGCAGTGACAATTAAGCTACTGGAAATCTCTTGGGTTGTAAGCACTTGATAATGTCTTCCAAGAGAAACTAAAACTTGCCAGCTCAGTGACATATTCAGTTAGTTACTGGCCTTCTGTAATCTTATTAGTCATCGCCATAAGACCTGTCAGTTTCAGTGCGACATAAAGCAAAATATCAACAACAACAACAAAAAAAATCTTATTAGCAGAATTAATTTCAGCTGAGGTCATTTGTATTTACTTGTGACTGTTCTATGTCATTAGCTTCCACCATGTTAAGGACTCTTATGAAAGAAAAGAATATATACTCATATATTTGACTGCCTGGTGTTTGTTAAGATCAACAACACCTGAAGAGATGTTAAATAAATAACAGTACAGTATTATTTATCATTGATCTAAAAATTGTTAATCTCTAGGCCCCTACAGTGACCAGATCATTGTCAATATTCTCAAACTGGCTCTAAAACTGAAACCAGTCGCTGGCATGATAAATCAAGTTTTACATCTAAACACTCACATATCCCATTTATAACATTGATTATTGCAACACAGCGTAAGACACGCTCTCAAGTGCAATCCAAGGAACTATCTCACTCCTTCAGAAGTTGTATCAACCGATTCATGTAGATGACTTCATCTCCTTAATTGCTGAGTTATTATGACTTGCTGGGCATTGCACTTTGTTTCTTCAACCATAAAATTTAGTACTTCATCTGTGATAAACAAACTATGTATTGTAAAATGGTGTAGAGGCATCACTACATAATATCAGCTTCAGAATCAAAATCAATCAAATCATTCACCACTGATCTGTATTTAGGTTAGTTGCACAGATGGCAGATTGCCTAGCCTATATGTTGTTTACCTAGTCTTTTCTTAAATAACTGCAAAGCGTTTGGAAATTAATTGAACATCTTCCTTGGTAAACTATAGTATTCAAATCCCTAACTCCTCTTATAAACAAATATTTGCCCCCAATTTGTCCCCTTGATTTCCAATTTTATCTTCATATTGTGATCTTTCCTACTTTTAAAAACACTACACAAACTTATTAGTCTACTAATGACATTCCATGCTGTCTCTCCACTGAAAGCTCGGAATATCAGCTTCTATACTTAGAATGTTGAGCAGAGTGCCAACACAAGGTCCATAGTTACCAACTACACTAGGCTTATCACTGCTTGTTTCTTGATTTGAATCAGAATCTACAGTTGTCCTCTCAGACTCACTTCCCATGCCTTCTCCTTCATCATGAGCATTGGATTTCTATGCTCTGAAAACTTCCACAATATGCATGCAAATACTGTTTGCAGTAAAAAATTGCAGAAGTATGCACTCATTTCTATATAATTTAACACAATTTATAGCCATGATATAGGCTTTTGGGCTTATGCCGTGTCAAGAAAATAAGGTGAAATTCTTTACGTTTCGCATGCCGGTTCATTGGTATCCATATCAAGGAACATGAACATAATATTCGCCTCAACCAGCCAGACAAATCGGCAATAGCTGAGCACGCTCTATCGTCGGGTCATGATGTCATGTCCCAAGATGCTCGAGGTCTTACCTACACTAGACACTACAGGTCCAGGATTATACGTAGAAATCCTCACAATTTCAACAGGGACACTGGCTATCAATTAAGTAATACCTGGGTTCCACCCATTAAGGATTTACGTAGGTTGTGATAGTACATATATCACACCCCCGAATTATATGTAGAAGTTAGAGATATTATTGTCAGTATTCGATTTATTATTATTATTATCATTATTATTAGTATTTCATTTGTATATTTTGCCATTTATATTGGTAAGCTGGAAGATATCCACATATGTAGATATGAGTAATTTGTTTTGCACGAGTGGGAAAACATTGCTTTAATAACTCTGGTAATTTGGTTGAGTCATATGGCTACCCCAGTGTTTGTTGTGATGTACTTGTGTCGGGAAATTCATGAGTCATGTATATATCCCAGCCTGGTGAGATGAGCTTGTTGTATTAGGAAAGTTTGGTGACTCATGGAATATACCCCAGAGTTTGTTATTGTCTTAGAAGAAAGAAGTTCAGGGCATGTCTTGACAAGAGGTTCACTCATGATTGGCTGGCAAGCACCAATCCAGACGTATCATCTGAGAGGAGGGGGATGTTGACGTCTATAAAGGTTGATCATACGGCGGCAACCGGGGACATTGTAAGGTTGATTGTAAAGGTGATTGTAAAGGAACGAGAAGAAAGATAACTACAACCAGTAACACTGTATGAAGGAACTACAACTGATGCACTGTACGGGAAGGAAGTGGTGCTGATACACAGTACTGGAGTGACACAGCTGCAATGGACTGGACTTCAAACGTTCGTGGAGCATAGTCTTGTTATGTTCGGGGAAAGTGACTGATTGTGGAGAGTGCTTGCGCATTAAGTATTGTAGCACTTGTGGCAGCCTAGCATTATATGTTGGTGAAAGCTGTCTCAGACTTTCCATAATGTATGTTGAGGATGGACAGACGTGTATGTATATCTTTACAACAAGTGTTAAAATATGTGAACACAGTATTACTAGGTACAGTATCTGTGTGATGTGATAACTGCCGATTATGAGAATCGGTAAGTCGAATTGATATAGAGACAGTGAAGGGTATTTATCTTCATACATGCACATTGTTCATCGGACTATCTACAAATGGTAGCTTAGTTCTCGCTTTCGTTTTCCCACGGTTTTCATTATTGTTGTTGTTGTAAGTATGGAGTCTTCCAGTAATATTTTATGTGTGTATTATACGTATAATGTTGTATGTTGATGAGGTGCTCATGCACGGAATTTGTTAAGAATATAGTTAGCTATTTTAGAATCAGTGTTATTGATGAACCTAGGTGCAGTTCCTACCTATTTAGTCGTTTTCAGGCGGTTAGGTAAGGCCTGCAGCAGATGTACCAGTACGCAGCATTATGTACACGCCCTGGGATATACAGTTTATCATGCTCTTATCTAAATTCGAGGGATCCATTCTGGTGAACTCTGGCGCCCATACTACAGACATTTCGGTTAATTATGCTTATTAATTTTATTAAGTTTTTGAGTAATTTTATTTATATATATTTTTATTCATGATTTTATTTATTAGTAATCATTCAAATAGTTACAAGGTAGTTCCTTTCCCTGTCCCTTCACTATTGTTATTTCGTCTTGGTGTTTTCCAAATTTGTACGTTCCTCATCGCCAGATGCTTTATTCCAGGCTTGTGTCAATGTCACACACCTCTCTATGTCATATGTTATGTACACATGTTATGTGAAACTTTTAGACTGATTCTGATAGTTCCGCCAGCTTCCGCTTTGAACGCTAGCACTGTGCCGTGTCTGGGGAGCCATCTGGTGACAAATGAATGTACCATTTCCACTTCTATTATAACGTCTAAATTCAAAAGCTCATTGTTCAAGAAGCCTTTCTCGTGGACAGCCAAGATTTTCTTCTGGTGACGAAGAGCAGAGTTGTCTGCAAAACGTAAAGAATTTCACCTTATTTTCTTGACACGGCATAAGTCCAAAAAGCCTATATCATGTCCGTAAGTACGGGCTGTGAAAGCATTAATGGTAACATTTTATACATTTTGAATGATACATCTTCATTATATTCAAGGCTACTAGTTCCAGAGGAACAATATCCAGGTTTGACAAATTTTCAGGAGGGGAAGTTTTCTGTTTTGGGTACTTCTGTGGTAGATTTAGTGGTTGTAGTAAGGATGTAAAGGAGAGAGCATATTTGTCTACCGAGCTCGATAGCTGCAGTCGCTTAAGTGCGGCCAGTATCCAGTATTTGGGAGATAGTAGGTTTGAACCCCACTGTCGGCAGCCCTGAAGATGGTATTCCGTGGTTTCCCATTTTCAGACCAGGCAAATGCTGGGGCTGTACCTTAATTAAGGCCATGGCCACTTCCTTCCCACTCCTAGCCCTTTCCTGTCCCATCGTCGCCATAAGACCTATCTGTGTCAGTGCAACGTAAAACAACTAGAAAAAAATATATATATTTGTTTGTGGTGAGACCCCAACTAGAGTATGGTTCCAGTGTATGGGACCCTCACCAGGATTACTTGATTCAGGAACTGGAAAAAATCCAAAGAAAAGCAGCTCGATTTTTTCTGGGTGATTTCCAACAAAAGAGTAGCGTTACAAAAATGTTACAAAGTTTGGGCTGGGAAGACTTGGGAGAAAGGAGATGAGCTGCTCGACTAAGTGGTATGTTGCAGGTTATAAATTTCATTTTTTGTTCGTATTGAAGATCTACTTGTGATAGAAATTCTTATAATTTTGTTAATTACCACCTATTCAATTATATAAAAACGTAATAAAACTCACATATTTATTAAGTTGTTGATATGGTACATGTTTCGCTCCTTTTTCGTGAGCATCATAAGCCAATTATTATTTACTTAAGGTTATATAAGATCATGAATCTATTCTGTTGGATTAAGATTATACTTGTAAACCTGATTGACAAATCTTATAATATTTTACAAGTCATATAACAATAAAATCATGTCTTTAAGTTAAAACATATTTGTCTAAAATCTATATAAGTCTAACATTTTATTGACAAAACTCATCTGGTGAACATCCTTTAAAATTATTTTAGAAAACCTTTTGAGATCTGGCTAATTGTATTGATTCAATGTTGCTTGACTTGTATGATTGTCGTTGAAACTTCGTTAACTATATTAACAATTTTCTACAGTTGATAATTGCCTATGTTATGAACATTTAACTTGTTCTCGATGTTGCTGGAGTAACATTTGTACAAAATGCATTGGCATTAATTTTATGTTGTCAATACGAGAATATTGTTCATGAACAAACTTGTTGGTGAATGAACACTTTCTAATGTGATGTAGCATTTGAATTGTTCTCGTATGTTCCAAATTGGGCTTGTTGGTATATTTTTCTTTCTACTGCGTCATTGTCTAGTGTTACTCCTAGCCTCTTGAGAACTACTTGTTGTTCTGTTTGCACTCCTTAATACTACAAATTCGTAGAATCTGTGGTTAAGAGTCGCGCCGACAGCTTGGAGGCATAGCATTTCGTCCGCGCTGCATAGATATACCAGAATCTGCATTGATGGTAAAACATTATGGATTGGGACGCCGGCTGCGTGAAGATCGGTGAGAATGTCGTCTTTAGAGAGGGAGGGATCCACACCGGGTATGAGGCAGGTGTACATTGTCAGTGGGAAGGCCGACTGCAAACTAGGTGTCAGCCGATATGCTTAGTTAAGGTTGGCGAGATAGTGAAATAGAGATGAGAGCCACCCGGCCGAGCAAGAAAGACTTGGAGATGCTGCATCTGAGATTACTTGTCTATTGTAATGAAGCCTTAAAATCCCCCGTGGAGGCCACTGTGTAGGCTACTTGGAGCCACCACAGTGCCAATGCACTATGAGAGACTTTGTCTCATTTTCAAAAATTGATGCCTGCCTAGCCATCAGATGATACAGATGTTGATTCCCATAGGGAACCTGAAATATTTGTCCCGCATGAGTAAATTTATAATACCAACTAGCTGATGTACCTGTGCTTCGCTATGGGATTCTCAGAAAATCTGTCTTTGCGGTTTTCCTAACTGCAGTTAACTTAGGCCATTACAAAAACCTCAGTAGGAATGTAGGGATTAAATGCAATGGTATCATATAAAATACTCACTCAAATGAAAAACGGCACAATTTCTCACTTTTAACAAACAGTTCTACGGTGCCGATCTAACAGTCCAAAGTTCCAGTGCTGGAATGACCAGGCCGCAGACAGCTGTGAACGCTCCTCTGGCATTATTCCGTTAAATATACATACTGATCATTCCAATGATTGCCGCAGAGTAAGGATTGAACAGCTCAAATGCTATGATGAACCAGTGTGTTACGTACCAGTAGTATCAGAAAATTTATGAGCCAGAGGAATGGCTTCCTAAAGAAGAAAGTTATCTAACTCCCCAGCTACGTCCCGGCAATATTCAGGCAGGCTGTTATACTCGGTACGACCGGGTGAGTTAGCCATCCAGTTAGGGGCGCACAGCTGTGACCTTGCATCCGGGAGGTAGTGGGTTCGAAACCCACTGTCGACAGCCCTGAAGATGGTTTTCCGTGTACTCCCATTTTCACACCAGGCAAATGCTGGGGCTGTACCGTTCCACTCCACATGAATAAAATTATTTATGGCTCAGACTGTAGCAACTTATTTCCCGACTTTGTATTCCGATTTTCATTAAGATAGGACCACTAAAACATAAAAACTTGAGAATTAAAGTTTACGCATCCCCTAAACTACCATTTCTTTCAGTGTGAATAAGATTATTTATAGCCTAGATTATGGCGACTTATTTCCCAACTTTGCATACCGATTTTCATTAAGATAGGACAACTAATAACATAAACATTTGAGAATTAAATTTAAATTCTGTTCAACCGTTTTCTCATGATGCGTGTACATACAGACAGACAGACAGACAAATAGACAGACAGACAGAAATTACAGAAAATTAAAAAGTGCATTTCCTTGCTACTAAGGACACAACCCATACAGAAATACCATCCTTTATAAATTCCGAGCAATGTACAGACAAAACTCTTAGTTTGTCCGTTATTAGTCATTATAAATTTTCCAGAGAACTCATTCCTGGTTGCCAGCATTTCGCCCCAGTGTGCTAAGTTGCGCTCATCAATTGGTAAATAGCACACCCACCAAGATGCATGGCTAGTGCATACAGTGGAGGCCACTGAGTAGGCTACTTGGAGCCACCGGCAGTTCCAATGCACTATGCAAGACTTTGTTTCATTTTCAAAAATTGATGCCTGCCTGGCCAACAGATGATACAGATGTTGATTCCCATAGGGAACCTGAAATATTTGTCCCGAATGAGTAAATTTATAATACCAATATAGTTGGTCCGTTATTGGACAATCCACTCCATGTAGCCTATGCCATGGCCTCCACTGGGGTCTTTCATCCACCTCTCTATCACAGACATCTGATCTCCGTTGCAGAATCTCCACGTATTTCTGCTCGGCTGGGTGGCTTCCATCTTTACTTTGCTGCCTCGCTGACCTCTACTAAGCACATAGACTGACACCGAGTTGAAAGTTAGTCTCCCCACTAACATGATTATTTGGATCATTAATGATGTTGATCCTGTCATCTCCGAAGACGACATTTACAGCCACCTCCGCTCAGCCGGTGTCCCAGTCCACGATGCCTACCGGATGTTGGATGGCTCTACTTCATCACTATCATCAAAAATTCTTCTATATCTACCCACATAGGATGACTGGCAGCGCCTCCTCGACACCGGAGTGTCTATTTACCAACGATTCTACCCAGTGGAGCCTACTCTTCCACCCATCCTCACTCAGCTCTCTGCCTCAGCCCAACCACTCACTTGCTACCTGGTGTCATGGTCCTTGGTTGTGACCTGACTTCGAACAGCCTTCATATCTCACTATACCGGGGGAGCGGTCGTAAATGCGCCTCCACGCACATCATCAAACAGCTGATATTGCCCTCCTCTTCCCCTTACCCCACAACTACCACTAACACCACAATGACCGCTATGACGTCAGCCTATACACCCTCACATATTCCCGCCACTACTGTTACGACCTGCCATCCTTCGCCCGAAATTATATCATCCCTCCCTCTTCCCTCAACTCCCACACAATCTCGTCCCCAGCAACTCTCTGACAACCCCTTGGACTCGACCTCAGCAGCGGCGCCATCGCCTCCACCGTCTTTCCACGATGACACTGCAGCAGCCACTGCAACGTCGTCATCGCCACCGCAGCCATCAACAACTTTCCACGCTATGCCTAGTTGTTTCATCCATGGCATAAAACCTACCGTCTCCCGAACGGGACATACTTCGTGAACTTCAAACAGCAGGAGTCACTGCCCGTCGTGCTTTCAGGAGCCAGAACATGTCCGGCCCAACATATATGGTTCGACTACATCCTCCAACTGCAGATGATGTCCAACACCTTGTTAGCACCGGCGCCACTAACTACCGGCATCGCTACAACCTGTTCAACATCCCCCTAACAATACTCATCGTCGCACCCAGTCAGCCACTCCTCCATTTGAACCAATCAACCCATCCGTCCACCCCTACCCCCAACTAATTTCTTCTATCAACCTCCTCCGCAACTTGAACGCCTCAGACTCCTCACCACCTCATTATGCAATATCCATGCAACCCTACACCTTCTACAGTAACCATTCAATTCCATCCTAGCGCTCTCATCTAAACCTTCACTCCTCACACACATCCCACATAATTTCCATCCATTCTCCTCTATCAAATTCTCTCAGCCTTTCCCACCTTCTTCATTCAACGCATCTCATTGCTCTCTTCACCTCTCCTGGCCCAAGAAGGCGCATAACACTCTAGGGGGGGATTGAAAAAAAAAAAAAAAGCCTCCACGGTATGCAATAGCCATGCGTCTTGGTGGGTGTGCTATTTAGTTTACCAACTGATGAGCCCAACTTAGCACACTGGGGCGAAATGCTGGCAAACCAGAATGAGTTCTCTGGAAAATTTATAGTGTCCAATAATGGACCAACTATATTGGTATTCCTATTCTTTTCCACAAAATTAGATATGAGTAGAGTATGCTGAGTGTCAGTGTACTTATAAGTCCACAGTTTTAATTTTAGTTGGTGTACAAATGAAGCAACCCAAAATATTAAACATTAATTAACATGAACACCAACTTTATAAACTAAATGAACAAAAGACACTGTGTAGAGGAAAAAAGAGTAAATATAGTTTAATTTTCATTCACTAATCATTCACTAGTTTAGCAACATATGAAGTACTTCTTTTACTTATTATGTTCTTTATTAAATAACAAGAGAATGAATGTTCCGGTATTGTAATTTCACCAGAATGACCAGAAGAACTTTCATCATGTAAATTTTCTCTCTGATATTAAGAAAAATATAGAAAAGGAAAATATAATATCATCTTACATGCACCATTCCTCTTGACCACAGAAGTATGGGATGCTCAAGTCATAGGGTTTGCCTGTGACAAATGTGCATTCTGGATCACCAGATAGAACACACTCACTGAAAGTTCTTGATGAGGAATGGATGGTGTGATGAACTGGAGCAGCCTTTATATCTGGATTGCGTGGATTTGGAGTGACTCTCATGTAATAGAACCTGGAAATAAAAATTAGGGACAAATTGGTCAGCATCTCATCCTAAAAATGTCACACAGAGATATTCCTGTGAATGAAGCTTCCGTTCCTGACAATGTTGGGAAGCAGAAATGAACTTGTTGCACACTGAGAATAAATGGATGTAGAAGAATTAGTTTATCCTTTTGGTTTTCATATATGTCTTTGTCTCCTTTTCTATTGCTCTCTCTTCTGATACTGATCTGTTATTGCATTTATCCTGTTATATATTCCTATAAATTTCCTACATACCTATAAAAGTAAAATTATAATTTTCTCTGTATACTTCAAATTTTTGTCTCTTACCCTCACATTATGGGTACAAATTTTAAAAATAGGTCCAGTTCAATTTTTGTATCTTTTTTCTTCTCAACATCACAGGAAAATGGCTCAGCAGAATTTCTCAAAACTCAGTATTTAAGTTCAGAGATATATCATTTTAATAGTATACAGTGGCATAACAATTATAAGGGAACCAAAGAAGGAAATGTCAAATTTATCTGTATTTAAACACTGTACGGCTGTTGACCTAGATGTTAGGTCCCTTTAAATAACAAGCAAGCAAACAAGCAAGAAGCATTGTACATAATGAGAGTTGTGCACAATATAATTTACAATTTTTTACATTTCTTGCCTTTCTACTACTGGAGACTATGAGGAATAATAACGAAGATATTCGTGAATTACATTTTCAATAACTTCGACTGTCCAGCTCCATGGCTAAATGGTTAGCGTGCTGACCTTTGGTCACAGGAGTCCCGGGTTTGAATCTCGGCAGGGTCAGGAATTTTAACCATATTTGGTTAATTTCGCTGGCACAGGGGCTGGGTGTATGTGTCGTCATCATCATCATTTCATCCTCATCATGCCGTGCAGGTCGCCTATGGCGTCAAATCAAAAGACCTGCATCTGGCGAGCCGAACTTGTCCTCGGACACTCCCGACACTAAAAGCCATACACCATTTCATTACCAACTTCACCTGTGACTACAAATATGAGTTCTATCTAAAAGTGTGAATAACAACAATGATAGAAATTCTAATTTCCAATCCTTCATACCTGATACATTTTTACTGTACAAGCTATGGAGATATTCACGTTTTGTTTTGTTTTTATTACAAAGTTTCCAAATTTTTAACTTCTCTGAAATTATTTAAGAAAAGACTACGTAACAACTGATAGCAAATCTGCCACTAGGGTGACTGCTCTAAATGCATTGATTGATTGATTGATTGATTGATTGATTGATTGATTGATTGATTGATTGATTGATTGATTGATTGATTGATTGATTGATTGATTGATTGATTGTCCGACTCGTTGGCTGAACGGTCAGCGTACTGGCCTTCGGTTCAGAGGGTCCCGGGTTCGATTCCCGGCCGGGTCGGGGATTTTAACCTTAATTGGTTAATTCCAATGGCACGGGGGCTGGGTGTATGTGCTGTCCTCATCATCATTTCATCCTCATCACGACGCGCAGGTCACCTACGGGTGTCGAATAGAAAGACCTGCACCTGGCGAGCCAAACTTGTCTTCGGACACTCCCGGCACTAAAAGCCATACGCTATTTTTTTCATTGATTGATTGATTGATTGATTGATTGATTGATTGATTGACCAAAGTCCATCAAGAAGGAGCATTGCTGAAATAGAAATATTGTTTGGTCGTCATGCTAGCAAACTAGCTGGTGATGGTGGTTGTTGTTATCATTACTTTTATAAGCTGAAAACACTTGTGGTCATTAGCCCCTATTGATCAGGAAGAAAATGAAGATGACTATCAAACTAAGAAAGACGTGAAGGAATGATGACTCAAAAAATTAGAGAAAAAGGAATCATAAAAGAGGGGCTGGAAGCCTATTAGTCGAATGCTCTAATATCACCGAGCCAAAAGAAAACAGAATATGATGACTTGCAATGTCCTAAGTGTCTAAAACTTATCAACAATAACATTACACTGACCAAATATTGTTGTTAGCTACGGTCTCTCCCGATGCCACTCATATCCACTAAATGGCATCACTGCTGAAATTATACAAGAACTAATTCTCCAACGATGGGTACTATAACTAGTCTTTCTATATATGACTTCATTTCCATACAGTGACAGTAGAACTTCAAGCTATATGTTTCTCATTCTTTGACTTCCCATAGCTTTTGAAAGTTATGGTGCCATTATGTGCAGGTCTCCTTACATTTACAAACTGTTTAAGGTATTACTCTACTAATATAACATACACATTCAACATTGGATTCTGCTGATACAGTTCATAGAGATGTGTGTAGGTTCCAGGATGAGGCAAAATATTGCCTACATTTTTGGAAAAAACAAGTTCCAACTTCACAAATCATCACTTTTGCATCTTTTACCTCACAGTGCAGGTTTACTCCAAGTTTGATTTATTTGTAGAGAAAGTTCTCAGCAGGTTTCTTCCAAATGTTTCTTTGTATGTGGACCTAGTGTTGGAGATCAGAGAAACTGAATGTCAGGCCTGAGGATGTATTTTCTCTTCCTTATTTTATACATTTTGTTATGTCTTTTAGGAAACAAGTAGTCACATTAATGCAAAATTTGCCATTTTCCCTAGATGTGTTTGAAAACTTAGAGGGAGCTATAATACAGAGACTTCTTATTTTTTGGACCCTTTGTCTTTGTTCAGTGTTTTCTTTATTAGAGAGTTCATTAATATCAACTAAAATATTCATAAAACTAACCTTGAAGAGGCTTTGATGACAGGATCTCTAACTAGGTTGATATACATAGGAGACTGGCGGTCAAACTGCGTAAAGTTAATGAAGTAGACATGTCGATCAAAGGTGATGGGCACGGCTTCTTTCTTAATGGTACTGACAACCTCCTCCACCAGCTCCTCCTGTGTGAAGAATAAGAGAAATCAATATTTATTGAAACTCTTGTACTGAACACATGACACAGTTTTTTTTGTGCACCCTCAAGGTAGTACTTGCCAAATTGGAGTGAGGAACAAACCATGAGTCTGAAATAATAATATGCAGAGTACCATAGCATATATTGTACAAGATTTTCTCTTCATTTGCACACAGTGCACCATACCACAGAAATATGCATTAGTGAATACGAACATAGTTGGTGCCACAAAGGACGTCTGGCTGTAAAACAGGGCTACGTCCACGTAGGTGACAGAATTCACAGCCACAACCCCACCAGGGTATGGGAAAAGCAGAAGTACTCCATACCAGATTTGCATATTCAACATCTAAAGTACATAGCTGATAAAATTCAAACCAAACAGACAGAAGAAAAAGGTGTAAAAGATAAAAGAATAATAATAATCGCCAGTTCTGCGGTGTAGGTGTAGCATGCCTTCCTCTTACCCGGAGGCCCTGAGTTAAATTTCTGACAAGGTCAAGGATTTTTACCTGAGTCTGAGGGCTAGTTCGAGGTCAACACAGCCGGCATGATTACAATTGAGGATCTATCTGACAGTGAGATAGCGGGCCCATTCTAGAAAGCTAAGAATAACGGCTGAGAGGATACTTTGTGCCAACCACACAACACTTCGTAATCTGCAGGTCTCCGGGCTGAGCAGCGGTAGCCTGGTAGGCCATGGCCCTTCGGGGCTGTTGTGCCATTGGATTTATAATAATAATAATAATAATAATAATAATAATAATAATAATAATAATAATAATAATAATAATAATAATAATAATAATAATAATAACAATGTGAAGGACAGCATTTTATTTAATCTAGAAGTTTGTAATGTTGAAATTGTTCTCTAAATTATTTTTATTGTTATGTGCGCGTGGTGTCATCCTACATTTTCTGGGCAAGTAGCCCTTTTATTTTAGTGTTTATTTATTTATTTATTTATTTATTTAATCCGTTTAGCCTCCAGGGTTTGTTTTCCCCCTGGACGCAACGAGGTATCCCACCTCATCCACATCAAGGGCATTGTCCTGGAGCGTGAGATATTTGGTCAGGGATATACCGGGGTGGAGGACCAGTACCTCGCCCAGGCGGCCCCACCTGCTAAACTGAACAGGGGCCTTGTAGGGGATGGGAAGATTGGAAGGGATAAGCAAAGAAGAGGGAAGGAACTGACCGTGGCCTTAAGTTAGGTACCATCCAGGTATTTGCCTGGAGAAGAAGCGGGAAATCACTTTGAGGGTGGCTGAGGTGGGGTCCTCATTCCAGCCCTCGTACCACGTTTCAAATTTCGTGGCAGAGCGGGGAATTGAACCCGGGCCTCAGGGGATGGCAGCTAATCACTCTTACCACTACACCACAGAGGCGCACTTTCATGTTCGTTGTCAAATGAATATTTATGCATTTGGTATGACAAATTTTGAGCAGTATTTTGAATTTCTGAAGATTGCATATTATTTATTTGCAACACCACTCCATAATGCTAATGAAGAAAGGTTGTTTTCTTTAATATATACCCAATGGGCTGGTACTTGTAATAATTTAAACATTGAATCAGTGGAGGGTTTGTTATTTGTGATATACAACTTGAACCATGTTGAATGCTTAGAATTTTATAATTGGACAGGAATAATGTATTGAAAAAAAATCACATCGGTGGATAGGTATGTGCACGACTGGAAATGCCACATAATGGTAAAAAATATTTTAAAATAGTATGATGTGTTTCCTAGAACAACACAGTAATTCTTTTAATGACTTGCAATTTGACGACAGGAAGCGTTCGAGACAAATTTCTGTTGCTGGATAAAGTGTCCTACATTTATCAATCAATTAATCAATCAATGATCTGCATTTAGGGCTGTCGCCCGGGTGGTAGATTCCCTATCAATTGTTTACCACATAGTGTATTTACATTTATTTGCAATTGTTTACCTACCTTTTTCGTTAAATATTTTCAATGAACTTGGAAAAGTATCAAACATTTCCCTTGATAAGTTATTCCAATACCATACTCCTCGTCCTGTATATGAATGCTAGCAAAATAACCGTGCTTCGCTACGGTTTTTAAAACTGAAAGTTATTAGTCAAAGTTTTACAATTTGGAGAGTCCACTGTTGGACGGCTGTAGTCGTGTTGAAGCACCGGATCCCATGAGATCACCGAAGTTAAGCAACATTGGGTGTGGTCAAGAAGTGGATGGGTTGGTGGGGGGTAAGGGAATGGAGGAGCGGAAAGGAGCTGGCCACCCTTCCGTACGTAAACTCCGGCTTAGGCGCACCTCTGCGGAGGTTCGGACCTGCCTTCGGGCAGAATACACCCTTACCTTACTGTTGGCTGAGCCTGTAAACTACACCCTCAATTCGTACGTCAAACGGTTTTGTGGGAATGATTATTTATCTGGTGATTTTATCTTTTATTTTCTACGTCGAACAGTAGTAGAGGAATGAATGCTGCTTTTGGGGGTGAAAGTTTTAAATTCTTATCAATTTTTTTAAACCCTAGAATGGTAACAATACGCCTCATAGACGTACACGCAAATGTAAATGCCCGCCAAAGCGAGTGACCGTGACAGGGCATCCCTACCATCCAGCTATGCTTCAAAGAGCCCCATCCCTACGTGTGTCAGTCACGTCCCAGCCGTGTTCCTGTCCATGTTCGGTGAGTAATAACCCTCTTACGTAATGTAGTGCGCCTGAGAGGGGCATAGTTACCATCAATTGGTGTGATTCTTTCTAGTTTATTTCATATGAGTTTTTATCAAATTTGTTGTAGGTTATTTTTCCTTTACTTGAGTTACTTCTGGAACAAGAATTTACTTTCAACAAGCTAGTAAGACTGCCTTGAGAGTCTAGTTATTTTTACTGGTATTTATTTTTATGCACCACTTGTGCCTTGTATATCTTGTGTTGGAAATAGAATAATTAATTCAAGTTTCAGAAAGAAAATATAAATGAATTCACCTCTATAGGCTACTTAGTGATGTAGTTAACATAAAGAACGTTGGAAAAAAGAAAGATTGGAGACAGTACAGACGTTGTTTTGCAACATGTACGCCTTGGAAGCGTATAGTTACCAATAAGCATTAAATTTCCTTGTTACCATTCTAGGGTTAAGTTCGTGCCTGAAACGGTTTCGGAAATATGGATATTGTGTTTTTGAGAGTAACCACTATTCATACCTCTTAAGAGAGAAATATTTTGAAATATATGATATTTTACACCTAAGACATAAAAGTAGAACCTTCTCGTAAAATTACAACTTTGTACGTCAAACGGTTTTGCAGAGACGAATAATTTCGTTTCTGGAGCTAACCCTATTTTAAAACATTAGGAGTGGAACATTTAAAAATATTTCCTATTTTACACCTAAGATTTAAAATAGCCTATATACCGTTACTTTGAATTTTGTCTTTGTATATTAAACCGTTTCGGAGGAAGGAAGAAAGTAATATATATGTGTTTCCAGATCTTTACCTCCATTTAATTATCGGAGGAGTTAAATTTGTTTGAAACCTTCTGTTATTTAACACTTAGGATATAATATGAAATCTGAACTTCGCTTTTTAAATAGTTTCATATAAATGCATATTTTTGTCATCATTCCTCACCCCTAGTAAAAACCTCTT
The DNA here is from genome assembly GCF_040414725.1 of Anabrus simplex. NCBI lineage: Eukaryota > Metazoa > Arthropoda > Insecta > Orthoptera > Tettigoniidae > Anabrus > Anabrus simplex. The sequence goes on along the minus strand of NC_090266.1, from coordinate 961,905,292 downwards.
GGGGGTGTATTGTATTGTTATTGTTTATTTAAAGTCTAAAACATAATTTTATGTTTATAGAGGGCAGCACAGATTTCTAATAAAATCAGGATGAAACCTCCATTATCTCCATTATTACTTGTGAAACATAATTAGTAATTTGAGAGGTTTAAATCTTTAACAAATAGACATTTAACGTGCACAAGAATACGTAGGTACCATTAATGGTATACAGTCTCAAAAAATGTTCTGCCAGTTCCAGTTGTGTACTAAGATTAAGATCATTTCAGTTAAACCCCTAAGTTTTACAAATTAATATATTTTGGCGATAAAGAAGAGAAATTGGAAATTCGGTTGAGTACCTTGGCTGTTGTGAAGAAATATTTTGAAGTATATGATATTTTACACGTAGGACATAAAAGTACAAACGATTTCAGAGAAATTAATATTTATGGCACCAGAACCCCCCCCCCGCTTCCGCCAGTTAAAACCCATTAAGGGTGTGTAGTTTTAAGACCACTTCTTAGTTAAAATGTTAGGCATACAGGTGCAATCATCATGCAAAGTTTCAACCTTGTACGTCAGGTGGCTTCAGAGAAATGAGTATTTTATCATCAGGTCCCAAACACCGGTCAAAACCCCTTAGGAATATATTGTATCAAGACAACTTCTTAATCTAAGATATAAAGGAGCAACACTCATGTGAAATTTCAACCTCGTATATCAAACTGTTTCAGAGAAATAAATATATTTGTCATCGTGCATCTCCCCCCCCCCCCAGTCAAAACCCCTTAGTGGTAAATTTTTTAAGACCATTTCTTATTTAAACTCTAAGACACTAAGGAATAACCACCATATGAAAATTCAACCTCCTATGTCAAGCGTTATCAGAGGAATGGATGTTTTTGTCATCGGGCCTCACACCCACCGCCAGTCGAAACACCTTATGGGTGTATTGTTTTAAGACCACTTCTCGTTTAATCTAAGACATGTAGGACAACCATAATGTGAAATTTCAAGCTCGTATGTCAAACAGTTTGAGAGAAGTAAATATTGATGTCGTCAGCTATTCCCCTCCAGTCAAACACCATTAGGGCTGTATTGTTCTGTGTTTATTTTTAAATGAGATTACAACTACCAATTTCCACGTCTGTAACAGCTCCAGTTTTTGGAATATAAGTACCCTTATGAAAATAATTGAACTCATTTTTCACTTCCTTTTACACTAAGTGGATATACCGAAAACAAAAAGAATATGTGTTTCTTTATTTTAAAAGAGAGTTCAAAATACCAATGTTCACGTCCGTAACCTTCCGTTTTTTGAGATATAAGTATCCTCATAAAAATAATTCAATCTTTATCCACTTCCTTTCACAACCCCCCCCCCCTTTAAATGGATTTTCCGCAAACAAAAAGTACTTATTTCTTTATTTATGAGGGAGATTCCAAATACCCATTTTCAGGACTGTAAAATCTTCAGTTTTTGAGATATAGGTATCCTCAAAAAAAAAAAAAAAATCAACTCCGTCTTCCCCTCACCATCCACCCAATCTCCCGCTTAAGTGGCATTTCCGAAAACAAAAATACGTGTTTCTTTATTTATAAATGAGATTTCAAATACCAATTTTCCCGACCGTAACATTTTCAGTTTTCGAGATATAAGTATCCTCATGAAAGGAATTCAACCCCTCTTTTTTTCAGCCCTTCGTATAAACCCCCTAAAGTGGATTTTCCGAAAACAAAAAATACGTGATTTTTTATTTTTAAAGGGAATTAAAAATACCAGTTTTCATGTCTGTAACATGTTAAGTTTTCGAGATATACTGTAGATATGCTCATTTTAAAAATTCACCCGCTTTTCTCTTCCCCTTAAGTATATTTTCCGAAAACAAATTATGCGCGTTTCTTTAATTTTACAGGAGATTCTAAATACCAATTTTCATGACTGAAACATGTTACTTTTTTGAGATATACTGTAACTATTTGAAGATTACTGATAAATAAAATCATGAATAAAATATGTAAATAAAATAACATTACGCAAAACTTCATAAAATACTTGAAATAAATTAAATTAATAAAAAATAGTTAATCGAAATGTCCGTAGTATGGGCGCCAGAGTTCACCAGAATGGATCCCTCGAATTTTGATAGAGCATGATAAACTTTATATCCCAGGGCGTCTACATAATGCTGCGTACTGGTACATCTGCTGCAGCCCTTACCTAACCTCCTGAAAAGGACCAAATAGGTAGGAACTGCACCTAGGTTCATCAATAACTCCACTGATTCTAAAATAGCTAACTATATTCTTAACAAAATCTGTGCATGAGCACCTTATCAACACACAAAATTATACATATAATACACACATAAAATATTGCTGGAAGACTCCATATTTACAACAACAACAATGAAAAACAGTGGGAAACGAAAGCGAGAACTAAACTACCGTTTGTAGATACTCCGATAAACAATGTACATATATGTAGATAAATACCCTTCACTGTCTCTGTATCAATACTGCTTGCCAATTCTCATAATCAGCACTTCTAACATCACACAGATAATACTGTGTTCACAGACTTTAACACTTGTTGTAAAAATATATACATTTAAGTAACACACGCTTATCGATCCTGAACATAAATTATGGAAAGTCTGAGATAGCTTTCACCAACATATAATGCCAGGCCGCCACAAGTACTACAACACTTAATGCGTACGCCCTCCACAATCAGCCACTTTCCACGAATATAACAAGACTACGCTCCACGAACGTTTGAAGTCCAGTCCATTGCAGCCGTGTCACTCCAGTACCGTGTATCAGCACCACTTCCTTCCCGTACAAGTGTGTCAGTTGTGGTTCTCTTCCGTAGTGATTCTCTGGTTCCCGCCGTTTGATCAACCTTTATAGATATCAGCATTCCCCTTCCTCTCAGATAATACGTCAGGATTGGTCCTTGCCAGCCAATCATCAGTGATCCTTTTAACAAGACTATGCCCTGAACTTCCTCTTGCTGCCAGGACATAAACAAACGCTGGGGTATATCACATGAGTCATCGAACTTCCCTACTACAACAACAAGCATATCTCAACAAACACTGGGATGCCCGCATGAATCATCCGAATTACCAGAGTCCAAGATAGCAATGTTTTCCCATTCGTGCAAAAACAAATTACTCATACTACATATATGGTTACCTTCCAGCTTACAAAGATTAATAACAAAATATATAAATGAAATACTGACAATACTAATAATAATAATAAATAATAATAAATAATAATAATAATAATAATAAGTATAATAATAAATCGAATACTGAAAATATCTCTCACTTCTACATACAGTGCGAGGGTGTGATATATGTACTATAACAATACTGTAGATATACTCATTTTTATAATTCACCTCCTCTTTTCATACCCGTTCACCCCCTTAAGTGGATTTTCAAAAAACAAAAAAATACATGTTTCTTTATTTTTAAAGGAGATTCCAAATACCAATTTTCATGTCTGTAACATCTTCAGTTTTTGAAATATAAGAATCATAATAAAAGATATACAACAAACCACTTTTCACCTTTTTCATCCCTCTTATGGGGATTTTCCGAAAACAAAAGAATACGTGTTTCTTTATTTTTAAAGGAGATTTCAAATACCAATTTTTACGTCCGTAAACTGTTATCGTTTCGAGATATTATATTCTTTTTTAAATTCAGCCCCCGTTTTTACCCCCTTAGCGAAGGAATATCCAAAATTCCTTCCTTAGCGAGCCCCTACACTGTAATATAAATATATCCCCATAATTTAATTTCTTTATATCCAGTAGTTTTGGCTAGGCGATGACCTCTTTACCATTGGTGGGTTAACAGGAGTTGTATTAGCTAACTCCTCAATTGACATTATTTTACATGACACATATTATGAATCCGTCAGTCAATCAGTCAGTCAGGACATGGTATTTTATATATACTGTATACGAGCGAGATACCCGTGCTTCGCTACGGCTTTAAACTGAAAATTATTATTCGAAGTATTACATTTTCGGGAGTCCACTGTCAGCTAAGCCTGTAAAATACGCCCTCAGTTCGTACGTCAAACGTTTGTGGGAATGATTATTTATTTTCTGATCTAACTCTCATTTGAACCCCATACGGCAGAATTTGAATGTTTTAAACCTTATCTTACTGAAAATCTGGGATATAAAGGCGACCGACCTTTGAAATTTTAATTTTGTAAGTCAAATATTAATGGAGGAATGTATAATTCTTAAGGGGTGAATGTTTTTAAATATTTATTAACATCTAGAATATAGAAGGACAACTTTCATAAAAAATAAGTTAGTGCTTGAAAGGGTTTCGGAAGAATGGATATTGTGTTTTTGAGGGTCAACCACCATCTAAACCTCTTAGGGGAGAAATATTTTTAAGTACCGGTATACGATATTTTACACCTAGGACATAAAAGAGTCCCTTACCGTAAAATTACAACTTTGTACGTCAAACAGTTTTGGAGCGATGAATAATTTCATTTACGGAGCTAACCTCATTTAACAATTTAGGGCTGGAACGTTAAAATGTATTTCCTTTTTCACACCTACGATTTGGAATTGGAATTTTGTCTTCATACGTTAAACCGTTTCGGAGGAAGGAATGAATATATTTGTCCTCGGATCTTTAACCCCCATTTAACTCTCTGAGCGGTTAAATTTGTTTCAAACCTTCTGTTAATTAACGCCTAGGATATCATTTGTAATTCTAACTTCATAATTCAAACGGTTTCCTATAAGTCCACTTCTTATTTGTACCCTCATAAAAATAAATCAACTCAATTTACGCCCCCTTAAGTTGATTCCACTCCCCTCCCCCGCCACAAAATACGTGTGTCTATTTTTAAAGGAGATTCCAAATACCAGTTTTCTCGTCCGAACATCCTTGGTTTTCGAGATATAAGTATCCTCAAACAAAGAATTCAACTCATTCTTCAATGAATTTATACCCCCCCCCACCTTGATTGGCTTTTCCGGAAATAAAAGAATACGTGTTTGTTTTATAAACGGAGATTCCAAATACACATGATTTCATGTCTGTGCCATATTCAGTAATTGAGATACAAGTATCCTCATAAAAAGAAATCATCCCTTTTTACAGTCCTTACCCCCACCCATTATGTGTTTTTTACGAACAAAACATACGTGTTACTTTATTTTTAAAAGAGATTAATGTCTTCTCTTTCGACGAAACAATAAGCATCACCATCATTACTCTTCTTATTATACAACTGTTCTTCATATACATATCATCTGTTTCATATCAAGCCTTCTAACATGCACATATGTGTTGAAAAGAATACTTCTGTAAATTTAATCCAGCTAATATCTTCCAGATTACCAATATGTCTACCAAACTTCAATTGTATAATCTGATTTATGTTTCTATATATATCGCTTTTATTCACGTGACTCTTTAATATTTCTTGCCCGCGATCTTAAAGAATATCCGCTGATCTTGCTCGGTGTTTCGTGACGTAGTCTGTTACGTAATGTGTTCCAATAAGTCGCCTCAATTTCTTGGTTTTTATTATACGACTCGGTGTAATACTTATATGGCTATCCGCTTTTCTTTCAATATTACTCCAAATTTCTTTCCGTTCAGACTTGCGGCTCACAATATCCTCTTCTTCGCGTAGTAATACCGTCGTTCCGTGTAGCTCGAAGTGATTTTTTTTTTTGAATTTGTAAAATTAATCTCATAACAATCCCATATCCTTCTTTCTTTTTTCACCGCTTTCTTGCTACTAATTCTTGGCTTATTCCCGATATAAATACTATCTTTTCGACATTGACGATTAAATTCGCGTGCCGTTTTTAATCTTCTCGCGACATAGCGTCCATTTTAGTTCCAAACTGTTCATTCATGACAGTGAAATGGCACAACACTTTCTTCAGTTCTTTTTTACTCACCCCAACCCCTTAAGTGGATTTTCCGAAAACAAAATACGTGTTTTTTATTTTTAAAGAAGGGTGGGGGAAGGACTGATCAAGGGGTTGAATTCATTTTATGAGGATACTTATGTATATCTCAAAAGCTGAAGATGTTACAGATGTGGGAATAAGTATTTGGAATCTCCTTTAAAAATAAAGAAACATGTATTTATTTTTTCGACTTGAGAGAAGACTGGTTCTCACATGTACAGTTATATGTCGCATGGTCGTCTTAGCCCCAAAAGGTAATACCACAAACATGGTTTACAAAGAATTTTTGGGGTAAATGGAACTCAATTTTTGGGTGAGTTTTTATACTTTAGGAATTTTCAGATAATGTCTTAGTACAGTGCGGAGGAACGATTACTTTGATCAAATCACTTATAAAATAACACCATCACCACTAAAATTCTGCTCTCCAAATTCCTTAACAAACTGCCTTAATTTCACACTCTCTGAACACTTCAGTTTAGGCATGTTGAAACTACAATGAGGAAGTGGTCTTAAAATAAGAAGCCGGGCAGTCCTCTATTTTCTAGAAAACAGAAATACCAGTTCATTAACTACGTATGCACCCTAGGATGCCTTTCTCCCGAGTATTGTCACAATCACTTTGTGCTCCTCATTAGGAAATTCCAAGAAGATCCCTTGTTCATAATTCCAGTTACCTGCTACCTGCCCATTCCCGCATACAGAGTAATATTCAGTACACAAATAGACTCCCTAACTATTACAGCAAGATTCCCTCGCTGAATAGCTTGCCACAAAAATTCACTTAATATGAAAATCCTTAGAATATGACAGGATTTATGACTTTATTGCACGTCAAGCAGAAATATTAAATTTGTCCAAAATATTACTTTTCAAACAAACAAACAAACAAAAAAAAAAAAAGACATGTCATTAAAATCCGCCTCTTAATTATCATATTTAGCTATTTGGCTTAGGTCAGAGTTTTTTTTTTTACGTCGCACCGACACAGATTTGTCTTATGGCGACGATGGGATAGGAAATGCCTAGGAAGTGTAAGGAAACGGCCGTGGCCGTGGCCTTAATTAAGGTACAGCTCCGGTATTTGCCTGGTGTGAAAATGGGAAACCACGGAAAACCATCTTCAGGGCTGCCGACAGTGGGGCTCGAACACACTATCTCCCGATTACTGGATACTGGCCGCACTTAAGCGACTGCAGCTATCGAGCTCGGTACTTGACCAATCAATAACCCTTACACTTTTCTTGATGAGGCATATTTTGACAAAGTTGGAGGTATTTTAGGATCACTGTCATGCTGATAAAACCACCGGCGAGGTACAATTTGTTTAGCATGCGATATCATACATTGTATGATGATCCTGCCATATACAGTAAAAATTGATCCATTATGCCTTCAGTTTTTTACCAGTGGACGAACTCCAGTTGTAGAAAAGCAGCACCAAGCTGTTATATAATAATTTCGTGTGGCTATTTCGAGACGAGTGCAGCCCTTGTAAGGCAGACCCTCCGATGAGGGTGGGCGGCATCTGCCATGTGTAGGTAACTGCGTATTATTGTGGTGGAGGATAGTGTTATAGGTGGTGTGTGAGTTGCAGGGATGTTGGGGACAGCACAAACACCCAGCCCCCGGGCCATTGGAATTAACCAATGAAGGTTGTAACGTTCCAGACGTTACAGTGTAATTATATTAATTTTATTATGTGTAATTAATTAAGGAATTTAACGTCATGATATTTATCTTAGTATGTAATGGTATTATAATTCATGTTTAATCATTTGCTCACTATCATTTCATTACTTTGTAACTACGACTTATAAACGAGGGCTGAATATTCTAATATTCACTTAGATTCTTGCGACATTAGTTTAAAATTAACTTGCAGTAGATTTCCTCTATCTTGCCACATCACCGAGGAAGAAGGAAGGACAAATTTAGACATCAAGTTCTGGGAAAAGCGAGCACGTGTTCAAGCGTGGTAACGTAAGCTACCGTATTTCGACCAGAATTATTCGAACTGATCAACGCCTATATTTTCAAAGGAGCGTCATGTTGCCATGGATACTGAGTGAAAGGACGAATAGAAGAACAGTTGATATCATGGTTTTGGCCCGTCAACTCTAATATCTAGAGTGGGGAGAGAAGTGTCATCTGATTGGACCACGTGTAGCGGCCTGTAATTAGCGCGAGAGAAGGTTATAAGAGGGCGTGTTGGAGCTCCTGGAAGGTCTCTCTACAACGTCTTATTCGCTCTCTACATTATTCTACGAGTTATTCTACAGCTTCTACTTGATTTTCTACTTGATTCTGCGTCTCGATACTTAGAAATTCTGAATGAGGTGTGTATAGCCACTCTCATGAGGAAGTACGTACAGCACGGCTGCAAGACCGGTTTGAACCAGTCTAAGTCAATAGATAGTTTTAATCTAGATAGAAATGAAACTTCAGAGAACATTTTCAGTAAAGTTGGAAGGATTCTTAATTGAGTATCCTCTCCATATAACCCAAGGTGGTTCTTCTAACTATGACTTAGGGCTTATCTCCAATATATGGGATAGAGCATAATAGGGAGTGTTAGTTTTGAAGTCATCTTCCAATTAGTGGTGGATGCAATTGGCAAGGCAGGAATGGTACTGAGCTGCAGATGAAGAGATATCAAAGACGGCCGGTGATGTTCCCGCTACAAGGATGGAAGCTTTCCAAGGACCAGCAGAACAAGACTACATGGTGAGCAAGCGAGTTAAAGATATTGCAAGTTTTCGCGAAGTAGAGTCATTCAATTTTTTGTTAAATTCATTTTCTATTTTAATTCAGTTCTCGTTAAACCGTCGTCATTCATATTAAATATAATAAATAGTATTTTTCTAGTTCACTTTCATTAATCTGCCTTAATTAGCCTTTTGATTTCTAATTCTCCTGCTTAATGATTAGTGTACTATCACCTCACCCCTGTGATAAGAGTCTGTCCAAGCTTGATTATAAATTTTATCTTTAAGTCCTCAACTTAAAGATTGGCGCCCTTTGCTTGCTTGGTTGCATTTCTCATTTGATGATTGTTCTCCGAGAGGGGAAGTCACATAAATGCCGCTCCAACGTGTGGCGAGAAAATCATTAAGTACGGAGCAGTTAATGACAGTAACGATATCAGAATTCGTATTATGGGCAAAATTTGGATATCCACGTTTCATTAGGAGTGTTTGATTGTGGGAAGGGTCATGGCTGATCAGACGAAAGAGGAGAGGATGTTGCGCAGTGGACGGGCGATAAAAGACAATAATGTATTGAGTTCAGAGGAAGAGCTGTGTAGTCTAGTAGAGGAAATTGAAGATAGAAGTGTAAGTAGTATGGAGAGTGAAGGCAAGCAGAAAGAAGTCAGTATGGAGTCAGATGATAGTAGGATGGGGGGCGAAGCGGAAGTAAACACTAACAGTGAAAGTAATAATAATGATCAGTTAATGGGAATGATGCAATTAATGTTAAGTAAGATAGAGGACAGTAAAAATGAGCTTAAAGGTGAATTAGAACAAACTAACACTAAAATTGAGAATATTAAATATGAACTTAAAGAACAGTTAGAGCAAACTAAAGCTGAATTAAGCAGGGAGATGAGGGAAAATAAGGAAGAAGCGAATCGGAGAATGGACGAACACAGTAGGCAGTTACGCGATCTGGTGGTAAAAAATGAACATTTTAATAAGCGATTAGAGGACCAGAAAAGTGAATATGAACGGCGAGGGAAAGAGGTAGAAGAAAAGTTTGCGGGGCAGAGAAGTGAATTCCTGGAATTAATGGGGAAGGAAAACAACTCTACTAGGGAGGAAGTAATGAGGCAGGTCACTAGTATTGATAAGAGAGTTGAGACTCAAAGAGGGGAAATACGGATATTTAAAGACCACGTTCAACAAGAGATTGACACGGTGAAGCTTAGAATAGAAGATGAAACCCGGGCAAGTGAAGAAAGGTTTGCGATAGCTGAAGAGAATAAGATTGAAATTAGGACATTGAAAGAGAAGCAGGTTAATTTGGAGAGAGAAATTGATAGGAGAGACAGAGATGTAGAATGCCGGATGGAGAAAGCAGAAAATAAGTTAAAACAGGTGGCAAAGGATAAACAGGTTTTCACGGGAAGGCAATGTCTAGGAAATAGCTACATTAGGGAAATTGAACTACCTAAATTTAATGGGAAACAAACGAACCCGCTAGATTTCCTTAAGATGATAGAAAAACGATTTGAAAAGCGTCTAGAGGAAGGGTCTATGGACTGGGAAGACGTTATGGAGAATATTGACCATGCTTTTGTAGGAGAAACACGGTCTTGGTTCATGGTATATAGGCAGACGATGACGAACCTGAAAGAATTCAGAAATAAATTTAGAGATAAATTCTGGAATGAAGCGATACAAGCTCGGGAGAGAGAAAGGGTGGTATTTGGGAGGTACAAACAGCATGAAGGAGTCACTATGACCGAGTACTTCCTGGCACATGTCATGATTTGTCAGAACTTAGATGGTATAACCGAGGGGTCTGATGTAGTAAGACTACTTTTAAGACATTTTCCGGACAGGGTGAGAGAAGCAGCCTGCATGCAAAAAGTTGGTACTATTCAGGAGATGGAGAACCTACTAGGCAGTTTTGATGCGTTAGGTAACCTTAGGAGTAGAACGGAGAATATTCAGAACTTTAGTCATCACAACGGAATGAGACATAACGGTAGAACACAGAATCACGAAGCTCGCAATCAGTTCAGACCTCAGCAGAACAGCAGGAGCGGAGCACAGGAATATAGGACAGGAAATTCCCAACGGAGGCCAGAGCAATGTACTAATGAGTCCAACGTCAATACACAAAGGGAAACTTTAAACTAACTAGAGGCTGTAATGTTAGGTCAGAATTCCAGCCTAGTACGAAGGTAGCGAAGTGTCTTGCCATGAAAGTGTTACCATATGACCTAGATGTTAGAGACGATTTGTTGTATGAACCCGAGCAGAATAATGGAGATTCAAGTAATAAAGTAGTCAATCCCGTTGTTAAATTGAAAGTCTGGGGGGCGTGGGTTAAAGTTTTGATTGATTCTGGTAGCCAAATATCATGTATTAGTTCTCAGTGGTATGAGTCATTAGTGAAACAGGGTATTCAGTTGGAGGAAATGCCTGTTAAGTCTACTTTTATCATTACGGCTGTTGGAAAGAAGTCTAAGCAAATTTGTAAACAAGTAGCTGTCCCGATCTGCATTAATAATTCTATTAGCGTTCAGATATGTTTGGTAATTCCGCATTTGATATTTGATCTTATCTTGGGATCTGACTGGTTAACGTTAAAATTGGCTCAGTTAAATTACAATGATCTTATGCTAAATTTGAGGTGGAATAATGAGGATATCAAGGTCAAGTTTGAGGAGGAAATTCAGAGGAAAACGGAAGTTAGTACAGTGTGGAGAATGAGAGAGGTTTCTAAAGTAAATGAAGAGGCTAGTGAGGGCCTGAAGTTGTGTCAGTTGTGGATTAATGAGGATAAAATATGTGGCTTGAAAGAAGCCGTAAGTAGAAATGAGTTAAATGAAATCCAGAAGGACAAGTTATATGAAGTGTTATGTGAACACGTGGAGATTTTCTCCGAGAAACCTGGTGTTACCCATCTGTATGAACATTCTTTTTCTGTGCTGGATAAGACTCCATTCAGCGGACCGCGGTATCCGATACCACACAAATATGCAAAAGCCGTAGAGGATCAAATTCAAGCTATGTTAGCAGACGATGTGATTGAATTATCAAACAGTCAATATGTTAATCCCTTAATTGTCGTGCCTAAGTATGATGGATCAATACGTCTGTGTATTGAATACGAGAGCGTAGTGAGAGTGTTAGGTTTGCCTGAGGAACCACCTCGTAATGCTGAATTTTACGTCCGACTGGCACGGGAGAACCTGATTAAATCTGGAGATAAACGTAAGAGGCAACAGAAACGTAAGGTACTTGATAACTTTGATGTAGGTGATATGGTTTTGGTGAGAGTTCCCATGTTGTCATATAGTGAGGATAAGGTAACGAAGAAATTTTTTCTTTTATATCAAGGCCCGTATAAAGTACATAGAAAACTTGGACCCTGTGCTTACAAGTTAGCGGATGGCGAGAGCGTAATGAATGGTTCGTACAACATTAGTAGTTTAAGGAGATACCTGTCGTGTGAGGTGGCTGAACCGGATTGTGAGATATAGGTCAGTAACTCGGGGAAGTTGCTACTTGTTATGTCAGACTACGAGCGGTATGTGTTTACGTCTCAATTGTGGTGGTATTTCCTAGTTTTGTTTGTAAACAAGGGAGATGTTTGTGTGACGGTAGATTTACGCTCGTTCATTAACGATAGATCATTTGTTTTACGTATGTGAGGCCATGAAATTTTATATATATTTGTTTTCTGAGATGTTACATAAGGCTAATTAAAGCTGACGACGGCAAATAATTAATTTTCCCGTATGTGCATTTCTAACTTGCAATAATTTTACCGTGAGCTTAAATCACGTGTGTATTTGTGTGAAGTGTATTACATCCTGCTTCAAGATAGGGTTGAAACATTCGAAAGAGTGATAAAAGTGTAAATTGTTTGTATCATATGTTTTCCATTTTTTTAATGTAAAATATTGGAAGAGAACGTGTTACTGCTATCTAGCAAAGAATGTCGGAGAGATGGGGAGTCAAAGGACAGATAGACACTCGGCAGAGTTTGTAATCTGAATTGTATATATATTATGTTATATTCTCTAGGGTAATCTTGTTTTTTACAAAAATGGAAAGTTGCTTATGTTGGGCATAATTTAGTGTCTAAACCTCAAGATGAACTGAAATAACAGACATTCGCAATGGTAAGCAATCTAAGAGAGATATGGAAAGAGTGAGATATAATTAATTGTATGAAAATAATGTCGCTCGTTATGGGCATGTAATAGAGGTATTTCAAGTCAATGTGGGAGTAAGTGTGTGAGTTCTCAACTCATGTGATATTTGTTAAGAACTCATGGGGGCGTATGTAACGTTCCAGACGTTACAGTGTAATTATATTAATTTTATTATGTGTAATTAATTAAGGAATTTAACGTCATGATATTTATCTTAGTATGTAATGGTATTATAATTCATGTTTAATCATTTGCTCACTATCATTTCATTACTTTGTAACTACGACTTATAAACGAGGGCTGAATATTCTAATATTCACTTAGATTCTTGCGACATTAGTTTAAAATTAACTTGCAGTAGATTTCCTCTATCTTGCCACATCACCGAGGAAGAAGGAAGGACAAATTTAGACATCAAGTTCTGGGAAAAGCGAGCACGTGTTCAAGCGTGGTAACGTAAGCTACCGTATTTCGACCAGAATTATTCGAACTGATCAACGCCTATATTTTCAAAGGAGCGTCATGTTGCCATGGATACTGAGTGAAAGGACGAATAGAAGAACAGTTGATATCATGGTTTTGGCCCGTCAACTCTAATATCTAGAGTGGGGAGAGAAGTGTCATCTGATTGGACCACGTGTAGCGGCCTGTAATTAGCGCGAGAGAAGGTTATAAGAGGGCGTGTTGGAGCTCCTGGAAGGTCTCTCTACAACGTCTTATTCGCTCTCTACATTATTCTACGAGTTATTCTACAGCTTCTACTTGATTTTCTACTTGATTCTGCGTCTCGATACTTAGAAATTCTGAATGAGGTGTGTATAGCCACTCTCATGAGGAAGTACGTACAGCACGGCTGCAAGACCGGTTTGAACCAGTCTAAGTCAATAGATAGTTTTAATCTAGATAGAAATGAAACTTCAGAGAACATTTTCAGTAAAGTTGGAAGGATTCTTAATTGAGTATCCTCTCCATATAACCCAAGGTGGTTCTTCTAAGTATGACTTAGGGCTTATCTCCAATATATGGGATAGAGCATAATAGGGAGTGTTAGTTTTGAAGTCATCTTCCAATTAGTGGTGGATGCAATTGGCAAGGCAGGAATGGTACTGAGCTGCAGATGAAGAGATATCAAAGACGGCCGGTGATGTTCCCGCTACAAGGATGGAAGCTTTCCAAGGACCAGCAGAACAAGACTACATGGTGAGCAAGCGAGTTAAAGATATTGCAAGTTTTCGCGAAGTAGAGTCATTCAATTTTTTGTTAAATTCATTTTCTATTTTAATTCAGTTCTCGTTAAACCGTCGTCATTCATATTAAATATAATAAATAGTATTTTTCTAGTTCACTTTCATTAATCTGCCTTAATTAGCCTTTTGATTTCTAATTCTCCTGCTTAATGATTAGTGTACTATCACCTCACCCCTGTGATAAGAGTCTGTCCAAGCTTGATTATAAATTTTATCTTTAAGTCCTCAACTTAAAGATTGGCGCCCTTTGCTTGCTTGGTTGCATTTCTCATTTGATGATTGTTCTCCGAGAGGGGAAGTCACAAGGTTATAAAGTTATTCTCGGCCGGGAATCGAACCCGGGACCCTCTGAACCGAAGGCCAGTACGCTGACCTTTCAGCCAACGAGTCGGACACAGCCGTTACATGACCACCCTGTTTTACTGTGGGGTTTTGGAACCGTACCTTACATCATTACATGTGTTAAATGGACGTCTGGCAAAGGAATGAAATGGCGTATGGCTTTTAGTGCCGGAAGTGTCCGAGGACAAGTTCGGCTCACCAGATGCAGGTCTTCTGATTTGACTCCCGTAGGCGACCTGCGCGTCGTGATGAGGATGAGGATGAGATGATGAAGACGACACATAGACCCAGCCCCCGTGCCAGCGAAATTAACCAATAAGGTTAAAATTCCCGACTCTGCCGGGAATCGAACCCAGGATCCCTGTGGCCAAAGGCCAGCACGCTAACCATTTAGCCTTGGAGCCGGACCTGACAAAAGGAATTTCCATCCGAATTGAATATATTGAATTTACTCTCATCGCTCCACAGTACTTCACTCCATTCCTTGTTCGTCCAGGCACCAGATTAGCAAAGGCAAGTCGGGCCTTCGTGTTCTTTGCTGAACTCAAGGGCATCTTGCTTCGTCGTCGGCCCATTAAAACTTTGTGTTTGAGGTACCGTTTGATAGTAGTTACGCCAAGTCTGATCTTATAATTGTCCTCTAAATTATTCCGTACAGGCACTGCCGTCGTGCGAGGATCAGCAACTCATTGCCTTCGAATAAGTCTGTCAACAGTAGGGGTAACAATTCAAGGGCGACCAGATCTAGGCTTATTTAAAAGTGTTCCGCGGTTGTTGTAGGCTCTGTTCCAAACATTTACAATTTGTCTAGAAAGCCAAAGTCTTTTGGAACTCGTGCTTGGCTATTGCCTCCCTTCAAAGCCGTAATCACTGGTTGCCTAAGACCTACCGTTTCCCCATTGTAATATCTGTATGGGTGATAGAAAGAACTGGAAGTCAGACGTAAGTAAATCATTGTTTGCCGGGCTGAGTGGCTCAGACGGTTAAGGCGCTGGCTGGCCTTCTGACCCCAACTTGGCAGGTTCGATCCTGGCTCAGTCCGGTGGTATTTGAAGGTGCTCAAATACGACAGCCTCGTGTCGGTAGGTTTACTGGCACGTAAAAGAACTCCTGCGGGACTAAATTACGGTATCTCGGCGTCTCCGAAAACCGTAAAAGAGTAGTTAGTGGGACGTAAAGCAAATAACATTATTATTTATTATTAAATCATTGTTTTAAGTAAAATCAAAATACGTACGGTCTCCACGTAAACAGCAAGACCCACTTTACTGCTAGGTTCGAAACATAAACAACGCTGGACACACTACTCAGACACAAGCAGGTGAAGTAATGATCCGGTTTCCTGTTTGTTTTGCATCATGGATATCAGTTACGCTACCTATGTTCTAAAATATGAATATCAAAATGCTCATGCCCGCTATTATAAATGAACTCTGGCACCTTAGCGTCTGTACAAACTCAAAAAAGTAATTGGTGGGACGTAAATCCATTATTATTATTATTATTATTATTATTATTATTATTATTATTATTAAAGCCTGGCTCTCTTTTTCAGCCGGCCTGAGTCGCTCAGACGGTTGAAGCACTGGCTTTCTGACTCCAGCTTGGCAGGTTCGATTCTGGCTCAGTTCGGTGGCATTTGAAGGTGGTCAAATACGTCAGCTTCGTGTCGGTAAATTTACTGGCGGGTAAAATATCTTCTGCGGAACTAACAACCGCCACCTCGGCGTCTATGAAAACTGTATAAAAAGTAGTTCGAGGGACGTTATAGCAGTAACATGATGAAAGCCTCGCTCCAAATATGTGTAAATGGTATGTGTGTCTATAAGTGCAGGCCTAATTTTCTTCTCAGTTGCGTTGTTTGAGTTCCAGTAAATCATAATTCAGTGCTCGAAGTCCGTCAAGAATTAGGGGCAGAGCCGGGAATCGCCCCATGTCGAAGCAGATAGGAATAGGCGCAAATTATTGAGTTTGCCTGTGAATCAAATAAAATAAAAACTTGCCTCTGAATAGATGGTGTGCCGCAGACACCATATCCAACATTAGATTGAACACATGACTACCAAGAACTTCTCATAAGCTGTCAGTATCCGTTTGTAGGAAATGATTGATTGGAATGTTCTCTGAAATTGATAACAAAACACCTGTATTTAACATCGTTTACACTGCAAACCTATGTTCCGGATGTAAAAAGGTATCCTATGTTATCCACATTATTGTCCTCAGAATACCTCGCAGAGAAGCAGCTTCTAGTTGATTGTGAAGTTGTAGAGAATGCGCTGATGTCGTTAACGTCTTATAATATTAGAATTAATTTGCGTTGCTACGTAATTCTGTCTCATCATCCTTGGTAAGACTTTTCAAATAATGTATGGTAATTGCTGCTGCAGTCAAAGTAATAGATATTGAACTAGCAACAAAGTGATGTCAATGAACTTGAACGTTGAATAATCTCTCACTGACGTGAAAACAATCAAAACGTTTATAGGTGTTATATCATCTACATAATGTTAACATTTGTATATAGTCTATAACAATGTACTGTACATACCTTTGCTGTATTCCTACGCGATAGGATCTGGGGCAAATGATTAACTTCGCCCATGAATCAAATAAAACAAAGTTGACTCAGAGAAGACGTATCGTAGTCACCACAGACAATGTTAGATTGGACGCGAGACTATAGAGAGCTTCTGTTGCTGTTTGCAGGAAGGAATGCCGTACTGATATTTCTGTATGTAAGGTAAAATTGTTGTTTCATGTAAGGAACTTAGGATGTCTAGCGTATCCCACTATCGATCATCCAAGACACTGATGGTGGGATGGTGCCTAAAACAACAATAATACTAATAATAATATACCGAGCGAGTTGGCCGTGCTGATAGGGGCGCGCAGCTGTAAGCATGCATTCGGGAGATAGTGGGTTCGAACACCACTGTCGGCAGCCTTGAAAATGGTTTTCCATGGTTTCCCTTTTTTTCACAACAGGCAAATATTGGGGCTGTAACTTAATTAAAGCCGTGGCAATTTCCTTCCCACTCGTAGCCCTTTCCTATCCCATCGTCACCATAAAACGGTGTCGTTGCGAAGTAAAGCAACGTGTAATAATAATAATAATAATAATAATAATAATAATAATAATAATAATAATAATAATAATAATAATAATAATAATAATAATAATAATAATAATAATAATAATAATTAATAATAATAACAGCTACAGCTTCTCCCCATATCCTGATAGGATCGTGACTACAATCTTTCTCGCATATGTCGAGTTAGCCTCGTTTTATTGCCAGGTACCCTTCCTTAACCTTCAGCATATGTACTGTATAATATGGAGGGGTGTATTAAACTAATACTGTACGTGTTTATGAACTGGCTCGTGGTGCGATGTGTTGTATGTAAACGAAGAGGTGTATTTTAAGATAATCACAGACGTCTAGACCCCGAGCCAAAGAAAGTATCCTGACGTTGCTAAAACATTTCGTAGAATTTTCCGACCGGGAAGCGAACCCAGACGTTCTGAATCTACCTTAGGCTGCTTCGTTCAGCCATTCAGCCAAGGAGCTAGATGATAATTATAAAGTATAAGAATAAGAAGATGATAATGATGATAATGATGATGATATATTGTTTAGCGTATGGCATTTTGTGCCGGGAGAATCCGGGGATATATTCGGCTCGTCAGTTCGGTAGCTACTTTTCCGGGTATACTCCACGGGGGTGGGCTCCGTGCTCCATGCGTACAGTGTTTGGTTGCCGGACAATTGAGGTCACGGACATTTGCGGTCACTGAGAAAATTTTGTGCCCCATCACAGAAATTCCCCAGTTGTCACAGGACATTTACGGTCACTGCAGCATGGTGTAGGCCTCATCAGCTTAATCTCGGGGTATCCCCGCTAACCTAGCACCTGCTCGCTCCTTGCAGATCAACATTTTTCTCTCACGGGCATTATTTAGAGATTGATACCTTCAGCCACAAACACCATTCTATACCGAAACTTCCTGGCATGAGTACTTTATTTACTATTGTGTGCTGTAATGGAGTTGACAGTTACTAATCAGGCAAATCGTTGTGCACATTACAAACGTTATATGTACAGAAAGTGTAGGGAGAGTCAACCTGTTAACGTCAACTGGGTGTGTCTGAAGAAGAACAAGTGTAAAGGACGGCTGAGGACAAGAGGCGAAGCAATGCTTCATACCGTCGTTCATCAGCGTGGACCACCTGAAGAAGCGGTCATCACAGTCAAAAAGTAGGTTCCAGAGGGAAAGAAGAGAGCAAAAGAAGAAGCGACTCCACTATCACATATTTACGTGCAGGAGTTGGGTGATCTGCATAACAGGGGCTACGACTTTGTCACTGATATGCCAGCTCAAGAAACTTTAAAAAGAACAATGGGTTGGCAACGAAATCATGCAAGCGGACTTCGAGTAGAGCCAAAAAACAAGTGCTCAGATAATTCTTAGTGAAGAGGCGTTAAGGATGAATAATGGCAGCCCGTTTCGTTTAGCTTGACTACGGCATAGGAGAAAGAATTATAATTTTTAGTGCCGAAAAAGGTAGAGAAATTCTTAGACATTATGCGCAATTTTTTTTTTATGGATGGCATGTTCGAGAGTTCCAGCAAACAGTTCGCCCAGATATACACCATTCACGCAGACCTTGGAGGCCGGAGTGATGAAAGCAACGTTTATCCAGTCGTTTTTGCGTTCCTGCTAACAAAAATAAACTTATATTCGTTTCTTTCACCTTATCTTGGAAGCGGTTCCCCAATGGAATCCTAAGAAAATCACTATCGACTTCGAAGCAGCCGCCTGACGAGCGACTACCAGGATAACGAAGATATTCGTCTCCACATCCGAATGTGCACTACTCTGGCATTTTTGAAGCCAGATGACGTCAGTGAGGAATGGTTGGTGATACATTCTCATGCTCCTTCTACAGAAAAATTTATTGACTTCTTCGACTATTTTGTACACGTATGGCTTGAAAACAGCGAGAAACCAATCACTATGTGGAGCTGTTACAAAAAGCGACATCGAACAACAAATGCTGTAGAGGAATAGCATCACAAGATCAACTCTTTAGTTGGAGATCCACATCCTCGATTCGACGACTTGGTGGTTTGTTCAAAGAAGGAAGCAGAAGCTCAATCTTGAAGGTAAGAGGAGGAAGAGGAAATATGTGAACAAAGATGACAAGATTGAAATAACTCTTAAGAAATATGAAGAAACTAGCGACATCAGGTCTTGCTTAAAGGAAATTTTTTACATAGAAAATCTTGGTTCCGGCATTTCTATTCCTTCCCATCCCATTTTCTCCGAAAAATATGTTAAAGTGACGTTAGACTACCATAAATAAATAAATAAATACATTTTAATTAATTAACGATGGATTAACTTTAGTTTTTCTAAAAATAAGGACTGGTGTGGAATAAAACAGTGTCCTTTACCCTGGCCTACCTTTAATTATTCCACGATAAAAAAATATAAAAATTCACTTTGTGTTGTAAATATAAAATATACGAGCTTGTATATCTGCAAGAATGTTTATATCATAATAGCCACGGGACCTTTTCGTGATGGTGGTGATTACTGTTTTTGTGAGAAAGTAGAACGGTGCCTCCCTTAAAACTAACCAGAAAAAAAGTCGAATAGATCCGACTCTCTTTTAGGGAAAAAGAAGGGAAAAGCCACGAAGGACGTGAAAATTTAAGACTGCCTGGGCTTGGCAAACGTCATACCGTGGGGGTCGGAAGAGGACAAGAGTTGACCAGGAGAGGCCGGATAAGAAATAGAATCTATATAAATAAAATTGTTTCTGTTTGTCTGTTTGTCTGTTCCACCATCACGTCGAAACGGCTGGATAGATCTCAACCAAACTTCATATTTAGGGTATACTCATCCCGGGGAAGGTTTTGATATGCATATCATTTTAAAATCCTTGAATAGACGGGGGGTTTATAGGAAAACCAGAATGGTTTTTCCACCATCACGTCGAAACGGCTGGATAGATCTCAACCAAACTTCATATTTAGAGTAAACTCATCCCGAGGAAGGTTTCGATATGCATATCATTTTAAAATCTTTGAATAGACGGGGGGTTTATAGGAAAACCAGAATGTTTTTTCCACCATCACGCCGAAACGGCTTGATAGATCTCAACCAAACTTCATATTTAGAGTAAACTCATCCCGAGGAAGGTTTTGATATGCATATCATTTTAAAATCCTTGAATAGACGGGGGGTTTATAGGAAAACCAGAATGGTTTTTCCACCATCACGTCAAAACGGCTGGATAGATCTCAGCCAAACTTCATATTTAGAGTATACTCATCCCGGGGAAGGTTCCGATATGCATATAATTTTAAAATCTTTGAATAGACGGGGTGTTTATAGGAAAAACACAGTGGTTTTCCTCCATTTTCTCTTATACTATTGATTTTCTGTAAACTTCGTTTACCGTACGTGAAACGTCTCTTCATTATAAACAACTTTCGTTATGTTCATAATTTACCTTACTCTTCACATGACGGAGAAATTTACAATTTTCTGCTGGTATCATGCTCTGCATTGAGTGACCGACAGACCGACAACGAACCTACAGGTTACCATGGCAACGTCTCTGACTGCATGCCAGCAGGGAAGTAACGTATTGCCATTTTCCTCATCATGCTTTTAAATTCGTGGTTGTTCCTTGGGTAGATGGCAAAAGAGGCGTCAATCGGCTCATCTGCGGGATATTGGCGGAATATCGTTGGAGGTTATAACCGCCCTCGAATAGATTAAGTAATAACACCATTAGCCATCTTCTTATTTGTTTACCTAAGAATCACTGAACCTAAATTTCTCCTCTGTTACCGCTTTATTATATCCATAACTCACACTAGCATAATTTATTGAGGGGCATTTGATTTTCCAATACATTCACTTGGCATTTACATATTTGTCGTTATCCGGCTGTCCTCAGTTATAATCTTTTTTCTATTAGTTTCAACATTCTTAACTGTATTATTTTCTTCCTTAATTACGTCGTAAGTGCTAGAAACTACTGGATGCATTTCCACCAAGATTCGTATTTAGAATACACCTGTCCTTGATAGGTTTTAGGGCAAATATTGTTTCTAAATCCCTGAACTGACTGGGGGTTTATACGAAACCGAAACAGTGATTTTGCACTTCCAAAAAATATACACAACCAAACTTTATGGAAGTCTAACTACCTTGGTAGAAATTAATTTCTAAACCTTTTTTCTCATGTGCATCATTTCGATACGAGGATTAATAAGGGAGATATCATTAACGGACCGTTTTTCTGTACAAGTCCCACAGGACTTGACTCACGAGCGGGTGCGTGTAAAGCGTATTCCTTACAACTTCAAAACTACTGAAGACATTCGAACCAAAATTTATATTTAGCATCCACCTGTCCAAAGGTAGGTTTTAAACGTAAATAACATTTCATGTTCCGGAATGGACTGGCGGTTTCTAGGGAACACAAATGGTGATTTTACTCTTCCACAATATATACAGAACAAGACCAACCTGACTGGAAATCGACCAAACGAGATGGAATTCCACCTCTAAACCTTTTTTTTTCATGTGCATTTTTTCGTCAGGAGGATTAATAAGGGAGATATCATGAATGGTCACTTTTGCAGGTTAAGTCCAGCGGACATAGCCCAAAAGGTGTTTTACATGGAGCAGATTCCTTATCTATATAAATCAAATCGTAACGACTGTGTGCCTCTACACTGACTATTTTGGCGAAATTTTCGTACAGCTTTCCGTTTAAGGGGTAATAATAACCATCTCCATAATTTTTGGTTTAGTTTCCTGAAAGTCCTAATTTTTACCCGCCTCGCCCAAAATCCAGATTGCGGCATAATCTGTCAGAAGAATAAGAAGATAATTGAAATTTGACAAAATTATACGTTTTAGCCTGTAACGAATGGAAAAATCCTATATCATTAAATTTTTCATTTTTATCCCCGAAGAATATCGAAATATGCAGGCAATTTTAATGATGGTGCAGACCTTCGGAAATTCCTATCACATAACGGATTGCACAATCTCCGTTCAATTTGGAATGATCTACAACCTTGTTCTTATGACTTTTTGCCGTATCTGTATCCCTTTTACGTTTGATTTTTCTCTATTAATCGATGTTAAGTCAATTTGGAATTTTCACATGCATAATTCATACTTTCAATTACTTATATGAAATACAGAATCATCAAACTCTTCACGAAAATTGGCCCACCCAGTTGCCATATGTGAGCCAAATGCTACGTATGTAGCTGTCACATTATTATCCGAAAAGTAATGTAATGTGAGACAATCTTACATAACCTTTACCCTGTTCCACGTTTCTAACTCAATCTGACCCAAGAATAGATGACATATCATAGGACCAGCCATTTAGGCCACTAAATCCGGCGTGTCTTATGGTATAATCCTTTTTCGATATGACGTACGTTTAGTAGCAGTTAATCTGTAAATGAAGGTCTTCAATATTGTAAACCCGCATATACTTTCGTATGTCGATCTATATATATTCACTGATGTCGATTTTTAGCGATCGAGAAAGGGTGGGTCTGCTATTGTAATCAGTACTCCCCACACCGACTTTGACTGGCGGTAGGAATGGGTTCCTTCTCCAACTCCTGTGTAACTGTCATTAGTAAGGAAGGCCTACAATTGTAATGAATAGTTCCCTTCTCGATTTGACTTGCAGAAGGTAAGTGAGCATGCAGTTTTGTTTAAAACTCCCCTACCCGATTGTGTTTGGCAGTAGGTAAGGGTGCCCGCCATTATATAGAAATGTCCTCATCTAAAATGTGACTGGCATTAGGCATAGTGGCCTGCTATTTTGATGGAAACTCACCAACTTGGTGTGACTGGCAGTACGCTGGCTGGCAGTAGGAAAAGGGGCCTGTCATTATAATGATAACTGCACAACTCAATTTCGAGTGATAGTAGGGTAATTGCCTAACATTATAATAGAAACTCCTCAACTGTAATCTGTCTGGAAGTAGGAAAGGGGCTGCCATTTTAACGAAAACTCCCCAAATCGATTCTGTCCGCGTTGTAGGCAATTTGGCCTGCAATTATAATGTAAACTTCCCAACTTGATTGTGAATGCCAGTAGGCAAGTGAGCCTGCCGTTATATCACAAATCCGTAACAAACACTTTACATTGGAAACAACGTACGGGGACCTCCCCATGCTCTTTCTCGGATAACGCTAAGAGGCATGCAATTTTAAAACAATCTTATTTACTGCATGTACACTATTTACTTCGATATTCGAATACAATGTAGAATACCGTAGCGAAGCACGGGTACATTCGCTAGTAGTATATATTTATTATCATCTACAGAATTGTATGTTACCAAAAACATGACATGACCTGTTCTTCTCCTTCAGACACACCCAGGTGACGACTTCATGTTGCTTTTCCCTGTACTTTCTGTACATATATATAAGTGTCGATATAGAATTGTGTTTGTGTCTGAATGTATCAGTCTGTAAATAATGCCCGCGAGAGAAAAATGTTGATCTGCAAGGAGCGAGCAGGAGATCAGGCAGGTTAGCGGGGATATTCCGAGATTAAAATAATGAGGACAACCCCCTGCTACAGTGACCGCAAACGTCCTGTGACAACTGGGGAATTTCTGTGAGTGGGCACAAGTTTATCTCATTGACCGCAAATGTCCGTGATTTTATGATGACCGCAAATGTCCGGACACCCAGTGTTTGAGGAGTACAGCAAAACTTCCATGTGTGCCAGGCGTACGGGTGGATAACTTTGATAATAACTCTGGGTCGAAGTCAGCTAATTGGAAAATTCCAACTCCTCTCAGTGTAAAGGTGATATTCAGGCTCATTCCACGCAGGTGTTCACACTTTGTAAACATCATTCTTTGTTCGTCTGTCTTGGCAACCAGTTCAGAACAAGATGAGGTATAGCGGGTGTAACCGTTCATCACCAAGCCATAGGCATGTTAGGAGGTTTAGCCAATCATATATGCCGCTTTCCGCAACATTCTGGGACACATAATGTCGGAATTAGCAGTTTATGTTCCGAACCGGGACACGAGTTGCGATACGCAAACCCGAAGGGAGCAGGTTTTTGTGCTGTATCGAGAGAAGGATAGCGTATTACCGCGGAATCTTGAAATTGCGCTCTCACTTGGTGCGAAAGAGGAGGAGAGATGACGCTACATTTGAAAATGTATTTCGTCAGAGAGTGGGGTGATTTAAGGTGTGTTAATCCCCAAGAAATAAAAATCCTTACTGATTCAACACCGCATTCATTGGTGCCAATTCACCATATTTAACTAAAAAGAAGGGGAAGAAGAACACCTTTGTCTGAGATAATCTATGGAAATTTATAAGTCAGGTCTCATTCGAACCGACGTATTTAATGCAAATTGTCGATGCATATTAACGCAATTCTTTAATAGTGGATCGGTAATGACGCATGTCATATAGTGGTGCGCAGACTGAAGCCGATTGCTAACATTTGGCAACGTGAGGAAAAAAGTGGGAGTACTTACGAGATGAAACATGACGCGTGGATTTATAAAAGGACGGTTTTGAGATTGTGAACGACCCTGCTGATCCGATAGACTTAAAACTGGATCAGTATAAAACAGGGGTCAGGAGCTATAATTTGATTACCTTCACGTTGCTGAAAGATTACGTTTAGCGGAGCCGAATTTCGATTAGGGGCGTGGTTTACCACCTCTCCGACAACTCAGCCCAGACACTATAAATAAATCCCGGACCTAGATGCGGGATCCCATTGTAATTTGTGCAGCCGCAGTATTTATACGTGTCAGTAATGAACTATGGATATCAGCGTGTGAAGTCCTGTATCGAGGAAAAACATATCAGCGCGGTGTAAATATCGCGAAATAAGCCGTTCGGTACGAGATAAAGTACAGTAGTGATTAATAGAGGTGTTATATCAACATTTAATGCTTTAAATATAGGTGACTTCAGTGACGGCAATCATCAGAGAACGGGCAAACGCATCAGGTTGTTTAGAAGTAGTGAGACAGCCGATTACATTCAGTAATTAATAGTGGCCGACTTAAAAGTATTTAAACAGTGAGTGACACTCAGTAAATTAAAAGAACGGTGTTCGTGATAAGAAAAAACGTTTGCATACTCCATGGACATCATGGTAACAATTAGTCAGACTGTGTGATGAAAGGGGAAATGAATAGTGATTTATACAAACTTACCGCTATTCGGGTTAGTCCATTTGAATGTATAAGTGGATCTAATCACCAGCAGGTTCTTTGAAAACACATAAACAGTGTCCATTAACTAATTTCCCATTTTTTCCTGTATGTTCGTGAGTGATCGTCGAACCCAGGGTTGGAATCAATGAGAGTCGCGTCTAGTGCCAGCATTCATCCCTTCAGGGAACGTCTAGAGATTCCAAAGGTAGAAAAACACAATTCGACACATGGACGTTATAATCAGGAAGAGGAACCAAGGACTATTTAAGAGTGAAGCTGTCGTCATAAAGGTCTAAAAATCACAGATGTACCCTCGAGATAGCAGCAAACCACAAGAGTATCGATAAGTCAGTCAGGACAAGTTACTTTATATATATAGACATAAAGGACAAGTTACTTTATATATAGATAGATAACTTGTACTGACTGACTGACTGACTGACTGACTGACTGACTGACTGACTGACTGATTCATCATCGCCGAGCCAAAACTACTAGATATAAAGAAATGAAATTTTGGGTATACATTCATATTAACATGTAGGTGCTCGCTAAGGGAGGATTTTTGGATATTCCGTTGCTAAGGGGGTGAAAAGCGGGGTGAGTATTTAAAATGAGGATATCTATATCTCAAAAACTTAAAAGTTTACAGATGTAAAAATTGGTGGTTGGAATCTCCTTTAAAAATAAAGAAACACGTATTTTTTAGTTTTCGGAAAATCTCATTAAGGGGAGTAAAAATGGGGGAAAAGTTGTTGAACACCTTTTATGAGGAAACTTATATCTCAAAAACTGAAGATGTTACAGACATGAAAATTGAAATTTGGAATCTCCTTTGAAAATAAAGAAACCCGTATTTTTGTGTTTTTGGATAATCCGATGAATAGGGGGTGAACAGGAGTGACAAACGGGGTGAATTAAAAAAAAACTATCTCCAAATTATCACAGACACGTAACATATTACGGATTTGAAAACTAGTATTTGGAATTTCCTGTAAAACTAAAGAAATTATTTTTTCCGGAAAATCCACTTAAGAGGAACTGAAAATGAGGGTGAATTTTTAAAATTAGCGTATCTACAGTATATCTCAAAATCTTAACATGTTGCAGACGTGAAAATTGGCATTTGGAATATCCTCTAAAATAAGGAAACGCGTATTCCTTGGCTTTCGGAAAAGACCCTTAACGGGGGGTGGGGTTGAAAGGATTGAAAAATTAGTTGAATTATTTGTATAAGAATGTATATATACATACCAAAAAATCTAAAGGTATTAAAAACGTGAAAACTGGTATTTGGATTCTGCTTTAAAAATAAGGAAACACGTATTTTTTTGTTTTCTCTAAATCCCAATATGAGGGGTGAAAATTGTGAATAAGGAGTTGAATGTCTTTAATGAGGATACTTATATCTCAGAAACTGAAGATATTACAGACCTAAAATTTAGTATATGGGATCTCCTGTGAAAATATAGAAACATTTACTTTTTTGTTTTTGGAAAATCTAATTAATGGGCGTTAAACTGGAGTGACAAATTGGGGTGAATTTTTAGAAAGACTATATCTACAGTATATCTCAGAAACGTAAAATGTTACAGACATAAAAACTGGTATTTGGAATCTCCTTTTAAAGTAAAGAAACAGGTATTCTCGGAAAATCCAATGAAGGGAGGGGGGAGGTGAAATAATTGAAAAAATAATTGAATTAATTGTATGATGATACATCTAATAAAAACTAAAGTTGTTACAGACGTGAAAATTAGTATTTAGATACTCTTTAAAAATAAAACAACGCGTTTTGGGGGGAGGGGAATCATCTTTGGGGCGGGTGTGAAAAGGAGTTGAATTCGTTTCATGAGGACACATGTCTCAAAAACTGAAGATAATTGGTATTTAGAAGATCCTTTACTATTAAAGAAACAAATATTTTTTGCCGGAAAATTCACTTAAGGGGGGGGGGGGGAGTGTGAAAGTAAGTGAAAAAAGTGATTATTTTAAGGGGATACTTATATCTCAAAACTGAAGGTAACACACGCGAACATTGGTATTTGGAATCTCCTTTAAACATAAAGAAACACGCCTTCTTTTTTTTTTGGGGGGGGGGGGGGTACATCAACTTAACCGCGGTGGGGTGAAAAACGAGGTGCGACCAATTGATTTTACTGTTCATAATGTACTTATAAGGAGCCTCCGTGGCTCAGGTGGCAGCGCGCCGGCCTCTCACCGGTGGGTTCCGTGGTTCAAATCCCGTCACTCCATGTTAGATTTGTGCTGGACAAAAGCGGAGGCGGGATAGGTTATTCTCCGGGTGCTCCGGTTTTCCCCGTCATCATTCGTTCCAGCAACACTCTCCAATATCATTTCATTTCATTTGCCATTCATTAATCATTGCCCCAGAGGAGTGCGGCACGATTCCTATCCTCACCATTCCTGACCCGGTTGAATGACTGGAAATAGGCTGTGGATTTTCAATGTACTTAATCTGATCATAAACCGATCATTTTTCATCTTTCCTGGGTTCGTTTTCAAGAGCCATATTTTCCCTTGGAGAACCTTCTTAGATTACAGTAGATTCTTCTGGCATAAAAATAAATATTTATACCCATTTGAAATAAACGATAGGAATGAGATTGACCGTGCAATTGTTCACCTCTATGATAAAGTAAATAATGCACGGAAGTAGGGCATTCGTATCACCAGAAATCCTGCGCACTTGCCTACGGGCGACAGTGTTGGTCATATTTTCATCAATGACAATGGCAGCAGATGTAATTTACCGCCAAGTAGCGGTCTTGCATCTTGCTGTGGGGTCCAGAATAATAATAATAATAATAATAATAATAATAATAATAATAATAATAATAATAATAATAATAATAATAATAATAATAATAATAATAATAATAATAATAATAATAATAATAATATTCTGGACCGTCGTCAAAATGTGCGGACCGCGCTGGAAACGGGTCCTGGACTGGTAATGACTATGAATGCAGTCCGGCCGCGGTTTCAGTACCGCCAAGGCACCCAAGACGACACCACCCGGGATCTCCTCAAGGATTTGATCCACATTAAAATGCTTATAGGAAAAGATGGCAAAGATTTAGGGACCCAACTGACCGGGTGGAATACCTGGACCTAGCCCGGGAAGTACAAAGTCGATTGCTGGAAAAAGGATTGGAATGTGGGAGGAACTTTGCCGTAATCTCTCAGAAAACGAGTCAGATCGCGAATTTTGGCGTAATCTCTCAGAAAACGAGTCAGATCTCGAATATCGGCGGATTATATATAAAACGTTAAGCATTCAATTATAAATTTCAGTATAATACTGTAGCGAAGCTCGGGTATCTTGCTAGTATACCCTATATATAAAACTAGCAAGATACCCGTGCTTCGCTACGGTATTATTCTGAAATTTATAATTGAATGTTGTTTTAGATATATAATCAGCCGAAATTCGCGATCTGAATCGTTTTCTGCGAGAATCCGCCAAAATTCGCGATCTGACTCGTTTTCTAATAGATTATGGCAAGTTTCCTCTCATTTTTCAATCTTTATTTCCAGCAATCGATTTCGTACTTCCCAGGCTAGGTCCAGGTATTCCACCCGGTCAGTTGGGTCCCTAAATCTTTGACATCTTTTCTTATAAGCATTTTGAATATGGAACAGATCCTTGAGGAGATCCGGCGTGGTGTCGTCTTGGGTGCATTGGCGGTACTGAACCTGCGGCCAGACTGCATTCTTAGTCATTACCCGTCCAGGACCCGTTTCCACCGCGGTCCGCACATTAGACGACGGTCCAGAACATTATTATTATTATTATTGTTATTATTATTATTATTATTATTATTATTATTATTATTATTATTATTATTATTATTATTATTATTATTATAGATGTTCTGGACCCCACAGCAAGATG
Source organism: Anabrus simplex (assembly GCF_040414725.1). Classification (NCBI taxonomy): domain Eukaryota; kingdom Metazoa; phylum Arthropoda; class Insecta; order Orthoptera; family Tettigoniidae; genus Anabrus; species Anabrus simplex. The sequence continues at coordinate 961,875,665 of NC_090266.1, read as the reverse complement.
CAAGACCGCTACTTGGCGGTAAATTACATCTGCTGCCATTGTTATTGTTGAGAATGTGACCTGCACCAATGTCGCGCGTAGGCAAGTGTGCGGGATTTCTGGCGATACGAATTACATACTTCCGTGCATTATTGACCTTATTATAGAGGTGAACAATTGGACGGTCAATCTCATTCCTATCGTTTATTTCAAATGTGTTTAAATTTTTATTCATATGCCAGGAGAATCTACTGTAATATAAGAACGTTCTCCGCAGGAAAAGTTGGCTGTTGAAAACGAACCCAGGAAAGATTAAAAAGATCGGTTTATGATAAGAATAGGTACATCGAAAATATACAGCCTGTTTCCAGTCATTCGACAGGGTCGGGAATGGAATGAATAAAGCCCCATCTAGCGGCGACAGTAGGAATTGTGCCGGCTGCCGAAGCACTCCTCTGGGGCAATGATCGATGAATGACAAATGAAACGAAATATTGGACAGTGTTGCTGGAATGAATGATGACAGGGAAAAGCGAAGTATCCGGAGAAAAACCTGTCCCGCCTCCGTTTTGTCCAGCACGAATTTCACATGGAGTGACCGGGATTTGAACCACGGAACCCAGCTGTGAGAGGCCGGCGCGCTGCCGCCTGGGCAACGGAGGCTCCTTATAAGTACATTATGAACAGCAAAATCAATTGGTCTCACCTCCTTTTACACCACACCGCCGTTAATTTTATTTACCCCCCCCCCCAAAAAAAATTAATAGAAGGAGTGTTTCTTTATGTTTAAAGGAGATTCCAAACCCCAATGTTCACGTCTATTACCTTGAGTTTTGAGATATAAGTATCCCCATAAAAATAATTCGCTTTTTTTACTTCCTTTCACACTTCTCCCCCCCCCCCCCCCTTAAGTGAATTTTCCGGCAAAAAATACTTGTTTCTTTAATAGTAAAGGATCTTCTAAATAGCAATTATCACGACTCTAACTTCTTCAGTTTTTGATTTATGTGTCCTCATGAAAGAAATTCAACTCCTTTCCACTCCCGCCCTCCAAGATGGTTTCCCCCACAAAACGCGTATTTCTTTGTTTTTAAAGGAGATCTAAATACCAATTTTCACGTCCGTACCAACTTTAGTTTTTATTAGATGTATGTATTCTCATACAATTAAGTCAATTAATTTTAGAATTCTTTTCCCCCCACCCTTTCATTGCATTTTCCGAGAATACGCGTTTCTTTATTTTTAAAGGAGATCCCATATACAAATTTTTAGTTCTGTAATATATTCAGTTTCTGAGATATATGTATCCTCATTGAAGGCATTCAACCCACTATTCACCCTTTTACACCCCTCCTATTGGGATTTACAGAAAAACAAAAAAATAATTATTCCTTTACTTTTAAAGGAGATTCTAAATACCAATTTTTACATCTGTAAACTTTTAAAGTTTTAAGATATAGACACATTTATTTTAAAAATTCACCCCCCTTTCCACCCCCCATTATCCGGATTTTTCAAAAACGAAAATATACGTGTTTCCTTATTTTTAAAGTGGATCCCCAATACCAATTTTCAGGTCTGTAATATCTTCAGGTTCTGAAATATAAGTAGCCTCGTTAAAGGCATTCAATCTCTTTTTCACCCTTTTCCACCCTTCCTATCGGGATTTTCCGAAACAAAAAAAAAGTGTTTCTTTATTTTTAAAGGAGATTCTAAAGACTATATTTTACATCTATAAACTTTAAAAGTTTTGAGATATAGATACACTCATTTTAAAATATTACCCCCCTTTCACCCCCTCCCTTAATTGGATTTTCCAGAAACAAAAAAATACGTGTTTCTTTATTTTTAAAGGAGATCCTAAACACCGATTTTCAGGTCTGTAATATCTTCATTTTCTGAGATATAAGTATCGTCATTAAAGGCATTCAACCCTTTTTCTACCCCTTTTCACTCCTCCTATTGCGATTTTCCGAAAACAAAAAAATACATGTTTCTTTATTTTTAATGAAGATTCTAAATACCAGTTTTTACATCTGCAAACTTTAAAAGTTTGGAGATAGAGATTCACTCATTTTAAAAATTCACCCCCTTTTCACCCTCCCATTAATTGGATTTTCCAAAAACAAAAAAATACGTGTTTCTTTATTTTTAAAAGGGATCAAGAGTACCAATTTTCAGGTCTGTAATATCTTCAGTTTCTGAGATATAAGTACCGGTATCCTGATTGAAGGCATTCAACCCATTTTCCCCCATTATCACCCTTTTTCACCCCTCCTATTGGGGTTTTCAGAAAACAAAATATACGTGTTTCCGTATTTTTAAAGAAGATTCTAAATACCAATTTTTACATCTGTAAACTTTTAAAGTTTTGAGATATAGACACACTCATTTTAAAATTTCACCCCCCTTTTCACCCCCTTAGCGACGGAATATCCAAAAATCCTCTCTTAGCGAGGACTTACATCTTAATATGAATATATTCCCAAAATTTCATTTCTTTATGTCCAGTAGTTTTGGCTCGGCGGTGATGAATCAGTCAGTCAGTCAGTCAGGACAAGCTACTTTATATATATAGATAACATGTCCTGACCGACTGACTGATAGATTCATCATCGCCGAGCCAAAACTACTGGACAGAAAGAAATGAAATTTTCACGATACATTTATATTGGAATGCAGGTGTTCACTAAGGGAGGATTTTCGAATATTCCGTCGCTAAGGGGGTGAAAAGGGGGGTGACATTTTAAAATGAGGATATCCATATCTCAAAAACTTAAAAGTTAACAGACGTAATACTTGGTATTTGGAATTCCTTTAAAAATAAGGAAACGCGTGTTTTATTGTTTTCGTAAAATCCCATTAAGGGGGGTGAGAATGGGGGTGGGGGAAATTGGTTGAATACCTTTTATGAGGATACTTATATTTCAAGAACTGAAGGTGTTACAGACATGAACATTGGTGTTTACAATCTCCTTTAAAAATAAAGAAACACATATTATTTGGTTATGAAAAATCCATTGAATAGGGGTTGAATGGGAGTGACATACGGAGTGGAATTTTAAGAATATATATCTAGGCTTTCAATATATCTCAGACACTTAACATGTTACGGACTTGAAAACTGGTACTTGGAATCTCCTGTAAAAGTAAAGAAAAATAGATAATTTGTTTTCGGAAAATCCACTTAAGGGAAACTGAAAAAGGGGCTGAATTTTTAAAATGGGCATATCTACAGAACATCTCAAGAACTTAACATGTTGGAGATGTGAAAATTGGTATTTTTAATCTTTTAAAACTAAAGCAACATGTATGTATTGCTTCGGAAGAAACCAAATAATGGGGGGGGGGGCGGGGGTAAAAAGGACTGAAGAGGGGGTTGAATTTTTTATTAGGATAGTGATATCTCAAAAGTGAAGTTGTTACTTCCGTGAAAATTGGTTATTGGAGTCTCTTTAAAAATAATGGAATACGTATTTCTTTTCTCGGATTATCCACTTAAATGGGGCGAAGGAATTGAAAAATGAGTAGAATTCTTTGTATGAGGATGCTTATATCTCAAAAATTAAAGATGTTGCAGGAATGAAAATTGGTATTTGGAATCTCCTTTAAAAATAATAAGCACGGATTATTTCGTTTTCGGAAAATCCACTTAAGGGAGTGGAAGAATTGAAAATTTAATTGAATTATTTGTATGAGGGTACTTCTATCTAAAAAATCTAAAGATATTACTGACGTTAAAACAGGTAAGTGGAATATCTTTTAAAAATAAAGAATCGCGCCCTTTTGGTGGAAAATCAACGGGGGAGGAGTTGAATTCTTTTTATGTAAATATATATATCAAAAACTGAAGATGGTTACAGACGTGAAAATTGGTATTTGGAATCTCCTTCAAAAATAAAGAAACGCATTTTGAGAGGGTACGGAAATCAACTTGCGGGGGAGGGGTGAAAAATTAGTTCAGTTCTTTTTATGAGGATACCATATCTCAAAAACTGAAGATGTTACAGTCGTGATAATTGGTATTTGGAAACTCCTTTATAAATAAAGAAACACGTATTTTTTTGTTTTCGTAAATTTCACTTAAGTGGGAGAGTGAAAGGAAGTGAAAGTATTGAATTATTTTTATGGAGAAACTTATGTCTCAAAAATTGAAGGTTACAGGCGTGAAAAGTGGTATTTGGAACCTCCTTTAAAAATAAAGAAAACACGCAATTTTGAGTGGGGGGGGGGGGGTGACGATTAAATTAAGGGGCGAGGGTGGGGGTGACTGAAAAAGGAGTTGAAATCTTTTTATGAGGATACTTACATCTTAAAAACTGAGGATGTTAGAGACATGAAAATTCGTATTTGGAACCTTCCTTCACTGTAAAGGAATACCTATCCTTTTGTCTTCGGAAAATCCACTTACGGGGGGAGGGCGTGAATGAATTGAAAAATTAGTTGATTATTTTGTATGAGGATACTTGTGTATGTATGTTGGGTATTCAGCCCGAAGGCTGGTTGGATCCTCAACAGGTTCACCATTAGCTGTCATAGATGGCCTAGGTATCACTGAAGAGGCGTACTAGGGAAATGAGTAGTGAGGTAGTTCCCCGTTGCTTTCCTCACTGAGCCAGAAGTTGCTATTGCACATCAGTCTGCCATGCCCACTGAAATGTGTGCACCAACCGACCCTATGAGCGACATTTTCACACCATTCATAGCAGAGACTGGCTGCATAACGAATGGCATTACTAGCGTCACTCATACCTCAGCCACTTTCATATTGTCAAAGCCAAGTATAAGACTGAGACAGGTCAATGAAAGTAACAATTTTATTCTAGCCCATACCAGAAGACATAGTGCACTGTACACACTACATCTTGCCAGCAAACGCCTATGAGGATACTTATATCTAAAAACCTAACGATGTTACAGACGTGAAAACTAAAAAACTAACGACGTTACAGACGTGAAATTGGTATTTGGAATCTCCTTTAAAAATAAAGGAACACGTTTTTTTGTTTTTGGAAAATCGACTTAAGGGGGTTCGAAAATAAGTAAAGTGAAGATGTTACTTCCGTGAAAATTGGTTATTGGAGTCTTTTTAAAAATACTAATATCTTAAAAACCGAAACTGTCACAGACGTGATAGTTGGTATTTTGAATTTCCTTTAAAATTTAAGAAACACGTACTTTTTGTTTTCGGAAAGTCCACCTAAAGAAGGAGAGCGGTAGAAAGAAGTGAAGAAGAATATGAATTCTTTTTATGAGAATACTTATATCTCAAAAATTGAAGGTGTTACAGACGTACAGACGTGAAAACTGGTATTTGGAATCTCCTTTAAAAATACTGAAACACGTATGTTTTTGCTTTCAGAAAGTCCATTTAAGGGGCTGAAACTAATTGAAAAAGCGGGTGAATTTTTAAAATTATTACCCTCATTTCTGCATTATATGTCAAGACCCTAACATGTTAGAGACAAGAAACTTGGTAGTTGGAAAGTCCTTGAAAATACAGGAACAGGTACGTTTTTGTTTTCGGAAAAGGCATTTAACGGGGGTGAAAGGAATTTGAAAAGTGAGTTGAATTATTTTTTATGACGATCCTTATATCTCAAAAAATGAACATTTTACGGACATGGAAATTGGTATTTGGAATTTCCTCTAAAAATAAAGAAGCGTATATTTTTGCGACTTGAGAGTGTTTCTCACATGTACAGTTCTGTGTTGCATGGTTGTCTTAGCCCCAAAAGGCAAAACCTCAAATGCGATTTACAAAGAGTTTCTGGGGGTAAATGAAACTCTATTTCTCGGTGAGTTTTTATACTTTAGGTATTTTAAGATAAAGTTTTAGTACAGTGCCGAGGAACGATTACTTTTATCAAATTACATAATCTACGCGAGCGAAGCCGCGGTTAACTGCTAGTCTATATACACTGACTGACAGAGCAAATGCAACACCAAGAAGGAGTGGTTCGAAAGGGATGAAAGTTGGGGAGAAAACAGAGACGGCACGGACGAATAATTGATGTTTATTTCAAACCGATATGCAGGTTACACAATGTGCACGGCATCGACTCAGTAGGATGTAGGACCACCGCGAGCGGCGATGCACGCAGAAACACGTCGAGGTACAGAGTCAATAAGAGTGCGGATGCTGTCCTGAGGGATGGTTCTCCATTCTCTGTCAACCATTTGCCACAGTTGGTCGTCCGTACGAGGCTGGGGCAGAGTTTGCAAACGGCGTCCAATGAGATCCCACACGTGTTCGATTGGTGAGAGATCCGGATAGTACGCTGGCCACGGAAGCATCTGTACACCTCGTAGAGCCTGTTGGGAGATGCGAGCAGTGTGTGGGCGGGCATTATCCTGCTGAAACAGAGCATTGGGCAGCCCCTGAAGGTACGGGAGTGCCACTGGCCGCAGCACATGCTGCACGTAGCGGTGGGCATTTAACGTGCCTTGAATACGCACTAGAGGTGACGTGGAATCATACGCAATAGCGCCCCAAACCATGATGCCGCGTTGTCTAGCGGTAGGGCGCTCCACAGTTACTGCCGGATTTGACCTTTCTCCACGCCGACGCCACACTCGTCTGCGGTGACTATCACTGACAGAACAGAAGCGTGACTCATCGGAGAACACGACGTTCCGCCATTCCCTCATCCAAGTCGCTCTAGCCCGGCACCATGCCAGGCGTGCACGTCTATGCTGTGGAGTCAATGGTAGTCTTCTGAGCGGACGCCGGGAGTGCAGGCCTCCTTCAACCAATCGACGGGAAATTGTTCTGGTCGATATTGGAACAGCCAGGGTGTCTTGCACACGCTGAAGAATGGCGGTTGACGTGGCGTGCGGGGCTGCCACCGCTTGGCGGCGGATGCGCCGATCCTCGCGTGCTGACGTCACTCGGGCTGCGCCTGGACCCCTCGCACGTGCCACATGTCCCTGCGCCAACCATCTTCGCCACAGGCGCTGCACCGTGGACACATCCCTATGGGTATCGGCTGCGATTTGACGAAGCGACCAACCTGCCCTTCTCAGCCCGATCACCATACCCCTCGTAAAGTCGTCTGTCTGCTGGAAATGCCTCCGTTGACGGCGGCCTGGCATTCTTAGCTATACACGTGTCCTGTGGCACACGACAACACGTTCTACAATGACTGTCGGCTGAGAAATCACGGTACGAATTGGGCCATTCGCCAACGCCGTGTCCCATTTATCGTTCGCTACGTGCGCAGCACAGCGGCGCATTTCACATCATGAGCATACCTCAGTGACGTCAGTCTACCCTGCAATTGGCATAAAGTTCTGACCACTCCTTCTTGGTGTTGCATTTGCTCTGTCAGTCAGTGTATATAAAATAACATGTCCTGACTGACTGACTGACTGACTGATTCATCATCGCCGAGCCAAAACTACAGGACATAAAGAAATGAAATTTTGAGGATACATTTATATTACAATGTTGGTGCTCGCTAAGGGAGGATTTTTGGATATTCCGTTGCTAAGGTGGTGATGAGGGGGGGAGGGCGGTGAATTTTTAAAATGAGTGTATCTATATCTCAAAACTTTAAAAGTTTACAGATCAAAAAAATGGGTATTTAGAATCTCCTTTAAAATAAAGAAACACATATTTTTATGTTTTCGGAAAATTCCAATAGGAAGGGTGAAAAAGGGGTTGAATGCCTTTAATGAGGATACATATATCTCAGAAACTGAAGGTATTACAGACATGAAAATTGGTATTTGGGATCTCCTTTCAAAATAAAGAAAGACATATTTTTGGTTTTTTAAAGAATCCAATTAATGGGGGTTAAACAGGAGTGACAAATTGGGGTGAATTTTTAGGAGGATTAAATCTACAGTATATCACAGAAACTTAAAATGTTACAGACGTAAAAACTGGTATTTGGAATCTCCTGTAAAAGTAAAGAAACATAGGTGATTTATTTTTGGAAACTCCATTTAAGGGACAGGGGGTGAAATTTTAAAGTGAGCATTTCTACAGTATATCTCAAATACTTAACATGTTGCAGAAGTAAAAAATGGTATTTAAAAATAAGGGGGGGGGGGGGTAATAGTGACTGAATGGGGTTGAATTCTTTTAATTTGGATACTGATATCTCGAAAACTGAAGATGTTACAAACGTGAAATTTGGTATTTGGAATCTCCTTTAAAAATAAAGAAATATGTACTTTTTGTTTTCGGAAATCCACTGAAAGAAGGCGGGGGGGGGGGGGGTGGATTGAAAAATTAGTTGAATTATTTGTATGAAGATACTATTATCTCAGAAACGAAAGATCGTGCAGACGTGAAAATTGGTATTTGGAATCTGCTTTAAATGTAAAGAAACACGTACTCTCGGAACATCCAATTAAAGGGGGGATGTGGAAAAATTGAAACATTAATTGAATGTAATTGTATGAGAATACTTTCATCTAATAAAAACTAAAGTTGTTACAGACGTGAAAATTGATATATGGATTTCCTTTAAAAACAAACAAAAACGCGTTATGGGGGCAAAATCATCTTGGGGGCGGGGTGAAAAGGAGTTGAATTCCTTTTATCGGGGGCACATATCTCAAAAGCTGAAGTTGTTAGAGTTGTGATAATTGGTATTTAGAAGATCTTTTACTATTAAAGAAAAAAGTATTTTTTGCCGGAAAATTAACTGGGGGGGGGTGGGTGAAAGGAAGTGGAAAAACGAATTGTTTTTATGGGGATACTTATATCTCAAAATTGTAGGTAACAGGCGTGAACATTAGTGTTTGGAATCTCCTTTAAACATAAAGAAACAAGCTTTTTCTTTGGGGCGGGGGGGGGGGGGGGAGGGTTATTCAACTTAAAGGCGGTGGGGTGAAAAAGGAGTTGAGACCATAAATTGATTTTACTGTTCTTAATGTAGCCTACTTATTATGATCATAAACCGATCATTTTTTATATTTCCTGGGTTCCTTTTCAAGAGCCATCTTTTCCTTTGGTGAACGTAAAGTTAGATTACAGTAGATTCTCCTGGCATATAAATAAAAATGTAAACACATTTGAAATAAACGATAGGAATGACATCGACCGTGCAATTGTTCACCACTATAATAAAGTCAATAATGCACGGAAGTATATCATTCGTACCGCCAGAAATCCCGCGCACTTGCCTACGCGCGACAATGGTGCTGGTCACATTGTCAGCAATTTCAATGGCAGCAGATGTAATTTACCTCCAAACAGCGGTCTTGCATCTTGCAGTGGGGTCCATAACATCAATAATAATAATAATAATAATAATAATAATAATAATAATAATAATAATAATAATAATAATAATAATAATAATAATAATAATAATTGTACCGGGAGGTACACCTCAACGCCGCGCATTCAAAATTAGCGCCTAAATGAACTCCTCTATCGAACTAAAGTGGAATCTACTACAACAGGAACTTAGAATGTTAATCAGAAGATGCCACCGCTGAAATATTATGTAATTTTGTTATTGTGCAGTTTCCTAAACTGAGTGAATTTCTCCTTGTTTTGTTTGCCATTCATCAAGAAGTTTGGACATTTTCCAACAGATGACACTACCAAAAACTATGATCATGCACCCTGGTGCAAAGTGAAAGAACTTAATATAAAGAAGTTTTGTATTTCTAGGTTTTTGTATCTGATTGATGTTCATTTATTTTTGGGTTGGCAATATTTCCTTTTTCTATCCGCCAGTTTTGGATCTAGCCTATCACTATTTTCGGTATTTAATTTTCAACCTATCACAGGTTTCTTGTTCGATTTTGAGTGTTACTTTTGAACTCAACCAATAAAATTGAGAGGGTGTGGCTAGTTTAGTCTTGAATGATCTGGAACCTTCTCTGAGGGTTTATAAACTGCGGCTTTTCACGTTTCTTGGCCAATTGATCGTCGTCTATCTGAGTGTGTGTGCTTAAGCAGGAGGCGAGCGGCCTCTTTCGTCGGCAGCAGAACATCCTTAAGGTAATGGCCACATAAACTACATCTTTCTTGTTGTAGCTACCTCCGCAGATTATTCCAAGGGGAAGGTCCGAATCTTTAACCATGTAACCTACGTTTCTAAAATGTAACTTTCTTCCGGCTAATGTAAAATTTCATAAAATCTTTAACTGTAAATCGGGGATAGAGAGTGATGTATACTCTCGAGATCCCCTTCATCTTGGTTTGAGGTGACTTCGTTTTGTAACGGTTTCCTTCTGTAATGTGTTAAAGTCATTTCTATACGAGTCACCTCAGTAGTTTGGGAATAGCCTCTGTTTCATCGACCTAGAGCCCTCTAGGATTTTAAGTGTTCATTATCTTGGAACGCAGTGTGCGCCTCCATTCACTTCGTGTTTGGGCCATTTATCTAACCTATTCTTTTTCCATGAAGGCCCAGTAGGTTGGTTATTAAATAACCCTATAAAGTAAGTTTGATTTGTAAATAGTGGTTTGAAGGCAAGAAATTGATGTAATGTTGCCTTGAGTAGGCAGTAAGGAACCGAGAGCCTGTTAGCTCTTTTTCAAGTTTTGTAATTGTAAAGAGTGCCTCTGGAAGGCTAGATATTGTAATTTTAGGAACAAGTGCTCTTTGAATTAGGGGATTTCTGCCCTTGACTAAATTTGTTCTCATTTTTAATTGTAAATTTGAGCTGGGAGCTCAGGAATTGTAAAGCAAGGGGCTTGAAGCCCAGGATGTGTAAAGTTCTCTAACCTTGTATTTTCCTTGACTTGTTTCAAGATTGTCTTTGTACCTAATGTTTCATTGTTATGAAAAATTGTTAAGTTTGAAGTTCTAAAAATATAACCTTCAGTTTAAGTTTTAAAAATTAATTTGATTTTGTAGATATGATGATGATGATGATGATGATGCTTGTTGTTTAAAGGGGCCTAACATAGAGGTCAACGGCTCCGGCACCTTTTTTAACCTCTTTCTGCTCCACGGGTAACCCCGTAACAATAATAATAAAGTTCTGGACCGTCGTCGAAATGTGCGGACCGCACTGAAAACGGGTCTTGGCCGGGTAATGAGTACGAATGCAGCCCGGCTGCGGGTTCACAACCGCCAAGGCACCCAAGACGACACCAGACCGGATCTCCTCAAGGATTTGATCCATATTAAAAATGCTTATAGGGAAATATGCCAAAGATTTAGGGACGCAACTGATCGGGTGGAATACCTGGACCTATCCCGGGAAGTACGAAATCGTATGCTGGAAAGAAAGATTGAAAAGTGGGATGAACTTTGCCGCAATCTCTCAGAAAACAAGTCAGATCGCGAATTTTGGCGGATTCTCTCAGAAAACGAGTCAGATCGCGAATTTCGGCCGATTATATATAAAACGTTAAGCATTCAGTTATAAATTTCAGCATAATACCGTAGCGAAACACGGGTATCTTGCTAATAATAATAATAATAATAATAATAATAATAATAATAATAATAATAATAATAACATGGATTTGGCATACTTTCAATTGCTGTACATGTTAACAGATACCAAAATGTCTGAATTGTGCTCTGCGAAATGGTTCTTTTAATGTGATTGGAAATTCACTAACACGGCTTTCTCATAAAGCCCTCTGAAAGCTTACCAACTGTGCTAGGATTCGATCCCACAAACTCGAATATAGAAGCTACGTCCAGCTGATTAGACCCTGTCGCACTTGATTCGATTCCACAAACTCGAATATAGAAGCTACGTCCAGCTGATTAGACCCTGTAGCACTTGACATGTGTCTTCAGTTAACGTTTCAGACTAACAGCACTGTGATACAAGGTGCATGTTACCAAGCAATGAGTACATAATACAACTGAAGAAGTAAACTTGTGTCTGTCCTCGTCCCGAGGCGGTGCAGCTCTCTTCTCGCACACTCCCAATGGAAGTGAGCTGCATGTGCCTTATTTTTTACCACATACCAGCCGTCCTGCCATTCTTAAATTTCTGGCGGTGCTGGGAATCGAACCCGGGCCACCGAGACCGGCAGCTAATTGCGCTAACCGTTACGCTTCGAGGCGGACAATAAAACTGATCATCACTAAGGAATGAGGAAAGAAATGATTATGACCTCTGGAAGTTGTACCATCCCAGCATTTTCTGGAGTTTAACTAGGAAAGTAAAACAATAGAGCCTATTTCTTTTTTTTTTTTTGCTAGTTGCTTAACGTTGCACCGACACAGATAGGTCTTATGGCGACGATGGGACAGGGAAGGGCTAGGAGTGGGAAGGAAGCGGCCGTGGCCTTAATTAAGGTACAGCCCCAGCATTTGCCTGGTGTGAAAATAGGAAACCACGGAAAACCATTTTCAGGGCTGCCGACAGTGGGGTTCGAACCTACTATCTCCCGAATACTGGATACTGGCCACACTTAAGCGACTGCAGCTATCGAGCTCGGTGAGAGCCTATTTCTGATAACAATCAATTGGTAATCTAACATACTACATTCTGATTCGCCTCCATACCTCCAGCGTCTAAACGCATTGTGGTTATAATTTTTCACATCAGTAGGCCTATATCAACATTAAAGGAGTGCATGTTAGTGCAAGGGCTGATTTACTTGCTTTCTACCTAAACAGGTGAAAAGTAGTTTCCGATGGATCCCAGATTAGACTTTTCATCTTTAAAAATATATGGCGTCGGGAAGGGTGGCCGATTTCAAAGTCTTATCCGAGACGTAAAATGACCAAGGGTGGCTCGACTGACCCCAGGAATTGCTAAGGAAAAATGAACATGCTTTCTACCTTCATTGGAAATTAGCAGTTGAGACTTAACTTACAAACAGGCTGGGCGCCGATTTACTTTTGTCAACATTGTAGTTTTACTTTCTAAAGTATAAAATCAATGTTCATTTCAGTGTAGCGATTAGCTACGTAGCGGAATTGGTAGAGACGTCCGCTGTCTATGCTCAATGTTGTGGGATCGAACCCTGAGCAGTTGATATTTACTGCTACGTACCGTTGTCAGCAGATTTACTGGCACGCTAAAGAACCCTTTCCAGAGACTCAGACGTCATTTTACACCTATAGCAAATAAAGAGACGTTAAACAGGTATTATTATTATTATTATTATTATTATTATTATTATTATTATTATTATTATTATTATTATTATTATTATTATTATTATTATTGAGCTTCCGTGGCTCAGGTGGCAGCGCGCCGGTCTCTCACCGCTGGGTTCTGTGGTTCAAATCCCGGTCACTCTATGTGAGATTTGTGCTGGACAAAGTGGAGTCAGGACAGGTTTTTCATCGGGTACTCCGGTTTTCCCCGTCAACTTTCATTCCAGCAACACTTTCCAATATCATTTCATTTTATCTGTCATTCATTAATCATTGCCCCAGAGGAGTGCGACAGGCTTCGGCACCCGGCACAATTCCTATCCTCGCCGCTAGATGGGGGCTTTATTCTTTCCATTCGTGACCCGGTCGAATGACTGGAAACAGACTGTTGATTTTCATTATTATTATTATTATTATTATTATTATTATTATTATTATTATTATTATTATTATTATTATTATTATTAGCATAGGATATCCTTAGTAATTGTAGTGAAAAAATGAAAATGGCGTGTGGCTCTTAGTGCTGGGAGTGTCCGCGGACATGTTTGGCTCACCAGGTGCAGGTCTCTTGATTTGACAGCCGTAGGAGACCTGCGCGTCGTGATTAGGATGAAATGACAATGAGGATTACACATAGGCCCTACAGCCAGCCCCCGTGACAGCGAAATTAACCAATGATGGCTAAAATTCCCGACTCTGCCGGGAATCGAACCCGGGACCTCTCTGACCAAAGGCCAGCATGCTAACCATTTAGCCACTGAGCCGGACATCGTAGTGAAAATATATCTATATGAGTTAACTAACTAGAAATCTACCGCCAAGCAACCTCATATTTTACTGTTTGTGCTGGTGGTGGTGGTGATTACTGTTTTAAGAGGAAGTACAACTAGGCAACCATCCTCTATATAACACTAATCAGGGTGAAAAAATGGAAGGGGTCCGACACTTCGAAAAATGAAGATATCGGCCAAAGGAAGACAAGGGCCACGAAGGGCGTGAAAACGAAAGACTCCCTAGCCCTCGCAAACCTAATAGCGTCGGGGTCGGAAAAGAACAAGAGTTGACCAAGGGAGGTCGGACAGTACAGATTAAAGTGAGGAGCCTGGCACATGTAAGTGGAAGCAATGCCAGGACTCAGCTAAGGGCCCCGTGGTCGCCAACCCACGCTCCAAAGTTCAGAGCCCCTGGGGCCCCTTTTAATCGCCTCTTACGACAGGCAGGAGATACCTTGGGAGTTATTCTACCGCCCCCACCCACAGAGGGGTGTTTGTGCTACATGTGTGGTGTTTTATCATACTGTAGTTACTGCGACTGTCAATGACTCTACTAGCAAGTCTGTTAAATTGGAAATTTGTCACGCCTGCTTCTGCCGCAATCCTCATCCTCGCGGGTGCGAACTATGCCGCACATGTGGAGTTGTCCTCTCTGCGGCCAACCATATGTGGAGGAATGTATTCACTATTGCGCGTTTCTGCGGTGGTTGGTAGTGTAGTGTGTGTGTGTGTGTGTGTGTGTGTGTGTGTGTGTGTGTGTGTGTGTGTGTGTGTGTGTGTGTGTGTGTGTGTTTGTGTGTGTGCAGACATGTATTGAGTCAAACACATGAACCTAGTCCCCGAGCCGGAGGAATTACGGTAGCCAGACGCAGCTTAAATACCCAACTCAACCTTGAATCGAACCCGGAAACCTCAGAACTGAAGACTGTGACGCTGATCATTCAGCCAAGGAGTTGGGCCTTGGAAAATTAACCATTATAGCCTATGAAATAAAATCACTGTAAAAATACGGATTTTGTCTCGTAAACCCGTAATGACACATCGTTGTCAATTTTATATACATTTAAATGCCAACGACCTCAGCCGGGAACGAACCTGATATCTTAGGAGCAAAAGACCAACAAATAACCGACTGTACCACTAAGTTTAGCCATTTGAGCTTAGAGAGCTGATGGTGAAAATGTTACGTGTATATATATTTACTTTTTATTTTTATTTTTTCTAGTGGCATAACGTCGCACTAACGTATCGGACGATACCGGCAAAGCAATGATTGGAAAGTTAGTACCTGTGGCCTTAATTAAGGTACAGCCTCGGCATTTGTCTGGTGTGAAAATGGGAAACCGACTTCAGGGCTGCTCATGGTGGGTTTCAAACCCCCCATCTACCGAGTGCAAGCTCACAGCTATGCGACCCTAACCACAAGGCCAACTCGCTCGGTGCGTAGAATTTTACGGCGAGTGGCCGTCTATTTTTCTCCATTCCGAGACCACCTATTCTCGCAAGGGACCGATGGACATTATCCCCAGTTATCTACCCAAAGATAGCAATACCGCTGTTGTATTTGATAGTACTGTATATATCGACGATTATAAGAGTTTTCCATCAGTGACGTTCAGGAGTGATGTACTAATACGGAACACAATACACAATACTGTAAAGGTGAAGTGAAAGGCACATTGTAATCGGCCCGCACAGTTCAAGCTTGCGGGATACTCCCACCCCACCCCACGAAAGATGAAGTTTTTCCCATGAAGTAAACTCAACCTAAAGCTAAAACAGGGATTCTCCGTTTTGATGTTGATACACTTTACGGGCAAGAGGCAACTTTGATCGTTAAGGCTCTTGAACTGTGTGTGTGTGTGTTTTTTTAAGGCCTGTCTCCACTGATTAACATTTAACACCAACATGTTAAATTTAACATGGTACAATTGACATGTATATTGTGATTGTGTCTTCCAATTGACTTGGCATATTAACTCAGAATGTTGAGGTTAACACTTTTAACATGTTGGCGTGTTTTCCGCTTCAAGTGGAAAACATTTCAAGTCAATTCGTTGTTCGTGAGATGTCGGCACAGCTTCGGCAAATTCCGTGCTGTTTCCATGCCAGCAGATAGCCTAAACCAAAGAGGATAGAATAGGCCTAAACGACGCAAACGACGTGCTTCTCGTGATTTTTTTTTTTTGCTATTTGTTTTACGTCGCACCGACACAGATAGGTCTTATGGCGACGATGGGACAGGAAAGGGCTAGGACTGGGAAGGAAGCGGCCGTGGCCTTAATTAAGGTACAGCCCCAGCATTTGCCTGGTGTGAAAATGGGAAACCACGGAAAACCATCTTCAGGGCTGCCGACAGTGGGGTTCGAAACCACTATCTCCCGAATACTGGATACTGGCCTCTCGTGAAGTAGGATTATACTTACAACACTCTGCAACACCCATTCTCTTTGTTATAACCGACAAATACAGTACGCGCAAGAGTGTCGTTCTCTCTGCACTATACTCAAATTTATAGTCAGAAATGGAGTAGAGCAGGGCAGATTACTCTGGACTTAATTGATTACAATAGAAAGGTTTTGTTTGTGGGATGTCTCATCAAAGGGATACAGAGATAAAGCGAAGAAAGACGACAGTTTCCAGGAACTGGAAATTATCTATAATTGTTTCCGCGAGTGCATCGAAAAATAACTAGCGTCCCTCCGCTCCCAGTACAGTCGAGAATCGCAAAAGGTTCAGAAAAGTCAGAAGTCGGCGGCGGGAGCGGACGAAGTTTATACTTCGATGTGGTTTGCTTTTGAACCAATGAGCAGGATGAGGGGAGGAAATGTACCTAATAAAACTGCATTTCTAAATCATAACAAGAAGCACCAGTGGCAATAACAAATGCCAAGTCTTCTTCATCTGAGACCATTGTCCTTTTTTGAAAATACCAGACACCACCTGAATGTATGACTACAAATTGATATGATGAACTACCTGTATATAAGCAAAGGAAGTCAAATTTAACATGTTTATTATGTGTGAACACAATGTTAAGTGAAACAGTATTAAGCATTCAACATTTAACATGTTGATGGTGTCACCAGTTGACATTTAACACATTTAACATGTTGTTCTTAAACGTTAGTCAGAGGAGACCGGCCTTTAGAGTGAAGCTGCAATTTAGTGCGCCGTCCATTGTGGTTAACATAGTAGCCTCCTGTCTAGGACCCGGTTCTACCATAAATTTATGACTGGCATGAGGGTCTGTGGTTCGATGCTCGCAGGTTACACAAATAAGAAGGGGGTTAAAATCCTACTGGCGTCCATCCTTCCGGGGATGTTGATTTGAACCCACGGTCCGTGATGTCTATGAAAAGGATGGTTGAGTTTGGCCCACGGTCACCTCGGAGTGAAGTTCAAATTGCCCCTATGGAAGTACCCCCAGTAGTCACAACGTTTGGAAATCAGTTAAAATATACAGTTAAAATAAGTTCTGGAAATCAGTTAAAATAATGTTGCCATTGATGCTTTCACGGCCCGTACTTATAGACATGATATAGGCTTTTGGGCTTATGCCGTGTCAAGAAAATAAGGTGAAATTCTTAACGTTTTAGAGAGAACTTTGCTCTACGTCTTCAGAGGAAAATCTCGATTATTCACGAGAAAGGCTTCTCAAGAATGAGGTTTGAATTTCGACGTTATCATAGATGAGTAAATGGTACGTTTATTCGTCACCAGATGGCCCACCGGACGCGGTACAGCGCTAGCGTTCGAAACGGAAGCTGACGAAGCCATCAGAATCAGTCTGAGAGGGTATCACACGGCATAAGCCGAAAAGCCTGTATCATGTCTACAGTTAAAATAAATTTGAAATGCGGTGTAGAGTCGGTATACTAAAAAATAGGATAGGTTAGGTTAAGTTAGGTTAGGTTAGGCTAGGTTACGTTTAGTGATTGAGTAATGAATTAATCATAAGTGATTGTTCTAATAAGACTTTATTATGATAATCATTAAACGGGGATGTAATAATTTCAATAACTGTCTTTAATTGATATTAAAATGTAATGAAATGAAATGTCGTATGGCTTTTAGTGCCGGGATATCCCAGGACGGATTCGGCTCGCCAGGTGCAAGTCTTTCTATTTGACGCCCGTAGGTGACCTGCGCGTCGTGATGAGGATGAAATGATGATGAAACAACACATACACCCAGCCCCCGTGCGGTAGGAATTAACCAATTAAGGTTAAAATCCCCGACCCGGCCGGGAATCGAACCCGGGACCCTCTGAACCGAAGGCCAGTACGCTGATCGTTCAGCCAATTAGTCGGACATTAAAATGTAATGTTGATACTTGTTAATATTAAGAAGGACATTCAAATAATAACAAGTGGCCGAACATTAACAAATGGGAAAACCTACCTCACTGATCAGGGGCGCAACTAGACCTTCTACCCTTCGAGGATCGACGATAATCCACAGGGGAATGTTTTATCCGCGGGCCCAACTCGAGCGTGCCCATCCTTCCGACCACTTTCTTCCCAATTCTGGGGCAATGACTCTGCCCGCATGCCCAAGGCGAAATCGCGAAACCACTGCCGCCTCAATTGGCAGCTCAGTCCTATAACTGCCAGCATTCGGCCTCTAGCTGTCCGTATCAACAGAAGCCCACTTGTGTCAACTATAATGTTAACCAAGCAGGCTCACTCACTGGTTGTCCGTACACCAAGGTGGCCATCAGCAGAAATCAAGTAAAAACTACAGAAACACAGACGAATAACATGCATTCTAAGCTTACTAGATGTAAATACTCCACCAGGGTAATCCAAAAACGCGAAAGTAGTAACCAGTCTCATCGCGACGCACCAGAATTAAGCGGTAATCGAGACGGTTGCAACGTATTCCAAATGTAAATACAATTGAGAAGATCAAGATCTATAACAACAGCTCAACATACATCGTAGTCAGCCTTTGGGAGGGCGGCCACGCGCTCTCCTACACTGGCGCAGGTACGTACTGGAAGAGAGTATCAAACACAAACACACATCAGCTTGTTATAAGCCCGACACTCAAAATTTCAACATTTCCATAACTTCTATAAAAGGTATGATCTTTTTGAAATGTTCAGTTTTCGAGCAACATTCGCACATTCCAAATTCGTGTCACCCGCTGCCTGTATAAAAGTAAACCTACATCCTACATCGGCCGTCAGTAAATAGGCCTACGTCTTCTCCCTCAAAACAATTATTTTAAAAATCTCTCGAAAATTGATTGAATAATCCCATAGACGATCGCAAATCTCTAAAATTAATTATACAGTACTATTAAATTTCTAAAAAAACCGAGCTCGATAGCTGCAGTCGCTTAATTGCGGCCAGTATCCAGTATTCGGGAGATAGTAGGTTCGAACCCCACTGTCGGCAGCCCTGAAAATGGTTTTCCGTGGTTTCCCATTTTCACACCAGGCAAATGCTGGGGCTGTACCTTAATTAAGGCCACGGCCGCTTCCTTCCCTTTCCTAGCCCTTCCCCGTCCCATCGTCGCCATAAGACCTATCTGTGTCGGTGCGACGTAAAGCAACTAGCAAAAAAAAAAAAATTTCTAAAAAATCTTCGCTATTTTAACACAATCTAACTTATATAAATTACATCATAATTTCCTCTGAACCCTTCATATCGTTGCTTGCTGCTACTTGATGCTTGTTGTTTAAAGTGGCCTAACATCTAGGTCATCGGCCCACTTCATATTGTTGCCTCACACTTCGTTTCATTTCGGATTACGTATAGAAAAGTTGAAAGTACGTTCTGTTTAATATGTGTCTGTCTGTTTGTTTGTTTGCTTGTTACGACATCATGGGAAAACGGCTGAACAGAATTTCTTGGAACTGAATATTTAAGTTCGTGTATAACAGGATTGTGCTCTAGGCTATATATTAGTTGATTATTATACACTACAGTGACGTAGCAATATTAAGGGCGCTAAAAATAGATAATGTGAAATTTCTCCTTTATTATTAGCTGCATCGGAACTCTGTAGGCCTACAACATAAAAGTGGTGCAAAGCACAATTTCATTAAATTTTACCGTAGAAGGATTAATTACCGAAATATTCGCGATGATTATTTTTCGAAACCGAATTTCAACCAATTAGTTCGTGTTACGTACATTTAGTACGTGTTGAAGAGATGTTACGCATAGAACAATAATGGCCAACCAGACACCAGTGGGATCCGAACCCACAACCTCCCGATTTCGCGTCGGTTGCTCTACCAATTGAGCTATGGTGGCCTAGGCCAACTTCGTTCTGTTGGAAAGGATCTAAGCTACAGGTCTGGTACTACTACCATCACACTGTAGAGTGCGTTTAAGTTGCCCGTTGAGGGCCAAGTCAATGAATATTGAATTTTCACGACCACGTTGTAATCGAAACCGAATTTCAACCTATTAGGTAGTGGGATCCCACTGGTGTCTGGCTGGCCATTTTTGTTCTGTACTTAACATCTCTTCAACACGTACTAAATGTACGTAACACGTCCTAATGGGTTGAAATTCGGTTTCGATTACAATGTGGTCGTGAAAATTCAATATTCAATTATTTTTTTCTCACAATCTCCCAGATATCTCCGGAAAATATTAATTCTAATAATAAACTTCCGTAAAGGCCTGGTGCAGGTTATTCTAGTTGACGCCGTATGGGCGGCTTGCGTGTCTGTGAGGATGGGGCCCTACCTAAGATGAAATCTAATGCTGAGCACGTCACAAACACCAAGCCCCCAGACAGAGGGATTAACTAATGAAAGTTAAAATCCCCAACTAGACAGGGAATCGAAGCCGGGACCCTTTGGACCAAAGGCCAGCATGCTAACCATTTAACCATGCAGCCGGACATTAGTTCTAATAAAAAGTGTACATAACAAGAATTATAATATATAACCTTTTTTTACAGTATCTGATACATTGTAAGCGTGCAAGCTATATTAATTGGCATAGAATATTCATGCATTTCCATTTTTGTGCTTAATCCATCGACGGTTGAGCCTCCGTGGCTCAGGCGGCAGCGCACCGGCCTCTCACTGCTGCGTTCCGTGGTTCATATCCCGGTCACTCCATGTGAGATCTGTGCTGTACAAAGTGGAGGCGGGATAGGATCTTCTCCGGATACTCCGGTGTTCCCTGTCATCTATCACTCCAGCAACACTCTCCAATATAATTTCATTTCATCTGTCAGTCATGTATCATTGCTCAAGAGGAGTGCGACAAGCTTCGGCAGCCGGCAAAATTCGTATCCTCGCCGCTAGATGGGGGCTTCATTCATTCCATTCCTGACCCGCTCGAATGACTGGAAACAGGCTGTGGATTTTCAATCCATCAACGGTGAGCATCGCTCACATGAAATATTGCTCATTCGTAATGGTAACGAGTTAACTTGTGATATGTTTGTGAGTTGTTCAATAAGCCGTTACCAATGGGTAATACAGCTAGTTTAATATATCAAATTCACGCCCATATTTTATTTAGAAATACTGCCTTACAACTAAGGTAGCCAATATGACTCATTATACACGCACCGGGCGAGTTGGCCGTGCGGTTAGGGGCGTGCAGCTGTGACCTCGCATCCAGGAGAAAGTAGAAGAAGGACTTGCAAAGAGTTATCGCAAATTGATTCACGTTCGTGTTTAGCGCACGCAGTAAAAGGATATGTGAAACAATTTTTAGCCGGCCCCGTGGTATAGGGGTAGCGTGCCTGCTGTGATAGTACATATATCACACCATCGCACTCTGCGTAGAAGTGAGATATATTATTGTCAGTATTCGATTTATTATATTTATTATTATTATTAGTATCGTCAGTACTTCAGTTGTATATTTTGTCATTAATATTTGTAAGCTGGGAGGTCTCCATATGTGTAGTATGAGTAATTTGTTTTGTACAACGGCTGGGAAAACATTGCTAAATTGAACTTGGAAACTTTGCATGAGTCATGTGTCTACCCCAGTGTCTGATGAGATGTACTTGTTGTTGTCGTCAGGAAGTTCTATGAATCGTGTGAATAGCCCAGAATCAAATAACTTGTTGTTGTACTCGGAAAGTTCTATGACTCATGTGAAACAAACCAGAGTTTGTTATTTTCTTGGGACCAAGAAGAAGTCCACGGCGTGGTCTTGACTAGAGGATACACTCATGATTGGCTGGCCAGGATCAATCTAGGCTAATCATGTGAGAGGAAGGGGAATGCTGATGTCTATAAAGGTTAACCATACGGCAGGAAACCACACACTGTACGGGGATGAAGGAGTGCTAACACACACGGGAGTGAAACTGGATATACTGTACTGGAGTGAGAGTGCTGCACTATACTGGACTGGACTTCAAACGTTCGTGGAACGTTGTCTGTGCTTACGCGTTGAGTATTGTATCACTTTGTGGTGGCCTGGTATCACATGTTGCTGAAAGCTGGATGGTGCTATATCTCAGACTTTCCATAATTTATGTTCAGGATCGACAAGCGTGTGTTGCTCAAATGTATATATCTTTACAACAAGTGCTAAAGTCAGTGAACACAGTATTACGAGGTACAGTGTCTGTGTGATATTATAAGTGCCGATTATGGGAATCGGCAAGTCGTGTTGATACAGAGACAGTGAAGGGTTCTTATCTACATATATGTACATTGTTCGATTCTATTTCAACACACTGATCTCTCGTATACTGATTCTTTTTTTTTTGCTAGGGGCTTTACATCGCACCGACACAGATAGGTCGTATGGCGACGATGGGATAGGAAAGGCCTAGGAGTTGGAAGGAAGCGGCCGTGGCCTTAATTAAGGTACAGCCCCAGCATTTGCCTGGTGTGAAAATGGGAAACCAGTATACTGATTCAGAAGCATTCCAAATGTACGCCTTTCCATTAATTGGTAACAGTATTAATTATTCTTATATGACACACATATGCTGGACTGAATGGCTCAGACGGTAGAGCGCTAGCTTTCTGTGTCTACAGTGTAATGGAGAACTCGATCCCGACTCAGTTCGATGGTATTTTCAGTTGGTCAAATATTCTGTAGGGATTCCTATCTATTTTTTCATGAAAATTGTACGAATGAAGTGATTTCTAGCACATTTGATTTCAGATGCGCTCTGTGGTGCAGATATTCGTTCAAAAATCCAGGCTCAATATCGGCCAAAAGACCCCTTTCACATTATAAAATGAACCGTCGCAATGCGTGCAAAATGTGCCGCTCTAGGCGCGGGCCTACGTGGGCTATACCTAATAACTAATAAGCCACTTGATAGGACAGGGAAGAAAGCGACCGTTGCCTTAATTAAGGTATAAATCCAGAATTTGCCTGGTGTAAAAGTAGGAAACCACGGGAATCCATCCTCATTGCTGTTAATAGTTGGTCTCGAGTCTCGCATTTCCCGAATACAAGCTAACGGCCAGATGGTCTGAACCGCGCAGCCAACACACTCATTTATTTATTTATTTATTTATTTATTTATTTATTTATTTATTTATTTATTTATTTATTTCGTTCTTTCTTCCTTAATCCATTTACCGTTCCTCGGACCCAGCGAGGGATCCCAGGTCTACCGCCTCAAGGGCAGTGTCATGGAGCGCGAGAATTTGGGTCGGAGTTACAACTGGGGTTGAGAACCAGTATCTCACTCAAGTGGCCTCACCTGCTATGCAGAACAGGGGCCTTGTTGGGGTATGGGAAGATTGGAAGTGATAGACAAGGAAGATGGAAGGAATCGGCCGTGGCCTTAAGTTAGTACCATCCTGGCATTGTCATGGAGGAGAAGAAGGAAAGTACGGAAAACCATTTCGAGGATGGCTGAGGTGGGAAAAGAACCCCCCTCTACTCAATTGACCTCCCGAGGCTGAGTGGACCCCGTTCTAATCCTC
Organism: Anabrus simplex; assembly: GCF_040414725.1. NCBI lineage: Eukaryota > Metazoa > Arthropoda > Insecta > Orthoptera > Tettigoniidae > Anabrus > Anabrus simplex. The sequence goes on along the minus strand of NC_090266.1, from coordinate 961,851,975 downwards.
CTACCACTTTTCAATTTTCGTGGCGGAGCCGAAAAACGAACCCGAGCCTCCGAGGATGGCAGCTAATCACACCAACACACTAACCACTACAACACAGAGGTGATTATTATTATTATTATTATTATTATTATTATTATTATTTAGATGGCCACCTAGAAGAAGTGTATAGAATGGTTCGGAAGGATCAAGTGTTTCTTATAACCTAATTTTCCTCTGAGAACTATAATGGGAAAATCGATGGAAATTGAAGTAACATTTTTATAATTTTTAACATTCACAGAAGTCAAAGCTATCTCCGTAAATGCCTCGAAGGTGTTTAGGGGCGTGTAGCTGTGAGCTCGCATTAGGGAGACGGTGGGTTCGAATCCCACCGTCGGCAGCCCTGGAGATTGCTTTTGCATGCTTTCTCATTTTCACACCAGGCAAATGCTGGGGCTATAACTTAATTAAAGGCACAGCCACTACCTCGTAATCCTAGCTATTTCCCATCACTGAGTCATCGAAACCCCTCGATGTGTTAGTGCGACTTTAAACCATTAAAAAAAGCTTCGAGACCCTTGAAGGAGTGGAAGGTAAATGTAAAGGCTTATGTAGGAACGAGTGATGGGCTCTTTGCCCAACTGCCTTTGCTCCCAGGAATTAACCTGGTACTCATTTCTGGTGTCAGAGTCATATGCATCTCCAGAAGTGGAAATTTCATTTCTACATTTTTTCAACTACCTGGGGGAGAATCGAACCGAATGTCTGCTGGGTGAACCGAGCAGACCCTTATAGCGTCGACTAGGCAGCCCCCTTCAATTCATAGAGGATTACTTTTTATCGGACCAAGCGTTTCTACCCTCAGTTCGATTTATTTGTTTGCTCTCTCTCAGATTGGTTGTCCTGTCCTATCAGCAGATATCAGTCGTTTCACACAACAGAGGTTTCTCCTTTTAAGAATTATATCTAGGCCTCTATTTCAATTTGCAGAGAAATTATTATCTCGCTCAGCAGACGATCGCCTTTCTCGCTGTGATTTCTGCCTACTTCGCTATAAGGGGAGAGAACTGTTTCTTTCAACAGACAACGGTCCTTCTCTTTGAATATTAAGTTCTGTCGTTAAAGAATCGAAATTCTACTTATTTATTCAGTTTCGTTATTACGGGATAAACGAACTGTTTAGAAACTGCCTGGCCGAGGTGGTACAGGCATGCTCGGTAAACCCGGAAGGACGTGGGTTCGATTACCGGTCAGAAAGTCGAAAAATTTAAGAAATGAGATTTCCTCTTCTGGTGGTGCATAGGGTACTGAGGTTCTCTCAGCCTACACCAAAACGGTGTACCACTTTAACTGCTGGGGGCAAAGGCGGCCGGGCTTAGAGCTAACCACTCTACCCCATCAAGTGCCGGGGTTACGGATAGTCGAATCCTTTATATTCCACCGTTCCAAGAGTCTTCATGGTCTGTACGGTGATGACTTTCTTTTTCTAAATGAACTGTTTTCCTTGTAGCCTATTATATCCTGTATTTTCTTTCCGTTTCCACATAATGGTATAATAATTTTGTGTGGCTATTTCTAGCCGGGTGCAGCCCTTGTAAGGCAGACCCTCCGATGAGGGTGGGCGGCATCTGCCATGTGTAGGTAACTGCGTGTTGTGTATGTGTGTGTGAGTTGCAGGGATGGTGGGGACAGCACAAACACCCAGGCCCCGAGCCATTGGAATTAACCAATGAAGTTTAAAATCCCCGACCCGGCGGGAATCGAACCCGGAACCCTCTGAATCGAAGGCCAGTGCGCTGACCATTTAGCCAACGAGTCGGACAGTTTGCATTCTAACGTATTACTGCCGAAAAATCCGGAGCCTAGTTACGATACAGCGCACCCTGCACCATACAGAGCCCTTAGTCCCGCAGTGAACTGCAAACAAGCGACGTACAAACACTAACACCGCACTAGTAAATTGATCTTCCATCTGTTTAGCATAGCGCTTAGCTCTCATTCTGTTGAGGGCTTGGCGATGGCCTTGTTCATGTGGTGAATGCCAATAGATAAATGAATTCAATTTGTCTAGGACGTTTCCTTCAATCATTATACAACTGATAAAATTCTCCGCATTACAGTCATTTTTGGTTTAATGGATGAACTCCAAAAATATTTAATTCACCGACCAAAATAGCTCGTGCTGAAACTGGAGTCAAATAATATAAAATCTTTGCCGGATGATGAGGAACACATCTTGGTCACCGTAACTCAACAGCGACAACACGTGTGAGCTTGCTGTAGGCCAATACTACATTGTAGTCGCACTGGTACGAAGGTCTAGGGTGCTCGGGTCGATAGTAAGGTCTGTACGGAGCATGGTGCTTCGTTGTGGACAAGGCCTACAGCTGCTCTCTCAGATAGGCTGGCTTGCCTCGCATGTACCGTGTGTCTTTCTGCCAAAGAAATATCTATCTTATAAATAACATTCTAGGGGTCCGTTGTCTGTTATGTAATTTATTTCGCCAAATGTATATACACCTAACCGTTTCAGGTCAATTCAAGATCGTATCAGTGGTTTTTAACTTTCGTGTCTGTTTGTTTGTTTGTTTGTTCTACTATCACGGATAAACGGCTGATTAGATTTCAACCAAATTTCATATTTAGAGTCTACTCATCCAGGAGCAGGTTTCGATATGGATATCATTTAAAAATCACTGAATAGACTGGGGATTTATAGGAAAACCATAAATGTATTTTCAATTTTCTCTTACGTTATTGACTATATCTCCACAAAACGTCGTATTTAGAGTCTACACATTCAGGAGCACGTTTCAGTATACATATCACTTAAAAATCACTGAATAGACTGGAAGCTTAAAGGAAGACCAGGAGAGTTTATATTCGATTTTCTCTTACACTATTGATTATATCTCGACCAAACTTCATACCTAGAATCTACTCATCCAGGAGCTGGTTTCCATATGCATATAATTTAAAAATCACTGAATAGACTGGAAGCTTATAGGAAGATCAGGAGAATTTTTTTCGATTTTCTCTTACACTATTGATTATACGTAAAATATGTAGACTATATGTGAAACGCCCCTTCTTTTAAATAATTGTTGTTATGTACATAATTTCGCTTACTCTTCAAATGGCGGAGAAAATTATTATTTTCTACGGGTTTCATGCTCTGCAGCCTCTGACGGACACCCTCGCAGACCTGCAGTTAATTGAAGGATTCCACAACAGGAGAAAAGAGAGGGCCGTGAGCCCTAACTTCGCCACATACAAAGGCATAAAATAAATAAATAAATAAATAAATAAATATTTCTCTCGGCTTTAAAATTATCCCCACCCAATGTATCTGAACACCGAGGATACATAAGGTAGAACTGTTACGTTTGGTGTCTGTCTATTATTATTATTATTATTATTATTATTAAAGCGTCTTTATTGTGGCGAAGTTAGGGCTCCCGGCCCTTTCTTACACTTAACCACTTCATGTATATACAATGTATATTTTACATAAAATTTAAACATATGAAATCTTTACAACCTAAAGTATAATTAAAGCAACTAAAGTATCACTAACTAAAGTAAGGTGAGTAAAGTATAACTAAATTATATACAGGAACACATTGCAATAACAACCATATTCACTCTCATTCATGCATCCCATTCACACTCAAGAAAGACTGGAAGTGCTTAAAAGATGACGCTGGCAAAGGATTTTAAATTTTGTCTTAGATTTAGCTTCCTTGATGTCATTGGGGAGTTCATTCCACCAGCTCGTGGCGGAGATTGTGAACGATCTGTTGTAGGTTGCGGTTCGATGCACAGGAATTTCTAGCGTACAGCCTGACCGGGTATTGAACAGGTGCAGGGAACTAAGGTAGCGAAATCTGGTGGATAGGTAAGGAGGAGTGTTTTCAGAAAGCACTTGATACAGCAAAGTAGTTGCGTGGAGTCTACGTCTGTCATTCAGTCGTAACCAAGATAATTGTGTATAGAATGGGGATACATGGGCGTATGGTTGTATGTCGAATGCATACCTGATGCATGCATTTTGGGCACGTTGCAGTCTCATGGTTTGCTCGTTATTGATATCAATAAAAACTGTATCACAGTATTCGAGAATTGGAAACAAGAGTGATTGAATGAGCTTTATTTTCAAGGACCGAGGAAATATATTTTTAAACCGCTTCAGAGGATGCAGGCTTTGATATACCTTTTGGCACACTTTCATCACATGTTGCGACCAGTTCAATGTTTCGCTTATAGCCACACCAAGATTCATAACTGTTTCACAAAATGGAATAATGGTATTGTTTAGTGCTACAGGAGGAATTTCGTATTGTTTTAAGACGTGTAAGTTTTTTGAAGTACCAATGATTATTGCTTGCGTTTTAAGAGGATTAATTTTGAGATTGTTACTCAATGCAAAATTACTTATGAGACTTAAATCAGCATTAACTTTTTCTACAGCACTCTGAATTTTATCAGTTCTTGAGTGGTAGTAGATCTGCAGATCATCAGCATAAAGATGATACTTGCAATGTGTAATCGATTTGGCAACATCGTGTAAGTAAATTGCAAACAGCAATGGTCCAAGTACAGACCCTTGGGGGACACCGAGGGGTTTGTTAAGCCACTCAGATCTGCTATTATTTACTTTGACACACTGACGGCGATTTTTGAGGTACGAACTGAAAAAGTTTATTGCCGTCTTGCTGAAATTTAATGAATCCAATTTTGAAAGTAGCAGTTGAGGAACAACAGTATCAAAAGCACTAGAAAAATCAAGTAGAACCAGTACAGTCACTTGTCGAGTGTCCATTGCCTGTCGGATATCATCAGTTACTTTCAGTAGGGCAGTCGTTGTGCTGTGTCCTTTCTTGAAACCAGATTGGTAAGGGTCAAGCAGTGAGAAGTTAGTCAAGTAAGTGAGGACTTGTTCGTGTACCAAGCGTTCTAGTACTTTGGAAAGGGGTGGGAGAATGGATATAGGGCGATAATCTGATGGTAAACTAGGAGAATTCTTCTTAGGAATAGGAATGACGATACCGTGCTTCCACACAGTTGGGAATACTCCCTGAACAAGGCAATGATTAAATATATGCGTCAGAATAGGTAATATGGCACCAATAATATTTTTTATGAAAGATAATGGTATGTCGTCATTACCCGGAGCATCAGACTTGAGGGAGTAAATTACACGCTTCACATCGTTCGCCCCAACTTTTTTGAAAGTGAATTTTACTTGATTTACTCGGGAATGAGCATTTATGGCGTTAATATCATCATCAGTTAGGTCATCAACTGGTTGATGATGATTATTATTATTATTATTATTATCATTATTAGGATAGTTAGCATCATAGTCATTATTGTCAGTAATATCATTATTAGTGTATGCTGCTTTCGTAAAATGAGAATTTAGATCATCAAGTGGTATACTGGGTGTCTGCATGGTTAGGCTGCGACCTATACCCATCTGATGCAAATGTTTCCATATTAGTGCTGAATTTCGTCTGTTTGTTATCTCTTGAATATATTTATACTTGCTGTTACGAATTAATTTCTTAACTTGATTTCGGAGAATACGGTAATTTTCGAAATCACTAGTGCTTTCAGTTCGCCTAAATCGCCTATACCAAGCATCACGATTTGCCATGACCGACTTAATTTCATTTGTTAGCCAAGGAGACGAAGGGTGAGAAACTCGAATTTGCTTCTTCGGAGCGTGTTTGTCATACAGTCCTAATATTAAAGAGTTCAGTCTGTCAACCTTATCATCAATGTCATTAGTCAGTAGAATGTCATTCCACGGCAATTGATATGCTTCATTTCGTATTATCTCAGTATTAAAATGCTTGAAGTCTCTTCGCATTATGTACCTGGTTTTATACTTTGGTGCCTTGAGAGAGTAACATAAGTATATGAGATCGTGGGTCGAAATACCTGGTACAGCAAGCTGTCCATGTTTTACCACTTTCTGCGGATTGTTTGTTATAATAAGGTCAATCAGTGGGTGAGACGTGTGGTTTATTCTGTGAACATGGTTAGTCGCGTCTAGTGTTAGTATATTGTAATCCAAGCCATGGAATAGGTTTTGTAAGTATGTTGATTCGTTACTTGTAACTAGGAGATTAGTATTGAAGTCACCAAGAATGATTATGTTTTCGTACAGCGGAGTTAACTTCGATAATGCCACTTCTAGGTCAGATATATGTTGTATGTCCGGCGCCTTGTATACCACTCCGATCAGTAGTTTTTGATTATTAACCAAGAGTTCAACAAACATGAATTCAGGTCGAAATGGAGTCTTAGGATCTGAGGTCATAATTATTTTACTTTTTAAGTCGCTACGGCAATATATAGCGCAACCGCCCCCTACACGATTTAAACGATCTAGGCGATGTAACGTCATGTTATTCAGCTTTACGAGATCAGATTTGAGTGACTGCTGTAACCATGTCTCTGTTACACAAATACAATGCAAGTTACTGTTACTAAATAGAGCCTGTATTTCGTCAAAGTGACAAAAAAGCGATTGTGCATTGATATGACAACACTGAAAATATTGTTGGTGGGGAGCTAACATTTCCTTAAGAATGTCTCCTGCCACAGCTGGTGAAGGGGAAGGTAAGGGTGAAGGCGGACGACAATGTAGAGGGATAGGGTCAATGACATCACGGACATGCTGTTCGGTATAAATAATTGACTCATTTACGTTAGCCATTGTCAATAGAAAAATTCAAACTACTCACCCTAGTTGTTTCATAAGCACCTCCAGAAATATTTACATAATCACTCTCACACACACTATCACATTCACATACACAAACATTATACGCTATTATATCACTCATTGTTTTTCCTAGTCAATCTCGTCGCTCACATAAGGCTTATTAATTGTGCCATGCTGCTAACAAACATTTTCTGTCCATTGTCTTTCAAAACAACAATGCGGCCGTCCTGTGTCCACACCCGTCGGAGTCCGAAGTGATCACGTGCCCTGTTTAGAATAGTTTTTCTGATACCTGTCAGGGATTCAGTCAGTAGAAGGCCAGTTCCTTTTAACAGCCGCTTGGCCCTCCAAACTCTGTCCCGGTCATGGTAACGCACGAACTTTATAATTATAGGGCGCTTACCCGTAGCAACAACTTGAGCTGTGGTTCGTTTTAGCACTCCTAAACGATGGCAACGATCTATATCAGACATAGTTATATCTACATTTAACTTGCCCTTCATCGTCTTGATAACTTTATCGTAAACGTTCTCTGCCGGCTCCTCTGGAATACCATGCAGCACTAAACAGTTCCACCGGCTGTACTGTTCAGCTTCATCAAGGAGTTCGGCCTGTTGTTCGAGGCGCTGTTCAGTAAATTCCAGTTTTTTTGTTATGTCTTCCAGTCTGGTTATCTATCTGTTTGTATATTCCTAAACGTGGAAAAACTGCTGGACTTATTTCAACCAAACTACGTACTGCATTTGGATTCTACTCACTCAGGATTGTGTTATCAGGTGTGTATGATGTCATGGTAATCACACGGACTTGGTATTTACAGGAAGATTATTCTCAAATATTTTCGTTAATATTACGTCTATCAAAAGACTGTATACAACAAACGTTTCAGAATATTTTATTTACGTTCCTTTATGCCATGTAGCCTACGCATTTATCGTACGACGGATAATAACGTAAATGATTACGAAAAATAGGATTTTTAGTCCAAGTCCCGTGGGACGTGTCGTGCATGTCACTTTAAGGTGGATAACGGGAAAAACTAAAGAGCCATTTTACTCTTTTAAATAGGACAGATATTAAGGGGGGAGGGGGTATCGTCAATGTCAGAGCTCCACGGCAGTGGTCAGAAATACAATATGCAACCTGAGAACCATGGAGAATTTCGCACAGTTTCGAACCAGGAACTGTACCGTACAATAAATTCTGAAATCGTCATCATTCTCTCTCGACTTTGTTCACCTTCAGCATATTTCACGTTACTGCCACGCTCTTTCGTACGAACATATCATTTTAACATGTCGCATTGAACGTGTGAATAAAGCCATTTTACTTCGTATACTTTCCTGAAGCTAACATGTTATCCACTGCAAATTTCCGTGTGAAGACCGGGTACAAATGTTAGTATTAAATAGTCTATGTCCCACCTACGCAAGAATAGCGACACGACTCAAAAATGAACGTTTTCGAGAAAACAAAGTTTAAAAGTTTAAAACACCATATCAAATCAAGGATAATATTTCTACATGATAAAGTTGAGCATATACTACATCACATTTTCACAGAGCTTTAATAAAGTAAATCACAACTAAAAAGTGTCAATATTCTTGACTGACGATGTTCAATAGGCTATACTGAGGAAGAAAGGAGTAACACTTATGACAGTTTCGTAGTACGAAAGAGTGATTATTTTTGCACATCGTGCATGTCATAACTAAAAAAATGACATTTTTGAGTGGTGGTAGCGCCCTAGTTGTAGGCACTCCAGTATATAACACACAACTTCGCGAAGAAATATATATGAATTGTACCTTAAAAACCTTTTAGAAGATATGTGTTCCTTACCAATGCCAGCGGCCTACCCAGCCCGCCCCAAAAGGTATGTTTACTTTTATAACACAGCGAAAGTTTTCACGCGCCATTGACCATTAGCCTGCCAGCTACGAGCACGGCCATTGGCCGACATGATGTCATTCCTATAATTCCTAACTCGCTGCTTCCGTTACCAACACGCACAGCAACAAACACGCCAAGAAAAATATGTAATTTAGTAGCTGTAACCTATCTTTCCAAATTCAGGCCAAGCTCTGTCATGAGAACAGTGGCCCCCACACTCCGTTCGAGTGGCTCTTAACTCTCGCCGCGGCGCATACTGCCCACACGGCAAGAAACATAAGTAATTTAGTAGCTGTAACCTATCATTGGAAATCCACGCCAAGCTCTGTCATGAGAAAAGTGGCCCCTTTGGGGGCCACACTCTCTTCGAGGGGCTCTTAACTATCGCCGCGGTGCATACTGTACCCGCACGGCAAGAAAAAGTAATTTAGTGGTTGTAACCTATAACAAATTTCGAAACAATTTCCTTAACAGTTGACAACAGTTCGCAGATCGCTGGCAGACGCTCCTATCGACAATCCCGTGAACTAAAAATAAAAGAGCATCATTGGCCGCCGAGCTTCCGTGTACACCAAGCGGAGTGAGTGGAGTGTCTACAGTACACTAGGGCTATGCTGTATGTATGTATGCATGCACAATCACAGGAACGGCGATACATTTCTTTTAAAAATAGATATTATGCTGTCGTGGACGTTTTTTGAACAACTTCTTTGCCGGCCTCAGTGGCGCAGTCATTTAATAGTTTGCCCATCGATTTTCAAGATAGTAGGTTCAATCCCGGTCGAAGTCGGTGGCATTTGTGTGTTTAAATACAAATCCGTGTAGGCTTCCGGCACGTTAAAGAACTCTTGTGGGACAAAATTATGATAACTCATCTTCTTAAAATCTATATCTACTGAAGGGGTAAAACAATTATTGTTATTATTATTATTATCATTACAAGTTGCTTTACGTCGCACCGACACAGATAGGTCTTATAGCGACGATGGGATAGGAAAGGCCTAGGAGTGGGAAGGAAGCGGTCGTGGCCTTAATTATGGTACAACCCCAGCATTAGCCTGATGTGTAAATGGGAAACCACGGAAAACCATATTCATGGCTGCCGACAGTGGGATTCGAACCCACCATCTCCCGGATGCAGTATTATTATTGTTACTATTTTTCCACTACATTTATGACATCCTTTTGGGACCATGAGTCTTATCTGTGTAGAAAATGTGGAATTGGCCCAGTTTTTTGTCCGGTGCCCTTTCTGACGAATTATTATTATTATTATTATTATTATTATTATTATTATTATTATTATTATTATTATTATTATTATTATTATTATTATTTCATGTATAAGCAATAGTAGAGTACTATGCCTATTTGCGGGTTTGGTACCAGTGAACTTTTGTCATCTGTTTCTAAGTTGCCACTACTGTCTGTTCAATTCAAACCAACCAATCAGCGCCCAGCTCTTCCCTATAATACTGTAAACTTGAATCTTATATACCTTTCTGAACCTTGAACTGTTCGGTGGTAAGTGAGGTTCTCCTCCGTGGAGACGACGGACTGTCTGGGGCAGCATGTAAAGAAGGCGGCTATTGTTGACGTAATATGTGAACATCTGCGTGCTGTGACGAGATGATACCACCCAACTAGCATGTAACAGAGTGCCGCATTTACCTTAGTTTCAAAATAGGGCTCCTTAATATTCAGTTAATTTTGTAACATGTAGGTTTCTAATCTGTCTACGTACGGAGTGTAATCCCCTTGTGCATATCATGTAATTTGTTAAGGGTGTACGAAAGCGGACCCTCGTTTCCCTTGTTCACTGTGCATTTTGGTGATTAAATGTCCTATTTTATAAATTCACATCTTGCGTGTACGTCATTAACATTTTCTTTCTTATCTTAGTCACCAATGTAGTCTGACTTATCCTCTGCGTCACGGGGCCTTCTGCCCCATTAGGTTTTATGAAGTCTTGTCACGGGAATGCTTGAGTGGGTTCACCATTCCAGCATAACTTTTTTTGCTAGTTGCTTAACGTCGCACCAACACAGATAGGCCTTATCGCGACGATGGGACAGGAAAGGCCTAGGAATGGGAAGGAAGCGGCCGTGGCCTTAATTAAGGTACAGCCTCAGCATTTGCCTGGTGTAAAAATGGGAAACCACGGAAAACCATCTTCAGGGCTGCCGACAGTGGGTTCGAACCCACTATCTCCCGGTGCGAGCTCACAGATGCGCGCTCCTAACCGCATGGTCAACTCGCCCGGTATACCTTGTTTTCGGCCTTTCTTTTTTACCTTGATTATTTGTCAGTTTTCGGCTTTTCTGGATACTTCCGATCCTGAATTTGGAAATTGTTGCTTTCTCCTGTATTAAGGGCAGTGAGTGTCACGTATTGTAAAGCTGTTAAACTTTAAGTGTAGTAAGAGGCATTGGCCCGTTCGGCCACTGAACGTTGAAAGAAGAATTTCAAGGTTCGAGACCCCTCTGATATGTAACTAGTCTTGGAAGCCTTAGCTTGTTAAATTATTTCAGAGTTAAGGATTAGATTTCCCTCTGTAGCGTAATGTCATTAGTGGAAGCACTAGCCTCCGGAATATACAGCCTACCAAATATATTCTAAGACTAGCAAGTCTTGTGTTGTAAAATGGGAGCTACTTCTCCACGGTTAATGATTCATACTGTAATTATTAAGATCCACAGCTTGTCATGTTGTTTTCTATTATATATGTTTGTTATCTCTGGTTAAACCTTGTTGTAGTAGTTGCTTTTGAAAAGGGAATAGAACTAAATAAAAGAAAAGACCATTTTCGGAATACATTCTAAACTTAAATTTTTTGATCTTTGTTCATATGCGTAAGCCCTTACGCTTCTTCCCCTTCATTTCCACAGAAATCATTGTAGCAATTCTTATTATTATTCTTCTTCTTATTATTATTACTGTTGGGTGACATACAGATGGCAGTGCTTGTTAACAGCAGAATAGTAAATGAATGATCCTCTACAGATAATAGAAAATATAACTTATTTACACTAAGTTAAGACATCGTAAAAACAATGTATAAAAGTAGCAAGATAAATATTCTATAACTATGGCGTAAAGCTATTTAAAGTAATAGCATAGACATTGAACTAGAACTCCCGAGAAAGTCGCAGGCGGGGAAGACGAAAGACAACTTGCAAGAGAACTAACTCCCTCTTGTCAACAAGACTCGGAGAGAAGTGAAAGTTCTACACGCTTGCACGAGTTCATCGAGGCCCTATGTTCCACTTAGGAATTACAGGAATTAATTCAAGTAAGTAAAGTCAAATAATGTCCGTTTCCATCTGTTACAGACAATGTGTACTATTTGTAGTACGTTAGGTAATACGGTAATTTCCACTTAGCTTAACGTGTTAATTACGACACCATTAAGTGAAGACTGAAGTTATACAATATTCACATATTCTTTAAGCAATCTACATTTTTGAAAATAATGCTCGAAGACTGCTGAAAATAATGCATTTCAGTTCTGAATCCACTGATGTACGAACATAGACCAGAATAAAATGTAGCTTCCACCAAAGTTTTTTTTTTTAATTTGCTTTACGTCGCACCGTCACAGATAGTTCTTATGGCGGCGATTGGAGAGGAAAGGGCTAAGAGTATAGAGGAATCGATCGTGGTCTTAATTAAGGTAAAACCCCAGTATTTTTCTGGTGTGAAAATGGGAAACCACGGTAAACCATCTTCAGGGCTGCCGACAGTGAGGTTCGAATCTACTATCTCCAGAATGATGGCTGATAGCTACAGACCGAAACCACGCGGCCACTTGCTTGGTAGCCACCAAGGCCTTTAGCCTCGTTTATCGCTGTGACAGTACGGAAGCTGGTGAGTAGTGACATTTAGAGCACGACAAGTGCATCGGGATGTTATGAAAGGCACTACTCACAGCGCCGGTCATGGTGCAGTATCATGTCTCGTGCCTAGTGAGGAAAGCAATGGAAAACTACCTCACCCCTCATAACGCTTTGTACGCTCATTATGACAGCACTTTCATTTTCTACGGTTTCCCTACAACCACATCACCTTTCGTGAAGATTTCTGAGGATCCAACCAGCTTCTAAGCTGAAGGCTTTCCGACAGACAAGCGAATATTTGGCGCGGGCTATCTTCCTTTTAACTTAAGTGAATAAATCAGCCCCACTTATGTGGCAAAGATTTTTCTAGCTGGCTGTGATGATGATGATGATGATGATTATGATGATGCCTGTTGTTTAAAGGGGCTTAACTTATAGGACACCGGCCCCACTAGCTGGCTGATTAGCTCTTCCCATGCTGACTTGTTTGTACGTGGCAAATAGGCCTAATAGGTTCTTTTTCCTTCTGTTCTATAGAGATTCCCACCGTAGTTTATCTATCATTCTTTTCATACGACTACGAGAATTAAAGACCTATAGTTGCTGCCTTTCCTTGTACCATCTCTAGTTCACCGATATGCCCTGTTTGATTTAGGTCCCATATTGCAGGATTGGTCTCACAATTGATGTATAACTCAATTCATTGCAATAAATAATACATCGCACCAAATACTTTTACGGTTTTTGGAGTCACCGAGGTGCCTAAATCTTTTACGTGCTGGTAAATCTTACGATGCCAGGCTGACCTATTCAAGCACCTTCAAGTACCACTGGATTGAGCCCGCATCGAATCTGCCAAGTTGGACTCACTAGGCCTACGCTCTACCATTTGAGCCACTTTCTGCGGCGAATTAATTGTACTTGGTATTACTGTTCTTCAGCTCCTCCATCACAGAGTGTGATGATTTATACGTTTTAACAATTACTTTGGGTCGTTTCTTTGCGTGAACCCCTAGATACTTACATGAGTCACCCTCAAAAAGAGCTCTGATCCAGTACAGCAGGGATGACTAAGTTGGATTCGCAACCTTGAAACTGTGATGTGAAGCGACCATGATGTTAAGAGCGGAGTACCTGTCTGTATTTCGGTGTGTGTTCTAACGTCAAGAAGACACTCTGCCTCAGTGTCAGAACGTACTAGTTAACTTGTACTGTATAGTCTAGATCAGGGTCATCAAATCATAGCGCTCCGAGAGCGCACCAGCGCTCGGGGAGCACTGGGGCAGTCAGACTAAAGTAGCGCTCCTTCCCCTACCACCACTACAGCGTGGCAGCGAGGAGACCTGAGACAGACGGACGATGTTCGGACCGCGCTGACCAGATACGAACGTACAGTCGTGCGACCGATGGCTTTTGTGGGTTTCTTGACATCATATTGATATTGCTGTTTTGCCATAACAAATATATCGTATCTGCAAATCGAAAGGTACTCCGATGTATGGAACATGCAGGAAACGAAATCAAGCGTTAAATAAATAATTAAGCGATTTATTCAAAACTGAAATTTGAACATATTTGAAAGGAAATTTCAACAAAAGTTTACCAATATGAACAGATAGTACAGACCTTGAGCGACTTTTGCTCAGTCGTTTTTACGAGCTTTTAGTTTTGGAGCAAACAATCTTCTCCCAATTGGGTACCATATTGCCGGACACAGCTATTCTTAAACAATTGCGCAAATTTCTATCGCTCATCGTTGAGCGATGTTTACTTTTGGTTAGCTTAAGAACCGAAAAGAAACGCTCACAGATGTACGTTGAGCCGAACATTGGCAGAACTTTACACGCATGTTTATACAAAAGAGGGTATTCTTCTTGCGGAAGGCCGCTGTAAAAGTTTTCTAAACTTCGTGACATTAGAAAGCGGTTTTTAAGACGAAAATTGTACTGCAGTTCTATCGACTCTAATTGATATAGCTGTGGAGCACTGTCTGCACTAAGAAAAAATGGTCGAACAAATCCATCTAACACCGCTTGGAGTTCTCATAATTCTGAAAATCTCTTTTCAACTCTTCTTGTAATTGGCGAATTAGCTGCAAGTACTCATCAAAGTCGTCACTTTCCTTCACTGTTTCAAGCAATGGAAAATGTCCTGTGTTCTTGCACGCAACTGGTTTTCCCACAAAATCAATTTTCTTTTGAACGCTTGAATTTGTTCCCACCAAATCGCAGATACTGTGGTTTTCGCCCTGAAGCGAAGTGTTCAAAGTATACAGATGGGCAGTAATGTCACTTAAAAATGCCAAGTCCGCCACCCATTTAGGATCACGCAAAAGAACTTCGGGCCACCTTTTCATGTCACAAAATGTAACTATTGCGTTCCGCAACCAAAAAGCACGATGAAGTACCTTCGCCTTGCTCAGCCATCTTACTTCTGCGTGGTACGGGATATCCGGATACTTCGCTTCGATGTCATCCAAGAACTCTTTGAATTTCGGTGCGTAAGTCCATGGGGGCGCAGAAAATTTACCATTCGTACAACTGTTTCCATTACGTATTTAAGATTGGCGACTTTTGCACAGATTTCCTCCTGGTGTATCAAGCAATGGATCGCCGCCATTAGGGAACTACCGCTCTCAGCCATTTTTAATTTTACATAGCTGAGGAACTCCGTGCGTAGACCACGTAAAGCAGGAGCTCCATCCGTCGTTACACTCGTCAACCACTCCCATTTTAATCCTGTTAACTCACAAACACCCTCCACAGCTTGAAAAATATCGAAACCGGCAGTGGTGTCTTCGAGAGCTACTAAGCCTAGGAAATCCTCCGTGACCCGAAGTTCGTCATCCAGTTCTCGAATGAAAATAACGAGCTGAACTGTGTCCGCAATATCGGTTGATTCGTCGAGGGCGTTGGAAAAGGATACGAAATGTGTTGCCTTATTCATTAATTGCTCTTCCATATCAACGGCCATATCGTCTATTCTGCGAGCCACAGTTTGAGGAGAAAGAGAGATTTTGTCAAGTTTCTCAACTAGTTCCATAGGACAAATACATGCCGCCGCGACCATTAGGCACTCCTTGATTAAATTCCCTTCCGTGAAGGGTTTCTCAGCTTTGGCAATTCGCAGCGAACATATGTAACTTGCTTGTATAATGGGTCCACCAACCTCACCCTCCTCAATCTCTTGTCAGACAAAAATACGGCAAGTCGCAGTTTTAGTGTTCTTCAGATAATTAAATCATTTCTTCAACAATAATACTTACAGAATAGTGCTGCTTGAAATTTGCTTTCAATTCAATCATTTCTTCAACAATAATACTTACAGAATAGTGCTGCTTGAAATTTGCTTTCAATTCTTACAACTTCGACTGACGAATGTCAAATCACCGTAATCATCCCTGTGGTTGCCACTGTAGTGCTGTTACAAATTGTGTTTTTTAAACACATTAACCCTCTACTGCATACTGTTGCCTTTAGGCAACAAATAACTTTTCATCTGTATAAATGGATAAATGTTGTAGACAGAGGTAGTTTTACGGCACACCTTCAACGGTACAATCAATTAAACACATATCTCAGTGATGCCTTGTTTTTTTTACATAACATAAGACAAAACAGCCCTACAACCAAAGGTACTCCTTCCACCCCGTCAACATCCACGCGAACCAACCACCGTTTATTTTACGTGGGCCCTCCCCATCACATTACCACAGGCTTCAGGAGTACCTCTGGCTCAACCTCAAAGAATAGTGCTGCTTGAAATTTGCTTTCAATTCAATCATTTCTTCAACAATAATACTTACAGAATAGTGCTGCTTGAAATTTGCTTTCAATTCTTCCAACTTCGACTGACGAATGTCAAATCACCGTAATCATCCCTGTGGTTGCCACTGTAGTGCTGTTACAAATTGTGTTTTTTAAACACATTAAATCTCGTTGGCAGACTAAATATTTGGCATGCCCTTTATAAGTTGTACAGAAAAATGAAATTTCCCATTCTGCTTTAAAGGCTGTTGCTTCACCACTCCTTTTTTTGTATGATGTTCAGTCATGGCAACTGCGAAACTGATTTAGTTACACGCTGTCAACAAAGCGCATTGGACTAACTAGTGACTGATGGATCGGCCGCTCGCTTCGGCGCGGCGGGCAGACCGCTCGGTCAGCCAGCCAAGCTCCTCCCACTACTACCGAAACTACCTTCCAACAAAGCGCTCGGAACTCAGGGGGGTGAAATTCTAATAGGGCTTTTGGTTCCAGTCTGTAGCTAACTTCAGGTAGTTTCAGTCTCTTTTTCTAGATGGCGCTGGAAGTCATTCATAACGTGTAAATAGTTATATACACGTTCTGTAGATGGCACGCAAGTAAGCATGAAATGAGCGTTGTTAATAATTAAAGGCAGTTTGTCTCGAAGTGAAGTATTTCAAGTCTAACCTCAATCAGTGGGCACTTCTCACAAATTAATTAGTCATAAAACGTCAAGCATTGTGGAGATAATATTGCTGAATTGCATCGAATTCGACTTTTCCCCAATCGATTAACCTTGTTCGAACTTATATCGATTTTAATCGATAGTTCCCATGATGCTACAGTATTTGTGTTGTTTGAATTCCAAGTGCTCATGTGCTTGTGATGTAAATGTTAGTTCTTTGTGCTTGTTTATTTGAAATATATCTTCGCCAGTCCTCCTGAAATCCTGTATTTCGTGTTTGAGTACACATCAGGGGCTGAAAGCTGAATGGTTCTATTAATGTACTTCTATATATTTCCTGTCTCAGTGCATTTAATTCTGTTATTTTTATTTTCATGTGGTACTTGGATATTGATGTGATACCCCATTGTCTTGCATATGGTGTGCTCTGTTGTCTTGCTTTCGAAGGGATTTCTTATTTGTTATAATATCAGCTTTGTGTTAATGTGTCAATCAATCATTTGAAGTTAAAGCTGCTTTGAGGTGTGTGGTTATGTTCTCAGTAACATAGTATGCCATACGAACTAGGGGTATCAGATCATTATTTACAACGTAGTAAGTACTTGGAAATAAAAATATATGAATTACAATGTATTGGGCATGGAAGTAGTAGAACTGCATTATTATCGCCGTTTGATGGGAGGGGGGGGGGCGAGGGGCAGGGAAAGGAGGGGGAGGAGCCGTAAGCATACCCGGATGTGCGTCACTGCGCCGGATGTTAATTCTCCGCGCTATCTGTTGATAGTAATTCTAAGGTATTGCACCAGAATGCACATTGTGGCGCTATCTCGGAAAAGAGACTAAAACTACTAGCGCCAAGTGGCTTGGAACCGAAATTTATCATTGAGTTTCATCTCTATTCTATTCTATCCTCTTTGCTCGGAACACTGGCTTAGAACGCGGCCAGAGCGCTAGTGCTCGGGGAGCGCTGTTTGGATGGCCCTGGTCTAGATTTAGCATTGCTTTTCGTGAAAAGACGTGAAAGGGAACCCAGCAATATTTAGCGAAGTTCGTATGTGTTTTTAACATTAGAACACCCAACGAAATACAGACAGGCACCCTGCGCTCAACGTCACGGTCGTTTCATTGCTTTGTATGTAAACATTGTACAGTGTGATAAGTGTTCCTGTTAGAAAAGAAAGACTATTTCAACCTTCTGTGGGTGTTAATACTTCCATTAGAGATAATAATCAATTGTTTCCGAGATTGCATATTGAAGTCGTGCTCCTAAAATGTTTATATATATATTATTTATTATCTGACCAAGAATACAGATTTTCCCTAAAGACACAGAGCAGCGCACAATAAATTGTACAAAAAATAAAAGGAGTCTATCTCTAAGTCCAAAAGGTTGTCAACCAGATAGGTAGTTCCTGCCTGGATCGGTGGTGGTGGTGGTGGTGGTTACTGTTTTAAGAGGAAGTACAACTAGACAAGCGTCCTCTATTAACATTAATCAGAGAGAGAGAGAAATTGAAGGGGTCCAACACTTCGAAAAATGAAGGTATCGGCTAAAGGAAGATATGGGCCACGAAGTGCATGCAAATGAAAGACTCCCTAGGCCTCGCAACCTAATACCGTCGGGGTCGGAAAAGAACAATTGTTGACCAATGGAGGTCGGATAGGATAGATGAAAGTGAGGTGCCTGGCAGAAATTAGTGGAAGCGATGCCAGAACCCAGATAAAAGCCCCGAGGTCACCAAACCACGCTCCCAAGTTAGAACCTTTGGGGCCCTCCGCAGTGCTGCCATCTTAACGGGCTTAAACCTCAGTGCTACCAACTTAACATCACTAGCGCGAGATAAACAAATCCACGTGCTTTTTTGACAGCTGTCATCCGCCATCGTTAATCCATAGAGCACAGTGCTGCCCTCTTTAGCTACTTACCTTTGAAATGTGGTGGCGGATAATTTGAAAAATGCTTTTTTTACAGCAGCCATCTTTAATCCAGAGAGCACCGTGCTGCCCTCTTTAGCTAGATACCTTTGAATTCTACGTGACAGCAGCCATCTTTAATCAAGTTCGTCACCTGTCATCAGCACTGCTGCCATCTTAACGGGCTTAAACCTCATTGCTACCAACTTAACCTCACTAGCGCGAGATTTGAATCGGTAAACAAATCCACGTGCTTTTTTGACAGCTGTCATCCGCCATCTTTAATCCATAGAGCACAGTGCTGCCCTCTTTAGCTACTTACCTTTGAAATGTGGTGGCGGATAATTTGTAAAATGCTTTTTGACAGCAGCCATCTTTAATCCAGAGAGCACCGTGCTGCCCTCCTTAGCTAGATACCTTTGAATTCTACGTGACAGCAGCCATCTTTAATCAAGAGAGCACCGTGCTGCCCTCTTTGTGGCGGTGGCAAATTCCACGTGCTCTTGTTTGGAAACAAACTCCCGTGCTTTTTTCTGACAGCTGTCATCCGCCATCTTGCATCACAAACCTCAGTGCTGCACTCATTAGCTAGACACCTTCGAAATGTGGTGGCGGCAATTTGAAACATTCTATGTGCTCTTGTTTGTAAACAAAGCGACGTGCTTTTTTGACAGCTGTCATCCACCATCTTTAATCAATAGAGCACTGTGCTGCTATCATGCGGGCAATTTCGTCAGTTGTCATCCGCCATCTTTAATCCACAGAGCACCGTGCTGCCCTCTTTATGACATGTAGTAGCGGGCAATTAGAAAAGTTCTGTTAGCTGTCATCCGCCATCTTTAATCAAGAGAGTACCGTGCTGCCATCTTTAGCTAGATACCTTTGAAAAGTGGTGGCGGCAATTTGAAAAATTCTATGTGCTCTTGTTTGGAAACAAAGCCACGTGCTTTTTTGACAGCTGTCATCCACCATCTTTAATCAATAGAGCACTGTGCTGCTATCATGCGGGCAATTTCGTCAGCTGTCATCCGCCATCTTTAATCTACAGAGCACCGTGCTGCCCTCTGTAGTAGAGGGCAATTTGAAAAGTTCTGTTAGCTGTCATCCGCCATCTTTAATCAAGAGAGCACCATGCTGCCAACTTTAGCTAGATACCTTTGAAATGTGGTGGCGGCAAATTGAAAAATTCCACGTGCTCTTGTTTAGTAAACAAACTCACGCGCTTTTTGTCAGCTGTCATCCGCCATCTTTAATCTATAGAGCTCAGTGCTACACTCTTTAGCTACAAACCTTTGAAATATGGTGGCGGATAATTTAAAAAGAAAAATTCTACATCAGCCATCTCTCGACGCTAATTGCACAAGATGGTGGCTATACATGACTCCTTAAAGGTGCTTATGCAAGATGGCCGCTATACATAGGTTCTTATGAGACTCCCTTGGGATGCTTGCGCAAGATAGCGGTTATACAAGGCTCCTTATGAGACGCCCTAGAGATGCTTGCGCAAGATGTCGGTTGCTCTTATGAGGCGGCTTAAGGGTCCTTGCACAAGATGGCTAGAGATGCCCTAAGGATGCTTGCGCAAGATGGCGGACGCAAGATGGCGGCTATACACGACTCCTTATGAGACGCCTTAAGGGTACTTGCGGAAGATGGCTGCTGCTCTTATGAAGAAAGCTAGCTTAGAGGCTAACGTGTCGTGCTAGTTCGATTCATAAAATTTGGGGCTTAAATGCAAAATGTTAAATATCTCGAAAACGGTGCATCGTAGAGCAAAATGGACAAAATTTTTCTACCTAATACCTAGGTTTGCAGTATCAGGAACATGATAACGTAAGAAAAACATAGTCTAATGATGAGATCAACGGTTCGATTCCTACTTAGGCCCTTTGGCATTGGCAGCTATCTATTTCTACAAGATGGCGGCTATACATAGCTTCTTATGAGACAGCTTAAGAGCGCTTGCACAAGATGGCTGCTGCTCTTATGAGACGCCCTAGGGGTGCTTGCGGGAGGTAGCAGCGACAAGACGATGACTATACACAGCTGCTTATGATACGGCCTAGAGGTGGTCACACAAGATGGTGGCTGCTCTGATGAAGAAAGCTAGCTTTGCATCGTGCAGGTATTTTTACAGCACTAAACCTCATACCTTTGAAATGTGGTGGCGGGTAATTTGAAAAATTTTACGTGCTTTTTCTTCACAGCAGCTATCTTTAGACAATAGCGGCTATACATAAGCTGTTAAGGCCTCCTCTTATGTCAAGGCATAGCTCTATCGAACAAGTTTAAACCTGCATCGGAATAGCTAGAGTAAGCACGTGCTGCAGTGATGACGTCATTAAGCATGTTTAGACTTGCAAATCACAAAAGAAACGTAACAAGACTAGAATCGAACACTGCACTCTATGCCGTGAACTTTATCATGTGATCGGAACATTGATTGAAGTGTTTAGAACACTAAATAAGTAATCAGGACTAAAATAGAACACTGTACTCGATACAACATGTGTTTAGAACATGTCAGGGGATACCTTTGTTCTAAGAAGATTAGATTACCGGACATTCCTTGTAGGGCTAATAGGCTAAAGGGCTAATGGGCAAAAGGGCTAATGGGCAAAAGGGCTAATGGGCTAAAGGGCTAATAGGCAAAAGGGCTAAAGGGCTAAAGGGCTAAAGGGCTAAAGGAGCAACAACATCATCGATCGCTATCAGCAAGAACGCTTGTACTTTCTTTAGTGTAGAAAATTAATCTTTATTTGTAAATGGTTTCATGTTCAGAACAAGGAATGGAACCTAGGGGTTACGTCTTACCTAATAACATCCCCGAGGTGCGATGAGTTACGTTTTTCGAACTAGTGTTTGGAACACTGAACGTTTCAAGATGATAGCAGAGAGTTTAGCAATCTTCTGTTGTTGGATTATAAATTCCGCGCTACAACATGCATAAGGTGGCAGCCCTGAGGTTTACCGCCGTAAAGATGACAAGAGTGAGGTTAGCAATGTTCCGTTGTTGGATTTTAAATTCCGCGCTATAACATGCATAAGGTGGCAGCCTTGAGGTTTACCGCAGTAAAGATGGCAGCAGTGAGGTTAGCGACGCTCTATTGTCTTTCAATGTGAGGTTAGGGTTCGTCAAGAAGACAGCTGTCAAGAAAGCACGTGGCTATGTTTACGAAACAAGAGCACTTGGCTGTGACGTCACGGTCACGTAGTATGCTGCCTCAGCATGCAAAGTTCAATGTCTACACCTACGTAGTTAACATTCTGCTATGTTCACAAGATTTTTTACACATAACTATTCTTTATGCTTTAAGTTCATGCACATAGGCTATGCTAAGGTAGCAGCACAAACACATGCGAACTTTGTACATTCTAGTGGAATAAGTTTAGTACTGCGTGCATCATGGATACATGATGTGTACACGCATTTAAACATGGCTATACTTAATGCTGCTGCTTTGTTTACAAGATTTTTATACATTGCTATTCTTTATGCTTTAAATTCGTGCACACACAAGCGATAGTCGTACGCTCTGGCAGGAGAAGTTTAGTACGATATTCGATACATACATTAGCGATTGGTGATGTGTACACGCTTTGGAACGTAGCTTTTCTTTGTGCTTTAAGTTCGTGCACATGGGTTAGGGATACACAAAAGCGATTGCTACATGCTCTAGCGGAAGAAGCCTAGTACGATAGTCGATGCATGTAAAATCGATAGGTTATGCAAAGATAGCAGCACACTTACACGATTTTAGCACAATCTAGTGGAAAAAGTTTAGTATGATAGTCGTTTCGTGCAAAATCATTAGGTAATGTGTAAACGCTTTGAAACAAGGCTATTCTTTGTACTTTAAGTTCATGCGTACAGGTTATGCTAAGATAGCAGCACAATCTAGTGCAAGAAGTTTAGTACGATATTCGATGCATGCAAAATAGATAGGTGATGTGTAGACGCTTTAAAACATGGTTATTCTTCGTACTTTAAGTTCATGCGTATAGGTTAGGCTAAGATAGCAGCACAGTCTAGCGTAAGAAGTTTAGTACGAGAGTCGATGAATGCAAAATCGATAGGTGATGTGTACACGCTTTGAAACATAGCTATTCTTTGTACTTTAAGTTCATGCGTCTTAGTTATGCTAAGATAGCAGCACAATCTACCTGATGAAGTTTTGTACGAGAGTCGATACATGCAAAATCGATAGTTGATGTGTACACGCTTTGAAACATGACTATTCATTGTACTTTAAGTTCATGTGTATAAGTTATGCTAAGATAGCAGCACAATCTAGCGGAAGAAGTATAGTACGATATTTGTTGCATGCAAAATCGATAGGTGATGTGTACACGCTTTGAAACATGGCTATTCTTTTTACTTTAAGGACATGCGTATAGGTTATGCTAAGATAGCAGCACAATCTAGCGGAAGGAGTTTAGTACGAGAGTCGATGCATGCAAAATCGATAGGTAATGTGTACACGCTTTGAAACATGGCTATTCTTTGTACTTTTAAGTTCATGTGTATAAGTTATGCTAAGATACCAGCACAATCTAGCGGAAGAAGTTCAGTACGAGATTCGATGAATGCAAAATCAATAAGTAATGTGTACACGCTTTGAAACATGGCTATTCTTTGTACTTTAAGTTCATGTGTATACGTTATGCTAAGATAGCAGCACAACCTAGCGGAAGAAGTTTAGTACGATATTTGTTGCATGCAAAGTCGATAGGTAATGTGTACACGCTTTGAAACATGGCTATTCTTTGTACTTTAAGGTCATGCGTATAGGTTATGCTAAGGTAGCAGCACAATCTAGCGGAAGAAGTTTAGTACGAGAGTCGATGCTTGCAGAATCGATAGGTAATATGTACACGCTTTGAAACATAGCTATTCTTTGTACTTTAAGTTCATGCGTCTTAGTTATGCTAAGATAGCAGCACAATCTACCTGAAGAAGTTTAGTACGAGAGTCGATAATGCAAAATCGATAGTTGATGTGCTCGCTTTGAAACATGACTATTCATTGTACTTTAAGTTCATGGGTATAGGTTATGCTAAGATAGCAGCACAATCTAGCGGAAGAAATTTAGTACGATATTTGATGCATGCAAAATCAATAAGTAATGTGCACACGCTTTGAAACATGGCTATTCTTCGTACTGTAAGTTCATGTGTATAAGTTATGCTAAGATAGCAGCACAACCTAGCGGAAGAAGTTTAGTACGATATTTGTTGCATGCAAAGTCGATAGGTGATGTGTACACACTTTGAAACATAGCTATTCTTTGCACTTTAAGTTCATGTGTATAAGTTATGCTAAGATAGCAGCACAACCTAGCGGAAGAAGTTTAGTACGATATTTGTTGCATGCAAAGTCGATAGGTAATGTGTACACGCTTTGAAACATGGCTATTCTTTGTACTTTAAGGTCATGCGTATAGGTTATGCTAAGATAGCAGCACAATCTAGCGGAAGAAGTTTAGTACGAGAGTCGATGCTTGCATAATCGATAGGTAATGTGCACACGCTTTGAAACATAGCTATTCTTTGTACTTTAAGTTCATGCGTCTTAGTGATGCTAAGATAGCAGCACAATCTACCAGAAGAAGTTTAGTACGAGAGTCGATACATGCAAAATCGATAGTTGATGTGTACACGCTTTGAAACATGACTATTCATTGTACTTTAAGTTCATGGGTATAGGTTATGCTAAGATAGCAGCACAATCAAGCTGAAGAAATTTAGCACGATATTTGATGCATGCAAAATCAATAAGTAATGTGTACACGCTTTGAAACATGGCTATTCTTTGTACTTTAAGTTCATGTGTATAAGTTATGGTAAGATAGCAGCACAACCTAGCGGAAGAAGTTTAGTACGATATTTGTTGCATGCAAAGTCGATAGGTAATGTGTACACGCTTTGAAACATGGCTATTCTTTGTACTTTAAGGTCATGCGTATAGGTTATGCTAAGATAGCAGCACAATCTAGCGGAAGAAGTTTAGTACGAGAGTCGATGCTTGCAGAATCGATAGGTAATATGTACACGCTTTGAAACATAGCTATTCTTTGTACTTTAAGTTCATGCGTCTTAGTTATGCTAAGATAGCAGCACAATCTACCTGAAGAAGTTTAGTACGAGAGTCGATAATGCAAAATCGATAGTTGATGTGCTCGCTTTGAAACATGACTATTCATTGTACTTTAAGTTCATGGGTATAGGTTATGCTAAGATAGCAGCACAATCTAGCGGAAGAAATTTAGTACGATATTTGATGCATGCAAAATCAATAAGTAATGTGCACACGCTTTGAAACATGGCTATTCTTCGTACTGTAAGTTCATGTGTATAAGTTATGCTAAGATAGCAGCACAACCTAGCGGAAGAAGTTTAGTACGATATTTGTTGCATGCAAAGTCGATAGGTGATGTGTACACACTTTGAAACATAGCTATTCTTTGCACTTTAAGTTCATGTGTATAAGTTATGCTAAGATAGCAGCACAACCTAGCGGAAGAAGTTTAGTACGATATTTGTTGCATGCAAAGTCGATAGGTAATGTGTACACGCTTTGAAACATGGCTATTCTTTGTACTTTAAGGTCATGCGTATAGGTTATGCTAAGATAGCAGCACAATCTAGCGGAAGAAGTTTAGTACGAGAGTCGATGCTTGCATAATCGATAGGTAATGTGCACACGCTTTGAAACATAGCTATTCTTTGTACTTTAAGTTCATGCGTCTTAGTGATGCTAAGATAGCAGCACAATCTACCAGAAGAAGTTTAGTACGAGAGTCGATACATGCAAAATCGATAGTTGATGTGTACACGCTTTGAAACATGACTATTCATTGTACTTTAAGTTCATGGGTATAGGTTATGCTAAGATAGCAGCACAATCAAGCTGAAGAAATTTAGCACGATATTTGATGCATGCAAAATCAATAAGTAATGTGTACACGCTTTGAAACGTGGCTATTCTTTGTACTTTAAGTTCATGTGCATAAGTTATGGTAAGATAGCAGCACAACCTAGCGGAAGAAGTTTAGTACGATATTTGTTGCATGCAAAGTCGATAGGTAATGTGTACACGCTTTGAAACATGGCTATTCTTTGTACTTTAAGGTCATGCGTATAGGTTATGCTAAGATAGCAGCACAATCTAGCGGAAGAAGTTTAGTACGAGAGTCGATGCTTGCAGAATCGATAGGTAATATGTACACGCTTTGAAACATAGCTATTCTTTGTACTTTAAGTTCATGCGTCTTAGTTATGCTAAGATAGCAGCACAATCTACCTGAAGAAGTTTAGTACGAGAGTCGATAATGCAAAATCGATAGTTGATGTGCTCGCTTTGAAACATGACTATTCATTGTACTTTAAGTTCATGGGTATAGGTTATGCTAAGATAGCAGCACAATCTAGCGGAAGAAATTTAGTACGATATTTGATGCATGCAAAATCAATAAGTAATGTGCACACGCTTTGAAACATGGCTATTCTTCGTACTGTAAGTTCATGTGTATAAGTTATGCTAAGATAGCAGCACAACCTAGCGGAAGAAGTTTAGTACGATATTTGTTGCATGCAAAGTCGATAGGTGATGTGTACACACTTTGAAACATAGCTATTCTTTGCACTTTAAGTTCATGTGTATAAGTTATGCTAAGATAGCAGCACAACCTAGCGGAAGAAGTTTAGTACGATATTTGTTGCATGCAAAGTCGATAGGTAATGTGTACACGCTTTGAAACATGGCTATTCTTTGTACTTTAAGGTCATGCGTATAGGTTATGCTAAGATAGCAGCACAATCTAGCGGAAGAAGTTTAGTACGAGAGTCGATGCTTGCATAATCGATAGGTAATGTGCACACGCTTTGAAACATAGCTATTCTTTGTACTTTAAGTTCATGCGTCTTAGTGATGCTAAGATAGCAGCACAATCTACCAGAAGAAGTTTAGTACGAGAGTCGATACATGCAAAATCGATAGTTGATGTGTACACGCTTTGAAACATGACTATTCATTGTACTTTAAGTTCATGGGTATAGGTTATGCTAAGATAGCAGCACAATCAAGCTGAAGAAATTTAGTACGATATTTGATGCATGCAAAATCAATAAGTAATGTGTACACGCTTTGAAACATGGCTATTCTTTGTACTTTAAGTTCATGTGTATAAGTTATGGTAAGATAGCAGCACAACCTAGCGGAAGAAGTTTAGTACGATATTTGTTGCATGCAAAGTCGATAGGTAATGTGTACACGCTTTGAAACATGGCTATTCTTTGTACTTTAAGGTCATGCGTATAGGTTATGCTAAGATACAGCACAATCTAGCGGAAGAAGTTTAGTACGAGAGTCGATGCATGCAAAATCGATAGGTAATGTGTACACGCTTTGAAACATCGCTATTCATTGTACTTTAATTTTATGGGTATAGGTTATGCTAAGATAGCAGCACGATCTAGCGGATGAAGTTTAGTACGATGGTCGATGTATGTAAAATCGATAGGTGATGTGTACACGCTTTGAAACATGGCAATTCATACCGCTGGTCTGTTCCCAAGACTTTTAAGCATAGCTAATCCTAATGCTGCTCATAACGACGTCGAGCTAAGGATCGATTACGTGACCGTGACGTCACGACCACGTGCTCTTGTTTGGTAAACATAGCCACGTACTTTTTTGACAGCTGTCTTCTTGACGTACACTAACCTCAATTTGAAGGACAATAGAGCGTCGCTAACCTCACTGTTGCCATCTTTACGGCGGTAAACCTCAAGGCTGCCACCTTATGCATGTTATAGCGCGGAATTTAAAATCCAACAACGGAACATTGCTAACCTCACTCTTGTCATCTTTACGGCGGTAAACCTCAAGGCTGCCACCTTATGCATGTTGTAGCGCGGAATTTATAATCCAACAACAGAAGATTGCTAAACTCTCTGCTATTATCTTGAAAAGTTCAGTGTTCCAAACACTAGTTCGAAAAACGTAACTCATAGCACCTCGGGGATGTTATTAGGTAAGACGTAACCCCTAGGTTCCATTCCTTGTTCTGAACATGAAACCATTTACAAATAAAGATTAATTTTCTACACTAAAGAAAGTACAAGCGTTCTTGCTGATAGCGATCGATGAGGTTGTTGCTCCTTTAGCCCTTTAGCCCTTTTGCCTATTAGCCCATTAGCCCTTTTGCCCATTAGCCATTTAGCCTATTAGCTCTACAAGGAATGTGCTGTAATCTAATCTTCTTAGAACAAAGGTATCCCCTGACATGTTCTAAACACATGTTGTATCGAGTACAGTGTTCTATTTCAGTCTTCGTTACTTATTTAGTGTTCTAAACACTTCAATCAATGTTCCGATCACATGATAAAGTTTACGGCATAGAGTGCAGTGTTCGATTCTAGTCTTGTTACGTTTCTTTTGTGATTTGCAAGTCTAAACATGCTTAATGACGTCATCACTGCAGCACGTGCTTACTCTAGCTATTCCGATGCAGGTTTAAACTTGTTCGATAGAGCTATGCCTTGACATAAGAGGAGGCCTTAACAGCTTATGTATAGCCGCTATTGTCCAAAGATAGCTGCTGTGAAGAAAAAGCACGTCGAATTTTTCAAATTACCCGCCACCACATTTCAAAGGTATGAGGTTTAGTGCTGTAAAAATACCTGCACGATGCAAAGCTAGCTTTCTTTATCAGAGCAGCCACCATCTTGTGTGAGCACCTCTAGGCCGTATCATAAGCAGCTGTGTATAGTCATCGTCTTGTCGCTGCTACCTCCCACAAGCACCCCTAGGGCGTCTCATAAGAGCAGCAGCCATCTTGTGCAAGCGCTCTTAAGCTGTCTCATAAGAAGCTATGTATAGCCGCCATCTTGTTGAAATAGATAGCTGCCAATGCCAAAGGGCCTAAGTGGGAATCGAACCGTTGATCTCATCATTAGAAAATGTTTTTCTTATGTTATCATGTTCCTGATACTGCAAACCTAGGTATTAGGTAGAACAATTTTGTCCGTTTTGCTCTACGATGCACTGTTTTCGAGATATTTAACATTTTGCATTTGAGCCCCAAATTTAGTGAATCGAACCTGCACGGCACGTTATACTCTCTACCATAGCTAGACCTGATCATCTTACGAAGACTTGCTTCATTACAAACTGAAACAGAGCTAATGCCAAAGGGCCTAAGTTAGAACCGAACCGTTGATCTCATCATTAGACTATGTTTTTCTTATGATATCATGTTCCCCATACTGCGAACCGAGGTATTGGGTAGAAAAAAATTTGTCCGTTTTGCTCTACGCTGCACCGTTTTCGAGATATTTAACATTTTGCATTTAAGCCCCAAATTTTATGAATCGAACTAGCACGACACGTTAGCCTCTAAGCTAGCTTTCTTCATAAGAGCAGCAGCCATCTTCCGCAAGTACCCTTAAGGCGTCTCATAAGGAGTCGTGTATAGCCGCCATCTTGCGTCCGCCATCTTGCGCAAGCATCCTTAGGGCATCTCCAGCCATCTTGTGCAAGGACCCTTAGGCCGCCTCATAAGAGCAACCGCCATCTTGCGCAAGCATCTCTGGGGCGTCTCATAAGTAGCCTTGTATAACCGCTATCTTGCGCAAGCATCCCAAGGGAGTCTCATAAGAACCTATGTATAGCGGCCATCTTGCATAAGCACCTTTAAGGAGTCATGTATAGCCACCATCTTGTGCAATTAGCGTCGAGAGATGGCTGATGTAGAATTTTTCTTTTTAAATTATCCGCCACCATATTTCAAAGGTTTGTAGCTAAAGAGTGTAGCACTGAGCTCTATAGATTAAAGATGGCGGATGACAGCTGACAAAAAGCGCGTGAGTTTGTTTACTAAACAAGAGCACGTGGAATTTTTCAATTTGCCGCCACCACATTTCAAAGGTATCTAGCTAAAGTTGGCAGCATGGTGCTCTCTTGATTAAAGATGGCGGATGACAGCTAACAGAACTTTTCAAATTGCCCTCTACTACAGAGGGCAGCACGGTGCTCTGTAGATTAAAGATGGCGGATGACAGCTGACGAAATTGCCCGCATGATAGCAGCACAGTGCTCTATTGATTAAAGATGGTGGATGACAGCTGTCAAAAAAGCACGTGGCTTTGTTTCCAAACAAGAGCACATAGAATTTTTCAAATTGCCGCCACCACTTTTCAAAGGTATCTAGCTAAAGATGGCAGCACGGTACTCTCTTGATTAAAGATGGCGGATGACAGCTAACAGAACTTTTCTAATTGCCCGCTACTACATGTCATAAAGAGGGCAGCACGGTGCTCTGTGGATTAAAGATGGCGGATGACAACTGACGAAATTGCCCGCATGATAGCAGCACAGTGCTCTATTGATTAAAGATGGTGGATGACAGCTGTCAAAAAAGCACGTCGCTTTGTTTACAAACAAGAGCACATAGAATGTTTCAAATTGCCGCCACCACATTTCGAAGGTGTCTAGCTAAAGAGTGCAGCACTGAGGTTTGTGATGCAAGATGGCGGATGACAGCTGTCAGGAAAAAGCACGTGAGTTTGTTTCCAAACAAGAGCACGTGGAATTTGCCACCGCCACAAAGAGGGCAGCACGGTGCTCTCTTGATTAAAGATGGCTGCTGTCACGTAGAATTCAAAGGTATCTAGCTAAGGAGGGCAGCACGGTGCTCTCTGGATTAAAGATGGCTGCTGTCAAAAAGTATTTTTCAAATTATCCGCCACCACATTTCAAAGGTAAGTAGCTAAAGAGGGCAGCACTGTGCTCTATGGATTAAAGATGGCGGATGACAGCTGTCAAAAAAGCACGTGGATTTGTTTACCGATTCAAATCTCGCGCTAGTGAGGTTAAGTTGGTAGCACTGAGGTTTAAGCCCGTTAAGATGGCAGCAGTGCTGATGACAGGTGACGAACTTGATTAAAGATGGCTGCTGTCACGTAGAATTCAAAGGTATCTAGCTAAAGAGGGCAGCACGGTGCTCCCTGGATTAAAGATGGCTGCTGTAAAAAAAGCATTTTTCAAATTATCCGCCACCACATTTCAAAGGTAAGTAGCTAAAGAGGGCAGCACTGTGCTCTATAGATTAAAGATGGTGGATGACAGCTGTCAAAAAAGCACGTGGATTTGTTTATCTCGTGCAAGTGGGGTTAAGTTGGTAGCACTGAGGTTTAAGCCCGTTAAGATGGCAGCACTGCGGATGACAGGTGACGAATTTGCAACTACTGCGATAAAGAGGGCAGCACGGTGCTCTGTAGTTTAAAGATGGCGGATGACAGCTGTCAAAATCCACGTGTATTTGTTTACAAATTCAAATCTCGCGCTAGTGAGTTTAAGTTGGTACTACTGAGGTTTAGGCCTGTCAAGATATCAGTACTGAGGTTAGCGATGCGTTGTTGTCTGTCAAAAAGCACGTGGCTCTCAAAAAACACGTGGATTTGTTTACCTCGTGCTAGTTAGGTTAAGTTGGTAATACTGAGGTTTAGGCCCGTCAAGATGGCAGCAGTGAGGTTAGCGATGCGTTGTTGTCGATGATAGCTGTCAAAAAGCACGTTGCTTTGTTTACAAATTCAAATTTCCCGCGGGTGGTGGAGGAGACCTCTGGGAGGCCTCTGGCTGTGGTGGTGGTGGAGGAGGCCTCTGGGAGGCCTCTGGCTGTGGTGGTGGTGGTGGCGGCCGAATCCCTGTATAATACTACTGCGGACAATAATAATAATAATAATAATAATAATAATAATGATAGAATTGTCACAATGAAAATTATTTATTACTTAGTTGTAAACAGCTGTCTTCATCCAAATATCAACCAATGCTTCGCTATGCCTATGAAGCAGCAGATGCTTTTCATACTGCTTCTCGTGTTGTACAATAAAATGTTTTAGACATTTCAGTAATTGTCATGTTTCAGGAAGCTACAGTGTAGATAACTGCGATGAAAATGCGTTTGCGGTGTATTCCTGGTGCGGTAATAAACTGTGCATCGAATATTTTTTCTACAGCTTCATTATCATGAAGTGCCCTCAGCACATTAAATTACCACTTTACAGGTAATGTATGATGATTATTATTCATTATTTATTTATTTATTTATTTATTTATTTATTTATTTATTTATTTATTTATTTATTTATGTATTATTCATATAAGGTGCATGTTCCGATAGGAATTGAACTGAGTTAACATTTAAACGTGATTTCTGTCTTACATTTTACCAAAAGTCACTTTGAGGTTGCCTAACGACTGGGAGGAATTCAACATTTTCATGTCAATAACTTGAGATAGAGAGAGCTCCTAAAGAAATTACTTTACGGATGTTCCTACAAACTCCAACGCACGCGGGTTACCCTTGTTAGAAGGCTGCATAGCGAAGGGAGAATACAACGTGTACGACATTTCTGTAGATCTGGAAATTACTTATTTTAACACGGATTGGTTCATACTCCTTAAGATTCTGACAGTTATAGGGATCGATTATGGTGAAGCAAGGGTTGACCCATATATAATCTGTACAAAAATCAAACTGCGATGAACAGAATCAAGGGATATAAAAAGAATCAACTGTGCAGAAAGGAGTGAGGCACGATCGGTGTTGCCAACTCATTTTTCATTATGTCCCTGCAGACTAATCAGAATGCCACTACATTCACCCTAAAAGCCTCTATTCAAGCGTGAAAATGGTTAGCGTGCTGGCCTTTGGTCCAGATGTTCCCGGAGAAGGTGAGAGGGTTGGCGGCCGTGGCCTATACTAGGAACTGTCCGGGCATTCGCCTTAGTGCAGGAGAATAGGAAAACCGTTCTCAGGCCGCAGACGGTTGGGACCTTGCTTGTGATGCTTGTTGTTTAAAGGGGCCTAACATCTAAGGTCGTCGGCCGATGGTTGGGACCAGCCGTGAGGTCCAGCCCTGTCCCGTCTCCCGAATTCAGAGCTGTTGGACCACCGACCAGCCGTGGCCACTTATGGGCCGAGACCCACTCTGCATCTACCGACCGCGTTCTGCCATGCCATCCCCATGTTCAATGCATAGACCTAACGGGTCTATGCGCGAACTTTTGTCCCGTTGACCTTATTGGTCTCGAGTGCCATGTCATTCAATGTTGATCTCATTACATTAGTGTAACTGGTGAATTGGGATAGGTGGGATCTTGTGTTCATTCATTAGCCAGAATGTGACCGGGCGCATGTGCTGTCATGTGCGCTGTGAGTGCTTGTGAGCATTTGATAGCGGCGCGGAGAAGGCGAAGCAGACGTGCGGACGGTGGTCACCCGTCCAATGATTAACCACGCCCGATGTTGCTTAATTCTCAGCTATTTTTTCCAGTACTTTATGGGAGAAGAAAGCAGAGATGTTGTTTGCTTAAAGGAGAAGAAGTCTTGGGTGTAGTTAGCAAGAGGAATTGCAAGGCGACTTAGCGGGAGGGAGGGTGGTGGGGGGGGGGACTGGATTGTACTTTGTTTAGTATATGGTGGCCAGTTCTGGGTAGTGAAGAGTAGTAGTAATAGCTGGAGGAGGTTGTTAGGGTTTTGAGTTAGGTTGGGTGGGGGAGGTATTGGTGGTCGTGGGTTCGAGGGGGGTAGGATGTTGAGGTTTAGGAGGGAGGGAGGGGGGTGTGTTCGTGTGGGTGAGGTGGCGCTGGTGTTTGTAGTGCCTTTTAATTGCCTCTTTGAGATAAGGGCAGCCAGGGAACGACGCGGCGTGTTTGCCTTGGCAATTGGTACACTTCGGCTGGTCCCTTGGTACCTTAAAGACAGAGTGATGGTGGGGACCACCACATCTTGTTTCAGCGGGTAGATTCTGTGCAGCTAGCTGCAGAATGATATAAGTTGTGGCAATCGTAGCACTGTGTGACTAGAGAGGGTTGTGATAGTGTGCGGGTTCGAGTCTCTGTGCGTGTGTTATGTGTTAGGCGCCGTTGTGACTGAGGGGCAGATTTTTTACGCCTGTTCCTAGTCTGAGTACTTGAGTGTACTTGGGTTAGGGGCTGTTTTCGAGGATAGTTCAGCCTCTGACCCGACTGTTTGTGCGGTTTGGTTGGTCTGAGGTAGGGGTGGGGTGGGGGTGTCTACTGACCCACTCGCTTATATTGGGTCTCGAACGGTGACGTGGAGTGTCAGCTGGTCACGTAGCCAGCTCTGCCGGTGAGAACTGGACACCACAACAGTAGCTCCATTCCATACTCCATGTCCAACGATGTCTTCAGGTAACAATGCATGTACGCGACCATAGTCGATTACATCTGACGTGTTGTCTAACTGCCGTAGTGGACTATGGCCGAATAGCACTGAGGTTAAGGGAGCTTTAAGTAACCTCTCTGAAATCGGTTTCATTACGTTTTGTTGAACTTATCTGATGGACAAGTTTTCTTTTTCGACGCTGAATAATATTACTACTATCGCACCGGTATTTATTTAAAACCTCTTAAATTAAAAGTATACTGCATGAACTGCTTATCACAATACACTACGTAATTACACGACTAACTGACTACACTGCTTGACTGGTAGACGGAACAGGAACTTTTTGCAGGAGAAATCGAGGAGATTCACCTTGCAAACATCTCCGCACATGATATAATTCGCACAACTATCCACACAAACGCAGTACGGTATGGATATGGACTTGTACAGTGAAGCAAATTTAATTTTTATTTAAATATTTGGATGCGTTATTAGGGACAATTTTCCCAGTGTTTTGTGGTGGATTCAGAAAACCAGATTTCTTTTACACTTGGCTGTATTACGTCGCACCGACACAGATAGGTCTTATGGCGACAATGGGATAGGAAAGGCCTAGGAGTGGGAAGGAATTGGCTGTGTCCTTAATTGAGGTTCAGCTCCAGCATTTGCCTGGTGTGTAAATGGGAAACCACGGAAAACCATATTCAGGGCTGCCGACAGTGGGATTATTATTATTATTATTATTATTATTATTATTATTATTATTATTATTATGATTATTATTTCACTACAATATTGAACCTTAGATGATAGAACCTTTCTGGTCAGAGTTCTCAGCTGATATATTATCACATAGCTGTTTTTCTAGACGTGCTAGAGTCACTCAGTGCATATGCCACCATCTTACTTCTGACTCACCAAGTAGGCCTACTGTTACAGCTAAGGGCTCCTGCAAGTGTTCTAAACCCTTTTCAGTAACAGGAGTCCGTTCAGCTTTTTTCTTTTCTTTTCCTTTTTTGTCAAGAAGTGTATATGGAGACGAAATTAACATTATATATTTTCATATGATATTGTTATTTTATCTGAGTCTGCAAGAAAATCTGTGAAATTGCTGAATGGCCTCGGAGAAGGAGTACACGTTCAACAATAAATAGATCAACAATGGATGTAATGAAATGCAGCAATGAAGTCTCAAGGGAAGCGAATGTTGATACCTGAGTACTCGAGTAACCAATGGTGACAGAAGTAAGGAGGACACGAAACGTAGGATAGCCTTAGCAAGGAAGGCCATTCTTAACGAAAGAAATATGTTTACCCCGCGCGTATTTGAAATGTAGTATGTTATTAAAGACAATTGTGTGGAGCATAGGATTGTATGAAAGTGAAACAGAGTCATTAACAGGTGCAGAAAGCAAATAGGAGACTTTGAAATGTGGTGTTACAGACTAACGTTGAAGCTGAGATGAGTAGTGCACCCTGGTGGGGGTGTGAAAAGCGTCATGCAATTGTAATTATGATGAATTATTGAGGAATATATATTTCATGTTCAGAATAAATAGTATCTTACTGTACATACAGTAAGAACAGGCCAGGCCGAGATGGCAGGTTTCACCATACCACAGAATGTTGTCTCCAGTGAGATTAACAAACACAATGAGGGACAGAATTAGGTTTCTCAGAACTTGGGACAACGAAGGAAAGAGAGAGGGTAACTTGTTGCCAAAGTTTTCATAGCCCCGGGCAGTCTTGGT
Organism: Anabrus simplex; assembly: GCF_040414725.1. NCBI lineage: Eukaryota > Metazoa > Arthropoda > Insecta > Orthoptera > Tettigoniidae > Anabrus > Anabrus simplex. Next base: position 961,816,235 of record NC_090266.1, on the reverse strand, counting down.
AGTAGCAACAGCGCAGGGAGCCGGGTGCAAATTTCTGAGAAATGATGGCGAGGTATCTCCATGTAACTAGCGGGAGTGGAACACGGGGTTGGCACTGGAAGAAAAAAATATGAGCCTTCCCGGTCACGTGGTTAAGGTGGACCAATGGAAAAATTCACTTGACCAAAGCAAGGCGACAACTTCGTATTGTAAGAAGCACTAGCGAGGCTAACTCCGTGGATTAAACTGATAGAAAGAAGTGAAATATCGATTCAGAATAAAGTGGAATTTAGGAGCCTTACTATACCATAAAACTCATATAAAGTTAATAATTGCGGGAGATTGCATGGTGAAATTCTGAGAATTCATGGACGCTATTCGTTGATTGGCTGAAGGCAAAGGACGCCACAATAGAGCGCGAAACCCCGAGCCGGGATACGGCAGCTAAATTCGCGAATATATCCATTACCAGCGAACGATAATAGTTGAGAATTGGTATAGAGGATTTGAGAACATAATTACATCATTGGATCATATATTAAAGCCACGGGCCAAACCGCAAACTGTCGTATGAAGATATCGGGACTGTGCATCCCAAGATGACCTCCGTTGAACTCGGAAGAGAGGGGATACAAGTATAAATATGAGGTCGTAGACAAGGACTCAAAAAGTACTTCTGATAAAGTGTTCGGGCGGTCACTACGCCAGTGGTGCGTAACTACTTTTGACAAAGCGTTCGAGCCGTGACTACGCCAGGGGTGCGAGTGTGTACTTACTCGTGGAGTAGGATTCGAAGTATTATATTGTTACATAGTACAGGGATTCATGACGTGATGTAGCTCATATTACAGTCCTGAGCAGTCTACTAATATGAAGTGTTTCAGATAGACAGGACTCAGTAAAGCCTAACTTACAGAGTGTGAGATTCTACCAACAGATTAGGAAGTGCGTTACATGAGAACGGTCACGAGTGTTTATGTCACCTAGTAAACAGTCGATTCTAAACTGATACCTGGTCAGCTACACGAACGTGAGACGGGAAATTCAAGTGCGCGCACGGGCCGTTGTAAAGGGAAACCCGAGGTATCCCATGTTCCTAGTGTCCGGGAAAGGAATGAAGAATGTAAATCTACATTAAGTGGGCTAGATACAAGGCCGAGAGTGTAAAATTTGTGAATAGAATTTAGGGTGGAAATTATTCCAAAGTGCAACAGTTAATTTATTTGTTTTTATTCAAAATGTGTAAAGTTGAAAAGGGTCAAGGATTAATTCTTCAAGCTGGCATGAATACCAGTGGAATGCATTGCTAAAAACCGGAGGGGCTATGGCTTCTCGTCCGGTTTTAGCAGACTACAATGGCAGAGTTGAGTACCTTTTAATATATTTATAGAGTGCTATCGTTAGGGGGAGGAAATCATATTTTATCATGGTAACTTGATTGTGAAACGAGCCGTTACGGCTCGTATAAGTTCAAAGATAGATAGACAAAGGGACAAATTAATATGTAGATTAGATCAAGCACTCATCATAATTTTGATTATTAAATAGAGTATAGTAGGGTTGAGTTGTTCATTCAAGTGCTTGAGTTGTTTGCTATGATATGGAGCACGTTTCACGTAAAGATAATGTAAATATTCATTTAGGAGTGCTTCCAAAGTGTTTTTCCGTTATCGGAATTTTTATAGATATTAAGGCATGTTGTTAAGATAATCCAGAGGTAGGATTGCCAAGTGATTTAAATTGTTGTGGGACGGAATGAAGTCCATTGATTTGTTTGTAAATATCGCGAAGTTCGCCAGTGGACAAAATAATAATAATATGTACAAGTGTCGAAGTAATACATTAAAATTTGGTAATGTGTAAAGGCGTGTTTAATAATAATCTTTGAGAATAAAGGCACGGGCCTAGTTGGATAGAATGATTGCAAATTAAAGTAATTTTAATGTGGAGATCACATGTGCCGTGAATAAGTATAATTTGTGCAGTGAATCCGGTTTTAACACTAATTGTTGATTTAACGTTTTTGGACTCCATAATAATCATAAATAATTTTGGTAGAAACGAGATAGGCACTTTTATAATATGGTCACGCTATGTTTGAGGTCCAGAGGGATTTGAGCCAAAAGTTGAGATTTGGAGTTTTGTGGGACAGAAATCCGGCCCGAAATGAAAGTGAATTGTACTGATGTTGATGAAGAAATAGATGGATCTTAAGGCCCACATAGAGGTTGTATTTATATACCGGTGTATTGAGTGGCAGAATAGAGTCCACACACCGAGGGTTAATTAGTGAAAATGTTTTGAAGAGTTCCAATGGATAAATGGACTTCAAAATGGAAAAGGAAGGAATAATTTAACACTTGCAGAGATTGGAGGTATTTGCCCAACTGCGAGGTGTTATGGGATTTGAGAATTGTCTTAGGAGTATATGGTCTCCATGAATTAACGGCAGTACGAAAATAAGGTGGCGGATTCGAACACTAGTATGTCCCGACCGATGTGAATTCGGATCTTGGTGATTTCTGTTTGGGAGAGAACGTATGTGACCAAATTATAAAGATGGGGAATAAAAATAAAGATTCTCGAAAGAAGTAATAATAATAATAAAAATATTCCAAGTAAATCATATCTGGATTGATTAGTGCCAAAATAAATCGGAATTGTAAAAGGGGTTATGCGTTAAACATATTGAGAGTGGACTACCGTGTAACAGGCGAAATTAATTTTTTTTAAATTAATAATAATAATAAATATAAAGAAAAACTACTTTTTTTGAAGAAGAAGAATTTACTTTTTTTATTTTGGACATAATAATGATGTTGGGAGTTGAAATGAAAAAATTTGAGATTGTTAACTAATAATAATAATAATAATAATAATAATAATGAGAATATTTGAAGAAGGAGAAGAAGAATAATCAAATAAGCTACTTTTATTTATTTCAGATGAAAATAAAAAAAATCGCGAAAAGTTGAAATATTAGTCCGAGGATGATTATGGGTTACGATAATCATGATCTCCACAAAACATAACGATAATAATAATAATAATAATAATAATAATAATAATAATAATAATAATAATAATAATAATAATAAAAATAATATTTAATAAAATATTTTTTATTTTATTTATTTTTCTTATTATTTCGGATGCTGATGATGGATGATACTAGGGAAGTCAGCTGGCGAATTAATGTAATAATGTCAATTGGTTGTAAATAATAAGTTAAGTTAATATGTGTAAAATGAAGGCAAATCCCTACATCTGGACCATTAGGTTAGAGTCCCTTTGTCGTATTCCTTCAACTAACGATTAGCATATCTTGGTTAGGAACCCGGGGAGAGTTTGTAGTTTCCCGGGTTGGTCTCATCTCAATCAAAGTGGAGGCGATAACATGGTCCATGTGATCGCGCCTACTTAGCCAACAGGTATTTGGTCCATGATCAAATATGGTCATGGTGTTAACGAAGGTAAATCTGATACCTTCAGATATCAACGGTTCTACCACCAAAATGGAAGGGTGGTCAAAAGTGACAAATATTATGTAATCATTTCAGGAATAATTTGCCAAATTACCGGCAAATCAAGGGTCAACAGATTTTGATTGTGTGTAAAATTTCATTTGTTTACTTAAATAAATGCTCCTTTAGCATTTGCAAGGAAACAGTTCCAGGTTCTTGTTCTTGTAGAATAGTAAACCCTTGGTGACCGTTTAAATATCCGTCCCCATTCCTAGGACGGAGCCGTCATAATTTCCCTTTGATCTGAATATATATAATTTGTGTGTTTTATGATGAGCCTTAAAGTTAAAGATTAGAGTGTCCCGTTCAACCCTGTTGTACTGATTGGATGGCGCCCTTACATTTAGTTTGAGATCTTATATCTTAAAATATTTTTTTATTGAGTATTAGTTGCGATGGATTCGGACCGTAACACTCCCTGAGATAAATGCTGGTTGGGACTCAGGCTTTGAGCGGGTACAGTAGATCGGATCTGAGAGATATTGAATCAACTTGAAGAGGAGATAATGATTTGACGAAATTTCGCCAGAAGGAGAGACACCCAGGACTCGTTCAGTTAACTTTTGAGGGAAGTGTAGAGGGTAAGAACGATAGGGGAATACTAGGATAGGAATATAACAAACAGATTACAGATGTAGACTGAAACAGTTACGAACAGATGAACAAGTTTACACAGAATAGGTTAACATGGAGAATTGCATTAATCCAGTTTATGGACTCATGACTTTAATAATAATAATCAAAACCAAACAAACCCAATGGCACTACAGCCCTGACGGGCCTTGGCCTACCAAGTGATTGCTGCTCAGTTCGATTACCTGTGTATTTAATAATAATAATAATAATAATAATAATAATAATAATAATAATAATAATAATAATAATAATAATAATAATAATAATATGCCCCTAATAATTACCGTCACTTGATTTAATACGGGTATTTTGTACACCCGAGTGCCGGAATTTGCCCTTAAACAACGTTCTTAAACGTTCTAGTGTGCGTTACCTGGTGTAAGTTACTAGGCAGGCTAACACTTAGTCGGGGATTTATCACGCTCGTAAAGTATGACATCTATGACGCTAAACATGTCAGTTTGAGCATGAAATATAGTACATGCTTCAAAGGTGGGAATTCCCGCGTGCCAATCTCGGTGAATCATTAGTAACAGTTATATGCAACCGGTTTGCATGCTACTCAAAGCCTTGCCCCGTCTCACAGGTATTCGATTGAACCTCGTGTACCTAGGAAGAGGCGTCTCCATTCTAAAAGTGTTATGATTATAGCTTTAAGTGGTATATTCCACACACCAGTTGTGACGACACAATGTATGCGATTACAGATACTGTATTTCCCTGAATACCTCGATGGAAAATTTTGAATTATTATTATTATTAGTAGTAAAATCACTTTGGGAGTGGCGACCCCATCGTACTAATAGCCTATATATGATTCATTCATTTCATTCCTGACCCGGTCAGTGACTGGAAAACAGGTTGTAGGTTTTTTCATTATTATTATTATTATTATTATTATTATTATTATTATTATTATTATTATTATCATTATTGGCAGGTTCAATCCTGACTCAGTCCGGTGGTATTTCGAAGGTGCTCAAATACGCCAGTCTCGTGTTGGTAGATTTACTGGCACGTAAAAGAACTCCTGCGGGACAAAATTCCGGTACCTCTTGCACCAACCCGCGTCCAGGTGGGATACACGAGTTTCCAGACTAGCTCTTAATAATAATTTCATCTGCCAAATATTCCTGGGTTGTGAGTTCCGCGTGAGAAAGAACACCTATGGTTTACGGTGAATCCCAACCTACGTAGATGAACGTCTTCAACACGCTATTAGTCGGTTACCGTATATGTATGATACCGAAATTTACCGTAAAATTCAGATTATCGTAGCTTATCAAGAATTCAGTACATGTCATCATCATAATCGCAATCAAATTAGTCATTATAAGCTTATATCTAGTACTTATTCTAAGTAGACATTGAAAGAATTTAATGTTTTCACTACTCAGTTTTTATTCATAAATTAGTATTGGGTTTCTTTACGCGATTCCGTCTTTCTTCGGTGCAGTGCTCAATTGAGAAGTTTTCTAAAGGAAGACTTTTTTTTCAATAATCGATTTAAATAATCCGCTCTCGTCATTCTTTCGCACCGCCTTCTAAAAGTGGTTCTTTCTGCGATTGCCGGTTGAATTTATTGTCTCTTCAGTTCGTACCGCTGTTAATTGCTTTTATTCTGATCCGTTAATAGCCGGAGCGCCATTTTTGTTCCTAATACAGCAACTATAGAACAGTGAAATGGCACACTCTGCGTCTCCGAAAACCGTCAAAGTGGATAGAGGGAGGTAAAGCAATAACATTATTATTATTATTATTATTATTATTATTATTATTATTATTATTATTATTATTATTATTATTATCATCATCATCATCATTCAAAGGGCGAACTCGCTACGTGGTACGTGTTGCGTTTCTGAAAGCTTGCGATCGGGAGATGGTACACCCCAGTCAAATTCCGCGGCTGGTACTCTCCCAGGCGCTGTCCTTTATCGCAGGCGTGCACAACTGGCTGATAACGGGAATCGTCGCCCTCAAACAGCCCCGGGCAAGCTCAGGGTCATTTACTTCTCGCTATACATTTGCCTCTATAGCTAAGTTATTGCCTTCCTCATACCAGTCGCATCCCCTACGTTTCCATCGACCAAATGCAACATACCTACTAAAAGCTTTCATTCCGTACGCTGATGGGGTATGGCGGGCTTCCTATAAGGTGACGCCCTCTCTAAGGCTAGAAGATTTGTTGCGGTTATTTGAGACGCGGAGAAGGGTGAGAGGAGAGTGGTGGTGGCCTATAAAGTTAACTGTCCAAGCATTCGCCTTAGCGAGGAAAATAGGAAAACCATAAGACAGCCTACGCTGGGAACAGCCCACCACCTCTCGAATGCAGAGCTGTGTTTCAAGCTAGGCCTGTAGCTGCTCGGTACCAGTGGCGTGCAGTGAACATATTCATTACCCCAGCTGCAAAAAAGATTTTTAAATATGGACAATCGTAGCCCCACTACACTCTCTAAAGTCAACATTACCATTTTATAAGGCTGCATTTTTCGTGGAAAGGTCTACCTGAGAAAGATATTTCAAGAATATTTTCAACCACACGCTCGCACATACTTCCAAATTGATATCCACGGCAGTGACGACACCATCATAACTTAATCTATAGCAGATTTTATACAATGTACTTACAGTTTCATCTGGTGACGCTTCGTAATAGTACAGTCATGGTTTTCACAAAAATTCACTGGGACTATTTGTTTTTTACTTAAAAAGCCTAATCTAAACTAATCAGCAAAATTTAACTGGTATTTTACCGTCGTTGAAGTTTTATAGTTTCACTCGCATACTTAGTGTACGTGCATGAGAATCTCCGTGGCTCAGGCGGCAGCGCGCCGGCCTCTCTGGGTTCCATGGCTCAAATCTCGGTCACTCCATGTGAGATTTGTGCTGGACAGGTTTTTCTCCGCGTACTCCGGATTTCCCTGTCATATTTCATTCCAGCAACACTCTCCAATACCATTTCATCTCTCATCCATTAATCATTGCCCCAGAGGAGTGCGACATGCTTCGGCAGCCGGCACAATTCCTATCCTCGCCGCTAGATGGGGGCTTCATTCATTCCATTCCTGATCCGGTCAAATGACTGGAAATAGGCTGTGGATTTTCATTTCATTTCATTTTCACTGAGAGTAGGTGCATCAACGACAAACGAGGGAAAGTATTTTTCACGACGTATAACACACGTTATATTCATGACGAATGCCACAGAACTCGCGAAACCTTCACATATAATCCAAGAGGAACACTATAAACATTCACTATATACCACCATCACAGACAACCATTCGTGCTTAACTCTGTGTTAATGCTGGGCAACCTAAATATTTTTCTGCGGTTGTCGGAACACATACTCGACACGTGCCATCAATGAATTGCTCGAAAAATGTATGCCTGCCAAAACCCAAGACTAAAATATATTCTTCTATATTACAATTGATTTCATATACTGGCTTTATTTTTATTAGCAAGACGATGTGCAAGTGACTATCTTGTTAAGATGTTGATATTTTCCTTGCAGTCTCTAGTGTGTGGCTCTAATAATAATAATGTTATTTGTTTTACGTCCCACTAACTACTCTTTTACGGTTTTCGGAGACGCCGAGGTGCCGAAATTTAGTCCCGCAGGAGTTCTTTTACGTGTCAGTAAATCTACTGACCCGAGGTTGACGTATTTGAGCATCTTCAAATACCACCGGACTGAGCCAGGATCGAACCTGCCAAGTTGGGGTCAGAAAGCCAGCGCCTTAACCGTCTGAGCCACTCAGCCCGGCTAGTGTGTGGCTCTGAAGACTTCGAGTGTCAAGTATTAAAACTAACACCCCTTACCTAAGCTAGCTGGCCTGTCGCCGTAAATTGCTGTCGGGGGAGGGGCCACGGCTTCGCCTCGAGGAAGCTACTAGTGTATGCGTCACCCAAGCGACTTTACATTTCGCTGGGGGTAGCTCTGTATCGCGCAGGCAAGGAAACCCAGCTCGCTAGAGAAGCTGAACTGCGGTAGTGCGAGCGGATTGTCGAGACAGCTGTACTTGGATTGGCTTAGATGTTCGCAATTTTTTAAACATTATAAATAGCGTTCTAAGAAATAATTAGAAAATATTAATACAAAGTTTTTTACTCCAGCAGCGCTGGGGTAGATGAGGTTTAGTGCACGCCACTGCTCGGTGCCAAATGCAGACTGGTGGTAGAGTATGCAGTGCAGTACGAACGAGCTTCAGCTAGTGTTTATGTTTCATGTGCAATGCGTATTTCCCAGTTTGACCGAGCCAGAATTGTGGTATTGATTCGGGTGGACATACACAATCAGTAGCTTCTTAGAGGTTACCCAAAGTGCAGTGTCAGAAACGTGGAAAAGGTACCGTGAGACTAATGATATGACCGACAAACCAAGGGAGGGTCGACCGAGTGCGACAATGCCAGATCAAGACAACAACGCAGAGGAGATCAACTGACTGCTCAACAATTACGAGATGACTTCTAGAGGGCAACCGGGGTCAGTGTATCTGCACAAACTGTACGCAGCCGGCTGCGTAGTGCTCAGTTAAGGTCATTTCGACCGATTCGACGTGTTCCACTAGATAATCGTCATTATGTTCAGAGGAAAACGTTGACCATCCGAGATGGTAACTGGGGTTTGGATGAATGGCGTAATGTCATGTTTGCAGATTAAACACTGATATCACTGACATCACGACAAAGGGTGTGGAGACTTAAAGGACGCGGTGGAAAGTACCAGGATGTTCAAGAAATGCATGCGTTTGGAAGTGTTGGTGAAATGTTTTGGGCTGGATACCAATCCGAGCGACGTTAACTGCCCAACGGTATACAGATGGAATTCCTCGACCATTTCTATAACCCTGATGATTATGGTGTTGAATTCACTTTGGTCGGCGACCATGCTGCCCAAATCGAAATGCATGAGCGAGGCGGGAATTGACCAGCATATTCAGTGGACGTGAGCTGCATTGAGCATGCAGGGGACAGGTTGAAAACGACTGTTTTCGATCGTCTTCAACCTCCACAGACACTCCAAGACCTGTCCAGATGGACTTTCTGCCTCGGCATGATGCCACAGCGTGTTAGACATCTGAACAATGCCAGAGGAGGGCATACACTGTACTAAGGCAGAGTGAGGAAGGGACAACATTCACCAAAACTAAAATAAAAATGGGTAACCCTTTCATTATTACTTTTATTTGTGTTAGCTATTTTAAGAAAAACATCTGAGTTTGTAAAATTTTACATATTCAGATTGTGTGTCTGTGATACAATGAACAAAATTCTGCAACTTCATTATTGCATTTCATCCTTGATATTCCAAAACCTTTTTGCGGTGTATAGACATTGAGCTGCGATAGTGAATGTGTTGATATGATAGCCTCCTAAGACGAAGGACAGAGGTTCGATTGCCGAAAGACTGAAAAGTTTTATTCGGTCTATTTCCTTATAAGAGACTCCTAGTTAATTTTTCCAGCAGCGAAAATAAGAACTGGGAAGATTTCAATCGGGGATAGTACAGAACACATCATGTTTATCCGTAAGTCAACGATATCCGCATCTCTTTTATTCAAGATCAACTGCAACAAAGTACAGAATAATGGAAAGATTTGTTTTAGGTACTGACAGCGTTCTGCTAGGAAAAGAGGATCTGGAGGACAGTAGGTTGGACAGCGTAAAACATGAGTGGCACTCTTGTGTTCTTGACTGAAATATAGGGCCATCGGATTTCTTAATCCATTAGAACTCACTGATGTAAAAGGCGACCGAGTAGCAGAGTTGACTGGTTGCTTGCCTCCTGTCTTAAGGGTTACGGGATTGAATCCCTACTTACAAGGGGAGGTTGCCATAAGGTTTTCTAGAAAAGTGTTCAAATTTTGAGAATTTGTCCTTCATAAAAATATTGTAGCCCTGTTGGAGCATTTTTTTCTAATGGGCTTGTTTTGTTCATAATTTAACGTTTAAAATCCATCCTCAAACTTTTGTTGTGTTATTCCCGCAGATATTTCCGACTTATATCCGTGGGTTAGTGGCATTTGGAATTGACGTTTCCGAGTTCGAATCTGATGTTGATCCTTTTTTATTTGTGAACAACATGCGTTTTTCGCGTGTAGTGATGAGGTCAAAGTGTTGTTCTTGCTCTGCACCTGCATGTATTAAATGTGCTCGTTGTCACGAAATGGTTTTTCCGATGCTTCCATGAAAAATACCACCCAAATAAGTGTAATAATGAGTTAAATTCAAGCGATTCATTGTCAGACTGACAGTTAAAATGTGATAAATATTGTATAAAATGTAAACAATAATGCACAAATGTATTAATATTGTAAAAAGGAAAACAACAAGAAATATCAAAGTATTTCATATAATCTTTTTTTTCTTAATCCACTTACCCTCCAGGGTTGGTTTTCCCCTCGGACTCAGCGAGGGATCCAACCTCTACCGCCTCAAGGGCAGTGTCATGGAGCATGAGACTTTGGGTCGAGGGGATACAACTGGGAATGAGGACCATTACCTCGCCCAGCTGGCCTCACATGCTATGCTGAACAGGGGCCTTGGTGGGGATGGGTAGTGTGGAAGAGATAGACAAGGAAGAGGGAAGGAAGCCGCTGTGGCTTTAAGTTAGGTTCCATCCCGGCATTTGCCTGGAGGAGAAGTGGGAAACCACGGAAAACCACTTCGAGGATGGCTGAGGAGGGAATCGAACCCCACTCATCTCGGTTGACTTCCCGAGGCTTAGTGGACCCCGTTGCAGCCGTCGTATCACTTTTCAAATTTCGTGCTAGAGCCGGGAATCGAACTCGGGCCTCCCGGGGTAGCAGCTAATCACCCAATAAACTTACGAATAAAAAATTATGAAGAATCTGAATAATGCATGAGAAACGGTGGCTGATGAGCCATATGCCATTAATGTTTACGATACTAAAATGAGGAACAAGCTTAATGTTCTTCCAAAATAAAATATTTTAGGCAGGTTGTCTTTCTGAGTCCAAATACGCGGATTCGATCCCGCCTAGTCCGGTGGAATTTGAAGTGTTCATATATGCCGCCTCGTGTCGGTAGATTTAGCAGCACATAAAAGAACTAATATAAAACAATAGGTTATGTTTGTGGGAAGAAAACTCACTTCTTAATTTTTCAAACAAAATTTAGTAGTAACTGATGTTGCTTCATTACAGCTGCTTGCAAAATAACTATGATCTTCATTAACTTTGTAGATGTGACGTTCGTCTGAGTGGTTGTGTTATCTATTGGTGCGTGAATGTATAATTATGAGAACTACGATTGGAAAGGCATTTCCCTTTGGTTAAGGTGAGAAAACACTTGTAGGGTGTCTCAGAGTAGGCTCAACCACCGAGCGAGCTGGTCGTCTGGTTAGGGGCGCGCAGCTGTGAGCTTGCATTCGGGAGATAGTGGGTTCGAACCCCGCTGTCGTCAGTCCTGAAGGTGGGTTTCCGTGGTTCCCCATTTTGGAACCAGGCCAATGCTCGGGCTGTACCTTAATTAAGGCCACGGCCACTTTCTTCATCTTTCCTATCTTTGCGTTGCCGAAAACCTTCGATGTGTTAGTGCGACGTTTAACCACAATAATCATCGTCATCATCTAGCTATGGGGCTGAATGCTCAGCTTAGTGGCCATCGGTTCAGAGGAACCCAGGTTCGATTTACGGCCGGGATGGAAATTTTACACTTGTCTGGTTAATTCCTCTAGCTCGGGACTGGGTATTTGCGATCGTCCTGACACAAATTTTCATCTGCATACAACACATCATACTAAAACTTACAGAAACATGCAGTAATGAATACGTCCCTCTACTTAGGTTTAGCAATAGCAAATACATCCAACCGTAAAACTGGGCTTAATCCTTATGTAGTACTGAACTTAGGTAACTGGGAAAAAGCTGGGTGTAATAATAATAATAATAATAATAATAATAATAATAATAATAATAATAATAATAATAATAATAATAATAATACGATGATGATGATAATTGGGGCCTAGAGACTAGGGCAGAGAGATGAACCCAAGATTTCATAGTTGCTATCGTCAATTCCAATGCGCACGTTGTTTCTAAACTTACATTGTGTTGTACGTACCTGATCGGCCCGGCTAAGCCGGCGGTGAGCTCCGCCCCTCAGACGCACATGGCGGAAGCCGTTGAGTCCTTGCAGCCACTGCAGAAGTAGAACAAGCATTTCTCCTCCCGCTTTCGGTACATGATTGAAGAAGAGCACGTGATCACTGAGTTCCGGCACGGGACCCTCATTCCTGAGTTCAGCAAGGGACTTAGTGATGTGCCGAGCTGCTGGAACGGCGGTAGCTGCTGCTGTACGCACCTTGTCATGACGTAGTTGCGTCAGAAGTATTAAGAGTGATCCAGCGACGCTGCAACACACTACAAAGAGCAGGAAGCACGCGGCACTCACACGCATTGCTGAGTGAAGACGAGAGGTTTGTTTTGTAGGTCGCATCTCCAGCTAGCCTGCTTGCAGCAAGTCACGTGACTTGACCTCCTTGGCATCTCCTGTCAAGGTGAGAAAGTGAGTTCCCTCCCGATAAATGTGACCTCCAATACAGATGGTTTAGGGAGGACTTGATGGGAGCATTGGTCGCAATCCTAGAAATTTTGATCTGATCTTTCCAAGACATATCTGAGCCATAATGTGGAGAAGAACGAACTGTCCTTTCTCCTACTGTACTGTAGCGAGTTATTTCATAACATGTATAGTGGCTCAGAAAAAGAAAGTGTGCATGGTATAGTGTGTTCCTCACTTTTATGTTACATACAGCTTGCTGTAAGTCGCACCGACACAGAAGGTCTTATGGTGACGATGGGACAGGAAAGGGGAAGGAGTGGGAAGGAAGCGGCCGTGGCCTTATTAAATTACAAGACTTATTAAATTACGGCCCCAACATTTTCCTGGTGTGAAAATGGGAAACCACGGAAAACCATCTACAGTGGGGTTCGTACCCACCATCTACCGATTGTAACAATTTTATATTTTATCGGACTTAATTATTATCAAAATATATTTATTTTACAAGTTTACGTCACACCGACACAGATAGGTCTTATGGCGACGATGGGAGAGGAAAGGCCTAAGAGTGGGAAGGAAGTGGCTGTGGCCTTAATTAAGGTACAGCCCCAGCATTTTCCTGGTGTGAAAATGGGAAACCACGTAAATCATCCTCAGAGCTGCCGACAGTGTGGTTCGAACTCATTATCTCCCGAATAATGGGTACTGACCGCACTTCAGCGACTTCAGCTATCGAGCTCGGTCATTATCACAATATGATTGAGCTTCCATGTGGATACAAACCTTGTGGATACCCACATCAATGAATCAATCAATCATTGACCTGCATTTAGGGCTGTCGCCCAGGTGGCAGATTCTCTATCAGTTGTTTACCTAGTATTTTCTTAAATTATTTCATAGAAGTTTACAATTTATCGAACGTTTCCAATCCATAATTTCCCTTCCTATAAATGAAAATTTACCCCGCTTTGTACTCTTGAATTCCAGTTTTATCTTATTATGATCTCTTCAACCTTTAACAATTCCTCTCAGGCTTTTTCGTCTGCTAATGTCATTCAACGCCATCTCTCCACTGACAGCTCGGAACATACCGCACTTCTTAGTCGAGCAGCTCGTCTTCGTACTCTCAAGTCTTCCCAGCCCAAAGTTTGCAACATTTTCGTAACACTAGTCTTTAGTCGGAAATGACCCGGAATAAATCGTGCTGCTCCAGTCGACGTATCAGGTAATATCCATAGGTTCAATTGTTTCTGAGAAAAATGTACTTGCGAGGAACTTACACTATACCATGCAGTCACTCTTATTTTGAGCGACTGTATTTGCATAAGAATAAGCATAAGCCCGAGTGGCTCAGTGTTCAAATTGGTGGGTTCTATTCCAGCTCAATCCGGAAGTATTTGAAGATGTTCCAATACGTCACCCTCGTGCCGGAAGATTTACGAGAGAACTTCTGTGGGACAAATATCTCTCACCTTCACATCTTCGAAAAATGCAAATTTATTTAATGGGACACTAAACTATTATTATTATTATTATTATTATTATTATTATTATATTCCTTTACGGGCATTTGAGACCACGTTAAGGCAACAATCACACATTACTGGAAGCCTTCTTTGCATTCTTTTCCTGGCAGATTGTCTTCTTTGCTCTGCCCATCCCCTATTCAGTTTCTGTTCGTCATGAAAGCCTCTGAAGCTGTCGATCACTCATCTGTACTTTGTTCGGTTTTTTTTTTGCTATTTGCTTTACGTCGCACCGACACAGTTAGGTCCTATGGCGACGATGGGATAGGAAAGGCGTAGGAATGGGAAGGAAGCGGCCGTGGCCTTAGTTAAGGTACAGCCCCAGCATTTGCCTGGTGTAAAAATAGGAAACCACGGCAAACCATCTTCAGGGCTGCCGACAGTGGGGTTCGAACCCGCTATCTCCCACTTACTGGATACTGGCGGCACTTAAGCGACTGCAGCTATCGAGCTCGGTTTGTTCGGTTTAGGATGTCTTCCCGATTTAATCCAGACTGCTCAAGATTCTTTCTTACCTCCCTGAACCTTTTGTTGGAAACTTTAGGTCTACTACCAAGTGTTTTAAAAATCTGTTTTGTCAGCCTCTTTTCGTCCATTCTAAACAGATGTTCATAAAATGTGAGCTTTCTCTTCTTCATTGACTCATCAATCTTTCGCTTTCCTGGTATAATTCTACCCTTCATGCACGATTTCGACCCATTATCTAGCGGAGGAGCTTTCTCTCAAATTTCTCGGCTCCTTTAGTCCCGACATTCCTCTCGTTCAGAGGCATTCACTTATTATTATTATTATTATTATTATTATTATTATTATTATTATTATTATTATTATTATTATTATTATTATTATTATTATTATTATTATTATTATCGTCGTGCGCATTGATGATGTTAATGCAGCCTCACCACCATCTAGTAATGTCCAACTCCATGGTTGAAAGTTCAGTGTATTGAACTTTTGGGCCTCGAGCCCCCGGTTCGGATCCCATCTGGGTAGAGGGATTTTAATCGCAAACTGTGAATTACCTTGGCTTGAGGACTGATTTTTGTGTGCTGTCATCGTCAATCCTACAACTCACATACCACACACAAATCTACCCTCTTCCATAATAGTACGCAGTTCCCATACAGGGAAGTCGTCGTCCACCCTCCTTGGAATAATAATAATAATAATAATAATAATAATAATAATAATAATAATAATAATAATAATAATAATAATAATAATAATAATAATAATAATAATAATAATATGTTTCAGTCGTAATAGTCCAAACCCCATCCCACTATGCACTCGTACAAATGAAATGAAATGGCGTATGGCTTTTAGTGCCGGGATATCCCAGGACGGGTTCGGCTCGCCAGGTGCAGGTCTTTCTATTTGACGCCAGGAGGCGACCTGCGCGTCGTGATGAGGATGAAATGATGATGAAGACAACACATACACCCAGCCCCCGTGCCATTGGAATTAACCAATGAAGGTTAAAATCCCCGACCCGGCCGGGAATCGAACCCGGGACCCTCAGAACCGAAGGCCAGTACGCTGACCATTCAGCCAACGAGTCGGACTGCACTCGTACAATTAATCTTTCTTCCTTTCGTAATCTGTTTACCCTCCAGGGTTGGTTTTCCCTCTGACTCAGCGAGGGAGCCGACCTCTACTGCTTCAAGGGCAGAGTCCTGGAGCGTGAGACTTTCGGTCGGGTATAAAACTGGGGAGGAGGACCAGTACTCCCGCAGGAAGCCTCACCTGCTATACTGAAGAGAGGCCTTGTGGGGGGATGTTAAGATCGGAAGGAATAGGCAAGGAAGAGGTAAGGAAGCGGCCGTATCCTTAAGTTAGGTACCTGGAGGAGAAGTGGGAAG
Organism: Anabrus simplex; assembly: GCF_040414725.1. Classification (NCBI taxonomy): domain Eukaryota; kingdom Metazoa; phylum Arthropoda; class Insecta; order Orthoptera; family Tettigoniidae; genus Anabrus; species Anabrus simplex. The sequence goes on along the minus strand of NC_090266.1, from coordinate 961,800,167 downwards.
CCACGGAAAACCACTTCGAGGATGACTGAAGTAGGAATCGAACCCCTCTCTACTCAGTTGACCTGCCAAGGCTGAGTGTAGAACACTTGATGTTCAATTCTCGGTAGAGTTGACAGATTTTACTTAACAGTAAATGATACGTATAACTTTGAATAATAAAGTACCAAGGAAGTGAGAGGTGCAGAGAAGCCAATAGGAACCAGTTGTAGACAACACTTGCGTAGAAGGTGTCATGGCGGGAACATGGACGACTTAGGCTGGGGTAATGGCTCCGATTTCCCCTCTGGGGTCGGCCGACCGCTGTCTTCGACGTGTTCCCAACCACTAGCCCGCCCTTTGCCCTACATTTATCGACAGACCAGAAATCCACGATTTGGTTCTGGTTAATGATTTTTTATAATGTAAGCGATCACATGCTGAAGCATGCGCTCTAGATTATATTGGGACTTGCTATTGTTCTTTAGAACCGTCACAGTCATTTCCATTTTTTTTTTTTTTTGATATTTGCTTTACGTCGCACCGATACAGATAGGTGTTATGGCGACGATGGGACAGGAAAGGTCTAGGAATGGGAAGGAAGCGGCCTTGGCCTTAATTAAGGTACAACCCCAGCATTTGCCTGATGTGAAAATGGGAAACCACGGGAAACCATCTTCAGGGCTGCTGACAGTGGGGTTCGAACCCACTATCTCCCGGATGCGAGCTCACAGCTGCGCTCCCCTAACCGCACGCCCAGCCCGCCCGGTCATTTCCATTTTAACTGATACCAAATCGTATGTATTTTTTCGTTCGTAGACTACTTCATTACATTTCTTGTTTGAGTTCCTGTATGTTTTGTGTTTTTCATCCCGTTATTTTTCGTGCTGACGAAACTACTTAGTGATGTCCAAACGACTTCCCTTATTAGACCCTATTGTACACTTTATGATTTTATTCCACTACTTCTCTAATCATCTGTCCATACAGGAATTATTCTCATCGTGTAAACTTCAGATACCGTGATTAATGTATTCGTTTGTGAACGCAGAAATAAATCACATTAAGAGTAAAAGAATTGCCTTTACCTGCTCATATGTGTGTGTGTTAAAATATGATTAGTGTAAGCATCACGGAAGCGTATAACAAATGTGGAGTTTTCCGGATGTGATAAGGTAAGAACACGCCAATGAGTTATTATTCTTAAATTTATTAATGTACATGTGAGATAGTGGTCAGTAGTTATCTTCCAAAGAATCAAAGGTTAGCTGAAGGTAGTGAATGAGATGATCCAAGGATTTGGCGTATTCTCAACTGCAACACGCTCTTCTACGCAATTTATCCCCATTCCAGAACACTAGGATCTGATTATAGCGTATGATTGGCAGACGTTAAATGATCACGCTCCCACATTCACAGTAAATTAATAAAATTATTATATATCCTCCCCACGCCCCTAATTCTTGCAATCCCCGCCCGATTCAGGGACCGGTTGCCATAGAGAGAAGAGTGACGTGTTGCCTCCTGTAAATCTTACATTCACCTCTACATTTCTCTTCGCCTCTTTCACCCCTGAGGTGCCACTTCATTGCGTATTCATCGTCTAATACATACAGGGGTACTCTCTTCCAACATTGATCGTCTAGAGTGCACAGTTATGAAATCCACAGCCTGTTTCCAGTCATTTGACCGGGTCAGGAATGGAATGAATGAAGCCCAATCTAGCGGCGAGGATAGGAACTCTGCCGGCTGCCGAAGCCTGTCGCACTCCTCTGGTGTAATGATTAATGACTGACAGATGAAATGAAATTATATTGGAGAGTGTTTCTGGAATGAAAGACGGAAGGGAAAACCGGAGTACCCGAAGAAACACCTGTCCCGCCTCCGCTTTGTGCAGCACAAATCTGAGTGACCGGGATTTGAACCACGGAACTCAGCGGTAGGAGGGCGGCGCGCTGCCACCTGAGCCACACAGGCTTCTACAGTTAATAATACCATACTGTATTTGTTACCCTATAATTCCGTCATTTCTCATCACATACCAGTCCACTTTGTACTTTGTGTTAAAAGGAAAACTGTTCTTTTAGCTTGCAATTACTTTCCAGATATCCGTGTTCAAGCTTAGCATATTTATTTTCACGTACCCATGTGCTAGTTTTATTCGATATAAATTAAACTGAAAATGTTTTTCTGATAGGCCTACCTTGCCATTTTATATTCGATATAAATTAAACTGAAAATGTTTTTCTGATAGGCCTACCTTGCCATTTTATTTTATTGTTCCGTGTTTTCCATTATTGTTCAAAAGCCTGCCGAGTTCTTTTCAGGTATTTGTGTTTCTTCTTTATTAGAGTCGACATTTAAAATAATAATCATATTATTGTTATGGTTTTTTTGGCTTGTCTAAGTCCCACCAATAAAAATAATGATTTAAACTCATTATACAACGGCCCGAATTTTCTTAACCAAATATATAGTGTACATAACACTAGTACTCGCTTCGGCGCTACATATACTAAAATTGGAACGACACAGAGAAGATTAGCATGGCCCTTGCGCAAGGATGACACGCAAAATCGTGAAGCGTTCCACATTTTTCCTCCTATGCGAACCATGTGACCTTGCTGCGGTGGGGAGGCTTGCATGTCCCAATGATGCAGATAGCCGAGCCGCAGGTGCAACCATATCGGTTGGGTATCTGTTGAGAGACCATACTAAGGGATGGTTCATCGAAAGGAGGGTAGCAGCCTTCCGGTAGCTGCAAGGGCAGCAGTCTGGATGATTGACTGAAATGGCCTTGTAATAATTCTCAACATGGCTTAGCTGTGTTGATACTGCTACACGGCTGAAAGCAACGGGAAACTACAGCCGTAACTAACTCCCGAGGACATGTATGAATTATGTACTGATGATGGCTTCCTCCCGGGTAAAATATTCCGGAGGTAAACTAGTCCCCCGTTCGGATCTCCGGGTGGGGACTACACGAGAGTGGGGCGATCATCAGGAAGATGGATACTGACATTCTGCGAGTCGGAGCGTGGAACGTTAGAAGTTTGAATCGTTGTGGTAGGTTAGAGAATATGAAAATGGAGATGGAGAGGCTAAAGTTAGATATAGTTGGTATAAGTTAAGTACGTTGGCAGGAAGAACAAGAATTTTGGTCAGGCGACTACCGAATTATCAACACGAAATCAAACAGAGGAAATGCAGGAGTTGGTTTAATAATGAATAACAAAATAGGGCAGCGGGTAAGCTACTACGACCAGCATAGTGAAAGAATTATTGTCGTCAAGATAGACACCAAGCCAATGCCCCCCACAATAGTGCAGCTCTATATACCCACTAGTTCAGCGGATGACGAAGAAATCGAAAGAATATATGAAGAGATAGCAGATTTAATACAATATGTAAAAGGTGACGAGAATCTAATTGTGATGGTAGACTGGAATGCAGTGGTAGGCCAAGGAAGAGAAGGTAATACAGTAGGAGAATTTGGATTGGGACAAAGGAACGAAAGAGGAAGTCGGCTGGTTGAATTCTGCACTGATCATAATTTAGTCCTTGCCAATACTTGGTTCAAACACCACAAACGACGGCTGTATACGTGGACGAGACCTGGAGACACTGGAAGGTAACAAATATGATTAGGCAGAGATTCAGAAACCAGGTGTTGGATTGCAAAACTTTCCCAGGAACAGACGTGGACTCTGACCACAACTTGTTGGTCATGAAATGCCATCTGAAGTTGAAGAAATTGAAGAAAGGAAAGAATACAAAAAGATGGGATCTAGACAAGTTGAAAGAAAAGATTGTGAGGGATTGTTTCAAGGAACATGTTGCAGAAGGGCTAAATGAAAACGGTGAAGGAAACACAATAGAGGAAGAGTGGATAATCATGAAAAATGAAGTCAGTCAGGGCTGCTGAAGAGATGTTAGGAAGGAAGAAAAGATCAACTAAGAATCAGTGGATAACTCAGGAGATACTAGACCTGATTGATGAACGACGAAAATACAAAAATGCTAGAAATGAAGAGGGCAGAAAAGAATACAGGCGATTAAAGAATCAAGTGGATAGAAAGTGCAAGGTAGCCAAGGAAGAATGGGTGAAGGAGAAGTGCAAGGATGTCGAAGGTTGTATGGTCCTGGGAAAGGTAGATGCTGCATACATGAAAATCAAGGAAACCTTTGGAGAAAGGAAATCTAGATGTATGAATATTAAGAGCTCAGATGGAAAGCCACTTCTAGGGAAAGAAGAAAAAGCAGAAAGATGGCAAGAACATATCCAACAGTTGTATCAAGGTCAAGATGTAGATAATTTGGTTCTGGAACAAGAAGAGGCAGTTGATGCTGATGAAATGGGAGACCCAATTTTGAGGTCAGAGTTTGACAGAGCTGTGAGTGACCTAAATAGGAATAAGGCACCTGGAATTGATGACATTCCCTCTGAATTACTGACTGCCTTAGGAGAATCCAGCATGGCAATGTTATTCCATTCAGTGTGTAAGATGTATGAGACAAGAGAAGTCCCATCCGATTTTCGGCAGAATGTTGTTATACTTATTCCCAAGAAAGCCGGTGCTGACAGGCGTGAAAACTACCGCACCATTAGTTCAGTATCACATGCCTGCAAAATTTTTACACGTATTATTTACAGAAGAATAGAAAAACAAGTTGAAGCTGAGCTGGGAGAAGATCAATTTAGCTTCAAAAGAAATGTAGGAACACGTGAAGCAATCATGACTTTACGTCTGATCTTAGAGGATCGAATCAAGAAGGACAAGCCCACGTACATGGCATTCGTAGATCTAGAAAAGGCATTCGATAATGTTGATTGGACCAAGCTATTTACGATTCTGAAGGTGATTGGGATCAGATACCGAGAACGAACAATTATCTACAATCTGTATAAAATCAGTCTGCAGTTATAAGAATCGAAGGCTTTGAAAAAGAAGCAGCAATCCAGAAAGGAGTGAGGCAAGGTTGCAGTTTGTAGCCCCCCCTCCTTTTCAATGTTTACGTAGAACAGGCAGTAAAGAAAATCAAAGAGGAATTTGGAAAAGGAATCACAATCCAAGGAGAGGATATCAAAACCTTGAGATTTGCCGATGATATTGTTATTTTATCTGAGACTGCGGAAGATCTCGAGAAGCTGCTGAATGGTATGGACGAAGTATTGGGTAAGGAGTACAAGATGAAAATAAATAAGTCCAAAACAAAAGTAATGGAGTGCAGTCGAACGAAGGCAGGTGATGCAGGAAATAATAGATTAGGAAATTAAGTCTTAAAGGAAGTAGATGAATATTGTTACTTGTGGAGTAAAATAACTAACGACCGGGCGAGTTGGCCGTGCGCGTAGAGGCGCGCGGCTGTGAGCTTGCATCCGGGAGATAGTAGGTTCGAGTCCCACTATCGGCAGCCCTGAAAATGGTTTTCCGTGGTTTCCCATTTTCACACCAGACAAATGCTGGGGCTGTACCTTAATTAAGGCCACGGCCGCTTCCTTCCAACTCCTAGGCCTTTCCTATCCCATCGTCGCCATAAGACCTATTTGTGTCAGTGCGACGTAAAGCCCCTAGCAAGAAAAAAAATAATTAACGATGGCAGAAGTAAGGAGGACACAAAATGCAGACTAGCACAAGCAAGGAAGAGCTTTCTTAAGAAAAGAAATTTGCTCACTTCAAACATTGATATCGGAATTAGAAAGATGTTTTTGAAGACTTTCGTGTGGAGCGTGGCATTGTATGGAAGTGAAACATGGACTATAAGTAGCTCAGAAAGAAAGAGAATAGAAGCTTTTGAAATGTGGTGTTACAGAAGAATGCTGAAGGTGAGATGGATAGATCGAATCACGAATGAAGAGATACTGAATCGAATTGGTGAGAGGAGATCGATTTGGCTAAATTTGACAAGAAGAAGAGATAGAATGATAGGACACATCTTAAGACACCCAGGACTTGTGCAGTTGGTTTTTGAAGGAAGTGTAGGTGGTAAGAACGGTAGGGGTAGACCAAGGTATGAATATGACAAGCAGATTAGAGCAGATGTAAGATGCAGTAGTTACGTAGAAATGAAAAGGTTAGCACAGGATAGGATGGCATGGAGACCTGCATCATCCCAGTCTATGGACTGATGACTCAAACAACAACAACAACAACAACAACAACAACATAACACTAATACCCCATGACAGTGGTATCTTACTATCAAAATTATGGTGTTGTGATCTACTGTTAAACGAAAGTACGTCTGTAATGAACGCAGCACAAATCATACAAATTAAATAAGAGAATTGTAATCTGAACTTAGCGGATACACTGCGAACTTTTACCTAGGGATAGACTTGAGGAATATTAGGAGAGAATATATAAAGAATATGCACCATACCAGACAAGTACATATTTATCTCCTAGTTATTATTTAAGAGGAACTCGTACACTATCTTGCTGGTATATCAACGGTCGAGTAACTAGGACAAATATTAAATAATTAAGTAAATAACTTTTTGAATACGACGGTAATAATAGAGATTATATGAGCTAGAGATTTAAATTACAGTACTTCGCAATGAATAACGCGAAGTCCAAGCTACAGTAGTGCGCATGCGTGAACATGTGATCGTTTACAACCAATCAGTAACCAGAACCAAATCTTAGATTTCTGGTCTGTTTATAAATGTAAGGTAAAGGGCGGGCTAGTAATTGGCAACACGTCGACGGCAGCGGTCGGCCGATCCCAGAGGGGAAACCGGAGCCATTACCCCAGCTATCTAAAATACAGGGAGGACTCTATGTCGGTTTGTTTAAAAGTAGGTAGTTGACCCATGCTTTGCTGGTTGCCCACCTTACAGGCGCTACCCCCTCCCATTCTTTGAATTAAACACTTGAACAATTTCTCTTACTCACATCGCATTTCTTCTCAGCCATTTCCTTCACATTGTCGTTTTTCAGAATTCCTTATTTCACGTTTTCTCATCCGCCATATTTCAGATATTTGCTTCTAAGTTTCTGAAACCATCCATACCGGGCGAGTTGGCCGCGCGCGTAGAGGCGCGCGGCTGTGAGCTTGCATCCGGGAGATAGTAGGTTCGAATCCCACTATCGGCAGCCCTGAAAATGGTTTTCCGTGGTTTCCCATTTTCACACCAGGCAAATGCTGGGGCTGCACCTTAATTAAGGCCACGGCCGCTTCCTTCCAACTCCTAGGCCTTTCCTATCCCATCGTCGCCATAAGACCTATCTGTGTCGGTGCGACGTAAAGCCCCTAGCAAAAAAGAAACCATCCATATCGCCGCCATGACACCTTCTACTCAGGTGTTGTATCTAACTTGTTCCTATTGGTTGCTCTGTTCCTGTCACTTCCTTGGTACTATATTATTCAAAGTTATATTCATGTACTATTCAGTAAAAATTCTCCGCTCTACTGGGATTCGAACTCCAGTGCGTTACCTTAAGATCATACATAACTGTCGGACGTTGTTATTGAGATACTGGGTAATGAAATTTCAAAGAGAAGGGAGATAAAAAGATCCATTCGGGCTGATAAGTGGAAGTAAAAGGCCGAGCTAGTTGTTGGGAACACGTCCAAGGCAACTGTCGTCCGACCGCTGCTGTCTTAAACACAGGGAGGACTCTACGCCGGTTTATCAATGAACTACATTTGGTGCTGTCGCTCAGGCGGCAAATACTGCAATACTACACCAGTGGTATCGGTGATTCGATGATTGTGCAATGATGCGGAATACGAACGGAGGGAATACTGAGCGGTTCTTTCCATTTCTAAACATATAATTTTCTGTGGTCATGAGCATTACTTGTAGTCATAGGGTAGACTAGAGAGCTGAGTTGGATTAATTGACGAATGTCAGCTAAGTTACAATACTAAGATGCATTAAAATAATAAGTAGAATAACCCAATAGCCTACCTACTTACTAGCTGCTTTGGAATGAGGTTTCGCTTACCTTTTTAACACTGAGAATAAATGCAACTCTTATTTACCCCCTCCCCTGTAAGAAGAGGACAGCGAATGCAAGTGGGTATTATTTTCAAATGTGCTGAGAGTGGGAGTCCGTTATAGCATACGATTCTTTCAGTGTGTTAGTCTGTATGTCTCGCTGCAGCGGAAGTTCAGCTACACACCAATGTCCAGCGTGCCGATAATGAACCGTGTGTATGTTGTGTCTCGAGCCACTCAGTACTGTCTGCTGCGAGTCAGCTGAATCGTGTGCCGTAAGCCTGCCGTTCCTGCTACTCAATTCACTCGGACACTTGAATTAATCGTTACACTGCTTCGAATCATATACTCAGTAGCCGACACTGCTGTGCTGCTCTCGAATGAACCCCGATTCGTATTATATAATTCAGGTGGTCGTCTGAGAGTCGTGGGCAGAGATTTCATCTGACGGCTGTACAATTTATCGTTGCTTAGGGAGGTGGATCTTTTATGGTGTGGGCAGAAATGACTCTTGACACGAAAACCGTTCTCCCGATGATTCCCAATGGATTATCAACTGTTCGACGGTACATTGACGAGATCATCATACCATATGTGAATCCTTACGCGATGCAACTTGAAGAAAACGCAATATTCACCATGTGCAACGTGCAATGTATTAAAGCTGTTATCCATGTGATGGGTCGTAATACTCCTAATTAAGACGTTTGTTTCACACGTAGTCATTTTGGTGTATGACCAGGGACCACTTTGTATATGACACATTGTGAAATAACGTCGTGTACTGAGTTTTCAAAAAAATGTTTTTCATTTCATTTCTTAATTTTGCAAAGTAGAAAGTTTGTTTTCATTGCGTGGATGCTTGAACATGTAAAGAAGTGAACAAATTCCCTTTTTGAGCAATGAAGTAAAATTTAGACCTTAGCTTCAGAACTGCAGATTCACTAGTTCGTCACTTTCGCAAAGGGGGAACGGTATAGTTAAGGAATATTATTTACTCAGCAAAGCAAATTCGTGCAGGCCATGGTGATCCTTGGAGGAGTGCAGTGTTAAGGCTTCCACTACACTGTACATACCTTAGGTACTTATTTATTTTATTTACCGCATGGCTTTTAGTACCGGGAGTTTACGAGGACATGTTCGGCTCGCTTGGTGGAGGTCTTTCTATTTGACATCCATGGGTGACCTGCGAGTCTGGATGGATGTGGGATTATTATGATAATAATGAGGTAGGGAGAGGGTGAAACCCTGGGTCACACATAGCCTACTCTAGTCGAATAACAACAAGGGGTCTGCTCAAGGCTTAACGTCCGCATCCGACGGATGAAACACCGTCAACAGCGTGATATGTCCTCACTCCATACGGACACTGTGGAGAGGTTTGGCTTTTGGCACGCAATCTAGTGATTAGCACATGTATACCATTACCTCTCCTACCGCAGTGGCCAGCATTCTGATAGTGAATTTTTCTTTCAATGGGACTCGAACCGGCTAACAACGGTGTCAGACCCTATACGTAGATTTGACAAAATCCGGTTACGTAATGAATATACTAATATTTGTAATATGGGGTAAGTAAACCACAGATGTATTATAGACCACTATAGATCATAAAATTAACACGTCATTGGGTTTCTATACTAACTGAATTAAGGTACAATAACATAACTTAAATTGATAATTGAATTGTTTGTGTGGACTGTAGTCAATAACAGAAGAGCTCATCGGAGCTAAATCTCTAGTTCTATTAATCGTTATCTTTGAAATAAAAAGGCTGATAGATTTGGGTCACATCACCGGTCATTTTCGAAATGTAGCTGTAATTTTATTATTTTATCAAAATACAAATGTCGGATTGATGTATATTAGATAGAACGTAATCATTTTGTCCTCCGTTATCCTTGTTATCCTCATGCAGACTCTTCGTTCTTCATATTTGGGGGAGAGCTCGGAAAATGTTTAAAGTACCGGTATTGTTCCTTCCTACAACAATGCTAGACTTACACATGACGTAAACATATATAGGTCTTTTCTGCTCTGATGGCGGGCGGCCTACATGCTGTCAGGGGAAGCGGGGATCATGGGGCCGACCAATCCAGCACGATGTGAGAGGCCGTTAAGGGAAAGAGACTGAGGCCACTATTACAACGTTGCCAGGAGCACCCGCGCGCGTGTTAAAGTTGTGTTGAAATCCACATAACTTTGAAATACAGAGCTTCGTATATTATAGTTTGAGTATGGCCTGTGGATGAGTTTTATTTATTTATTTATTTATTTATTTATTTATAATATTTTATTATATCTTCGATGTAGTATGATACGAGTTAATTAATAATGCATATAAAAAGTGCATTGACAACAGACCGAAAAATAATTCGTTCAAGAGTACAGAGTTACACAACACATTTTTTCAGTGTCAGGTATTCACCCTTTACGTAATACCGTAACTGAGGAGAGTTCTTCTTATTACATCTTTATGTAATCCGTCGATTGCCTTTATTATAGCCTACAGTTCCTTTTGATTCGTTTGCGCAGTGATTGAAATGAGATGGAACCAGATGACTGGCTAGGTAATGTCTTTACCTTCCTTTACTATATGCTGAACGGTTCGCGTACTAACTTGACGAGCTTCCGACACTCTCTGATGCACTTTATACACACTCACTAAAGGGTCATTATTTTCTGCTTCCTTTTGAAAATATTCATGAACATTGCTGACATTTTTCTACCCTGGCTCCTTATCTCCTTCCTCTTCGCCATTGTAAGATATATAGTGCAGTTATTACATACAACAATAACAACATAGAGCAATGCAAATAGAAACAAACTAACGTCATATCACATGCAACGAACACGCTAGTTGAAGAATGCCGTAAAGGACGCGGAAAGAATTACTCATAAAACAAGAATTATCCTAAAACAAACTCGTCAAACAAGCTCTTTGTAATACCCACACGCACACTGCAAAGCTACTTGGCAACGCAGCAGTTCGGAGAGCGAATTGAGCGCGGCAAACTGCCCGGGAGACTGAGTAGTTCTCAGCGCCACCGCCAGGCGATCTTTTGCCTGATTGGGCAGTGACATACTGCCCGCACCCCACTTCCCCTGACAGCATGTGGGCCTCCCGCCATCAGAGCAGAAAAGACCTATAGTAGCCCAAGATATCCTTCACCGATGACTGTAACCATGTTAAAAGAAATAATGAAAAATATTTTATTTTAATAATAATAATAGAGCCTCCGTGGCTCAGACGGCAGCGCGTCGGCCTCTCACCGCTGGATACCGTGGTTCAAATCCCGGTCACTCCATGTGAGATTTGTGGTGGAGGGACAGGTTTTTCTCCGCGTTCTCAGGTTTTCCGTGTCATCTTGCATTCCAGAAACACTCTCCATTCTCATTTCATAGCATCTATGAGTCATTAATAAATTACTTTGGGAGTGGCAACCCCATCGTAATAACAGCCTATATATGCTTCAGTCATTACATCCCTGACCCGGTCAATGACTGGAAAACAGGTTGTAGGTTTTCATTTTCAATAATGATAATATTATTGTGTCTTTAATCCCACTAACTACTTATGACGGTTTTCAGAAACGCCGAGATACCGGAATTTTGTCCCATGTGAGTTATTTTACGTGTCAGTAAATCTACAGACATTGAGCTGACGTATTTGAGTACCACCTAATACCACTGGACTGAGCCAGGATCGAGCCTGCCAAGTTGGGATCAGAAGGCCAGCACCTCAACCGTCTGAGCCATTCAGCCCGGCTCATTTTTTATTTTTTATTTTATTTTACAAGTTGCTTTACGCCGCACCGACACAGTTAGGTCTTATGACAACGATGGGACAGGAAAGTGCTAGGAGTGCGAAGGAAGTGGCCATGCCTTTAATTAAGGTAGGCCTACAGCCTGGTGTGAAAATGTGAAACCATGGAAGTCCATCTTCAGAGCTGCCGACAGTGGGGACCGAACCCACTGTCTCCCGATACAAGCTCACAGCTGCGCGCTCCTAAACGCACGGCCAACTCGCTCGGTTTAAAAACAATTTAATTATAAATTAAACCAGTTTATGTCCCAGCACGATTCCACTTATTTCACTGTGAATTGCGTAGAGAATGTGGTGCGAGAACATCCTCTTTAATGAGAATATGGACTCTTTTGGAGTTTCATGAAAGTTTATTCTGATAGAATGTGATGTGGAGACACTGTTATAATTGTCATGGGTCACCCTAAAAAGAATATGGTGAGGGGTGTGAATTAATTCATCTTCAATGAAGAAAGTTGTTGAGAGGGAGCTTGTCCTCAATTTCTCCTACATCGCCTTAAAAACGTGTTTGTTGTCGTCTTTAAAAAGAGAAGGACACTGAAGACTTCTTTATCATCCTAATGTGAGTAGCGTTCAGTCATGTAACTAGTCTATTTATAAATTTAGAGAACTCTCAGTAATTGGGCCACTAATTTAAATCTCCATAGAGAGATAATGACCAATTCACTACTCAAAGGGATTTAAAATCATGTGTCATAAAGGATACTCCTGTGTATTTCATAAAGGGCACGTGTTTACCGTTCTCAGAATTGCTCGAGTTGAGTGATGAATACATCATTTGTCATACTGTAAACAACTGGATTGTAAATTGAAATAAATACGACAGTCGGACTGAGTCTCATGCTGTTTAACTTGAATAACTCTTTGATAACATCTTTAAGATCCTCAATTCCAGGAATATTCAGGTGTTATTTTGAATAATATGAGGTTTATTCACAACCGTATATTTTATTCCGGTAGTACGTTTTTTAATTTCCTCTGGTAGACAGTGTATAAATTAATAAAATAATGATCCCAGTACATAACTATAATTTAATTTCACCTATGAGAATATCAAATCAATATAAATTCATAGTATTCAAGCATCTTCGGTCGTAAAATAACTAGCGTTTCGCCCAGTGTAGCAGCGGGCTCGTCAGTTAAGTGAGGTAGAACAACTAGGCCTGGGCTCGGCCGGCGTTTTTCATAAGATTTTACGTTTTAAATATTTCAGATGTAGAATCATAGGGTTATGTGCCTTTCCAGAAGTAATAGTCGTGTTTCCAGATTCTTCTCCTCTCTGTTGGAAAATCAAACCAGTGAAATTCTATGAGAACCAAACACGCCTTTATCATATTAGCTCGGTAACCCCTAATGAATCTACCTAAGTATCAATTAGTTAATTATTCAGACGCATCACAACATACACCATAAGCACATATTTATTAGACAAATTTCACTTTAATTGAGCTGTTAATCGCCAACACCCGAGTCCATAAAAAGAGACAACAACAAAAACAATAACAACAACAACATAATTGTCAGTGTAGACAGATATCCAAAAGATAAAAGGGCAATGCATTGTGATAGGCCTGTACCTTCTGAACTTACTGTAAGGGTAAATGAATCCCTGTCCATGTATTGATGTTAGAAATGTTTTGTTTTTAAATACGAGATCAGGTCCGCCTCTCTGGTGTAGGGGTTAGTGTGGTTAGCTGCCACCCCTGGAGGCCCAGGTTCGATCCCCGGCTCTGCCACGAAATTTGGAAAGTGGTATGAGGGCTGGAATGGGGTCCACTCTCTACTCAACTGAGTAGAGAGGGTTCGATTCCCACCTCAGCCATCTTCGAAGTGGTCTTCCGTGGTTTCCCACTTCTTCTCCAGGCAAATGCCGGGATGGTACCTAACTTAAGGCCACGGTCGCTTCCTTCCCTCTTCCCTGCCTATACCTTCCTGTCTACCCATACCCCTCACAAGACCCCTGTTCAGCATAGCAGGTGAGGCCTCCTGTGCGAGGCACTGGTCCCCCTCCCCAGTTGTATACCCAGACCCAAAGTCTCACGCTCCAAGTCACTGCCCTTGAGGTGGTAGACGTGGGATCCCTCGCTGAGTCCGAGGCAAAAACCAACCCTGGAGATTAAACGGATTAAGAAAGAAAGAAAGAAAGAAAGAAAGAAAGAAAGAAAGAAAGAAAGAAAGAAAGAGTACGAGTTCAGATACGATGACGTTGGACTACTACTACTACTACTACTACTAATATAATAATAATAATAATAATAATAATAATAATAATAATTGTACCGGGCGGTACACCTCTACTCTGTTTATTTAAAAGTTGCGCCAGTTGAAACTCCTCTTCTGGAGGAAGGTTGAACTTTATCTATTCTATTAATTCTCTACTTTCTCAGAAGATGTCACCACGTGGAAAATTTTGAGTTTTTGAACTGTGTCACTTTTGATGTGTTTTTGTTTCGCTTGAAGTAAGAAGTGTGAACTTTCTCTTCTAGAGGACACTACTGAAGATCAACAATAGTGCGACCTAGTGCGGAGTTAAAGAACTATTTTGTTGGAGAAATTTTTATTTCAAGAGTTTGTTCTTTGTTAAATTTCCTTCTGTCATTGTTTAAGTTGGCTGTGTACCCCTCTTTTTCCCCTTAGTTTGGATCTAGCCAATCCCGAATTTCTTTAATTAATTTTCCACCAATAATGTGTTTCTTTTTCCTCGATGTAGGGGTTTCTTTTCCCGAACCAATAAAAACTTTGAGGGAGGGTGTTTTATTTCCCCTAACGCCTAGAATCTTCCGCGAGAGGATATAAACTGCTGATTTTGGGGTCTCCGGGCCACTTCTGTTCCATCTTTCAGTGTATTAAGTACATAGCAGGAGGCGGGAAGCGCCTCTTTCTTCTTCAGCCGTTCAACACCAGGTAATGGCCTATTAATAACTTCTTTTCTTGCTAGGTCGGCAGTTTAACACTCGCGGCGGGTTCGAAGCATTTCCATCATGTAACCTTTTCCTAAAATGTAATTACTCTTTTCATCTTTTTCTTGTAAAGCTACATATTGGGATAGAGAGTGCTAACCCTCCCGAGCTCCCACTCACATTTGTTTTGAGGTGAACTTATTTTCTCAAACTATTCTTCGTTTATGTAATGTAAAGTGTTCTTCTCTAAGTCACCTCTGTAGTATGGGATTAGCCCTTGCGTTAGCGGCCCAGAGCCAGATTAGGTTTTAAAAAAAAACAAAGTGTATTAGGAGTGCAAGATCGCCTCCTCTCAAATTGTTATTTTAGAGGTCATGTAATCAACCTTCTTTTCATGTAATAGACCTCTGTAGGTTGGGTATTTTACCCCTGTGAATACGTCCTTAAAGGACAGCTTGAAGGTAGAGTTTGGTTTGGCCTTTGAGAGGCTTAAATTTTAAGAGCGGATCGCTCTTTTGAAAATGAAGTGTCATATGCCTCGTGGAGGCTTTTCTGTGCCAGGGGCTCCTAGGGATGAATGGGGTTTTCTGCCCCTCTGTTAAAACTTGTGTTTGTGGTAAAACTGAGCTGATCGCAGAAGTCAGGGCGTGAAGCCCAAAACCTGTAAATATTGTATCTCCCCTTGTTTTGCTACATTGTACCTGCCATGTCTGTTATTGCTTTGTTTTTGAAAAGAAAATATAACCTAGTTAAATTTTAAATTACTTTTACATTAACTTTGATTCCGTAGTTTGAAACCCATTCACGCCCGCACCTTCTTACGCCTCTACCTACCGCTAAAACACGGTAACAAGTGGTAGCAGAGCGTGGTTGAATGGGTCTCAATTTAGCCCCTTTTGACGGCTAAACATTGCTTTGATTCGAACTCTAACAATTTTCTCAGTTGCTGGAATTTTTTGAGTTTTTCAAAATTGTTCTGTCATCATGCCCGGCCCTCGCGATGTTCTCCTCCTTAACTACTTGCGCAAAGAGGAGTTGATATATGAGTTAACTATCAGAAACGTTCAATCTGGAGGCACGGTTGCAATAGACACTAACAAGCTTAGAGAGTCCCTTGATTTGCCCATTTCCATCCCCAATTTGGGAGAGAAAGAAATTGATGACTCTCTTTCCACGATTGTCGAGAATATTACTGGGCTTGCATCGGTAGTCAGCTTTTTTGATGAAAACGATCCATCTCCTAATCAAATTAAGCGTGTGCAAGGCAGGCTGTATCACTTTGCAAATAGAGTTAATGATCTGTTGTCTCTAAAGGTGAATGACGTTCAGAGGAAGCAAGCTAATACGCTCCTTGAAACTATTTCTGAATTGTCTAATAAGGTCACTCAATTGCTAACCGGCGAAGCTCCTCACAAAACTGATCAACCCGCCACGGTGAATGTAGGTAACGAGGAAGAGCCTCCTCAGGGAGAAGTCAATAGGATAACCGTTGCTGCTCAAACTATCTCTGCCCCATCGAACAACGAATCTGAACGCCGTGCGTCATTGAGTAACATCCGCTCTGAATTAACTTCTTTGCCATTGAAACCTTTAACGACTATGTCACCTGGGTTCAGCAGCTTGCCTCATCCATTGGCAATGTTGCTTAGAGGTATCTCTAAGTTTTCCGTCAACACCACCAGTGACGTAATTTCATTTTTAAGATTTCTAGTGGAATTTCAGGATCATGCCCTTGTGT
The DNA here is from genome assembly GCF_040414725.1 of Anabrus simplex. Classification (NCBI taxonomy): domain Eukaryota; kingdom Metazoa; phylum Arthropoda; class Insecta; order Orthoptera; family Tettigoniidae; genus Anabrus; species Anabrus simplex. Next base: position 961,783,776 of record NC_090266.1, on the reverse strand, counting down.
TTTCTCTTTCCCCATGTCAAATTTTGCAAATTATCTATCCTTATGCTATTGGTGTTCTATCTGACAAAATAGTTAGAGCCATCGCTGAGCAATCTTCTATTGAGGATTTCCATGCCCATTTGCTAGCTAACTTCATCCCGGCTAGGGCCAGGTCCTCCCTTATTCAGAAATACTATTATCGGGTACAGCGCTTGGATGAAAACCTGGCAGACTTCATCCAAGATATTAAGTTTTATACTAGGGTGTTTGCTCTTCACTTCCCTGAGGATCAAATTGTACAAGCTATTGTGGAAGGTATTTCACCATCCTATAGGTCATATTTGTGTTTCGCGGCGTGCCCGCAAACGTTCTCGGAACTTGAAGCATTGGCAGTCTCAGCGGAAGGAGTTAGATACGCCGATTCTTTGCGTGTCGCGAAAGAACCCCCGCCTTCCTTTAGTAACACTCGGCCTCCACCTCGCCGACCAGTCAATCCCCGTAAATGTTATGCTTGCGGGTCGCCTGACCATCTGCGGAATAAGTGTCCTCTGATCAAGTCAAGTGGGACAAGGAATGGAGCAGGGTCATCACAAGGCTGTTTTAAGTGTGGGGCCTTCTCACATATCGCCAAGAATTGCCCAAACTCAAATAGCACCCCCTCCGGCTCAACTTCTGGTGCAAATTCCAGCTATGCCAATAATAAAAAGTGACTAGTGGCGTCGGCTGAGCCGACTAATCCATCTTCCCGAGACTCAGCCCCTAGTAAACAGGTTGTAAATGCAGAGAACGACCTGCCTTCAAATTCATCTTTTGAATGCCCTAAAGAGTGTCTTAGGATTGCGGCGGATACCCCCGCACCTGTTCCTTTTCTTAAGATTGAGTTAAATAACGAGCCTATAACAGCTCTCTTAGATTCAGGCAGTGTTTGTTCCATTATTTCGGCTGATTGGTATTCTAAATTGAAATCTGTTTGTAAACTCCCTGACTATGACTCATCTCCTGTTAAATATGTTTCGGCTAATTCATCTCCATTAGAAATTCTAGGCTCCCTACATGTCAAAATTCGGGTTTTTAAATTTACATGGAAGATCAAATTGTTTGTGGCCAAGCGTTTGTCTTGCCCCATCATATTGGGAGCGGACTTCATTTCTCACACTGGTCTTGTGCTCGATCTCCAGAGTAGGTCGTGCACATTCAAATTTGCGTCCAATTGTAGAATTCCCTTGTTAAAGTGTAATTCTGTATCATGTTCATCTATTTCGCCTACCCAGGATGAGATGTTGTTAGACCTTAGACATCTACCTGAGGAGCAGGCTGATAGTATTCGGAAACTGTGTCAGTCGTTTCCCGAGGTGTTCTCTGATACTCTTGGTGTTACTGACCTTATTGAATACAAAATTGAGGTCACGGATTCAATTCCTGTCCGTTTTCCACCGTATAGGCTATCTCCACCTAAAATGAAGGCTCTGAAAGAAATCATCGATCAGATGTTGAAGGATGGTATTATTAGGCCCTCTAAGTCAGCGTATTCTTCGCCTATTTTTCTAGTCCCGAAACCCCAAGGAGGCTTCAGGCCTGTCATTGATTACAGGGCTCTCAATCGGAAGGTGGTGTTGCAATCTGTGCCCCTTCCCGACCTTCATTCTTGCTTTTCATGGTTTCGAAAGGCCAAGTTCTTCACTATCTTGGACTTGAATCAGGCCTATAATCAAATTCCCCTTGCCGAGGAGTCTAAACATCTTACAGCGTTTGCCACGGACTGGAATTTATACGAATACAACCGCGTGCCTTTCGGGCTCCCCACGGGGGCAGCTGTGCTCACTAGGCTACTAGATAGGGTCTTCTCCGACATCAAATTTGAGTACTTATATCACTACTTGGATGATGTCGTCGTATTTTCCGAGACTTTTGAAGAACATCTAGATCATCTGCGAGAAGTTCTCAATCGCCTTCGTAAGGCTGGGTTAACTGTCAAGTTGTCCAAGGTTGCCTTTGCTAAGCCCTCTATGTCATTCCTAGGGCATATTGTGTCTCCCGATGGGGTAGCTGTCGATCATTCTAGAACACAGGCCATCCGTGATTTTAAACCTCCTAAGGACATCAAAGGTATCGCTAGATTCATTGGTATGGTGAATTTCTTCAGGAAGTTTATTCCTAACTTCGCTAATAGAGCGGCGCCCTTAAACCTTCTTCGTAGGAAAGGCATCAAATTCGAGTGGGGACCTTCTCAACAAGCCGCTTTCGAAGATCTTAAATTAGCTCTCTGTAATGCCCCTGTACTTGCTATGCCTGATTTCTCGAAGAAATTCATCGTCCAAACGGACGCGTCGTCGTCAGCTGTAGCTGCAGTCCTTCTTCAAGAGACTGAACTAGGGAGGCGTCCCATCGCCTATGCATCTAGGACTCTATCGGCTCAAGAAGCCAAGTATTCCATCTATGAGCTCGAAGGGTTGGCAGTCTTATTCGCCTTAGAAAAGTTCCGTCTCTATCTGGAACATGTCAAATTCGACCTGGAGACAGATAATCAAGCCTTAAGCTGGGTCTTAGGTAGGCCGCGTCGTACTGGTCGTATAGCCCGTTGGGCCATCCGTATTTCTGCCTTCCAATTTGATGTACGACATATCAGAGGTACCGAAAATGTTGTTGCTGATGGACTCAGCCGTATGTTTCACAACGACGTCGAAACCCACGAACCGGTCGACAGTTCATCACCTTCCGAGTCCATACTATCCGAGGTTAATGCCATCCTAACAGATGCTCCCATGCTTTTTAGGGATATTGAGAAATACCAACGTGAAGATCCGACGCTGGCTCCTATAATGGAAACCCTTTCTTCTGGGGAACATGCTGTCCCTTATGTTCTGAGGAATGGTGTTCTATGTTGCCCTTCGAGGCATGATAAGTTGATGAAAGTTGTTGTTCCAGCGGTTCTTGTACCTATGATCTTCAAATACTATCATGAGACCCCATTGGGGGGGCATCTGGGTATCTTTAAAACTCGTGAAAAGATTCGTGAAATGTTCATCTGGAAAGGTATGGACGGTGAAATCCGTGAACTCGTAAAAGCTTGTAAATCTTGTTTGCTCAGTAAACCCACCATGTCCACTAAAGTAGGCCTTTTGTCTTCTCATCAAGCGTCGCGCCCCATGGAACGCCTGTATATTGATTATGTGGGACCCTTCCCCCAGTCAAAGGGCAATGCCAACAAGTTCATCCTTGTGTGTGTAGATGGTTTTACAAGATTTTCCTGGTTATTTCCGACTAAGCTGGCTACCGCTCAGTCAACCATTACTTGCTTAAATTCTATTTTTGCTTCTTTTGGTCCGTGTCAATATATTGTATCTGATAATGCTAAGGCTTTTACATCTAATTTATTTCGTAAATTCTGTTTTGACTTGTCCATCTCTCATGTAACTACATCTGCTTATTATCCTCAACCATCTCTGGCTGAACGGGTTAACCGTAATCTCAGGTCCGCACTCATTGCCTATCATCATGAAGATCCTTCCAGGTGGGACACGTCCCTGCATTGGATAGCTTTTGCTTTGAATTCGGCGGTTCATGAATCTCACAAGTTTACTCCAGCTTCCTTGATGTTCAAGTTTGTTCCCAACTCGCCGCTCTCTAACCTCTGGTCTTTGAATGACATTCTACCCGAGACAATAGATCCGGATAACATTAAAGATCTTTGGAAGAAGGCTAAAGCCAATCTTAAAGTGTCTCATGAAAAGGTTAGGGAAAGGTATGATCGTGGACGGAGACCCACCACTTTGAAGGTAGGTGACCAGGTTATGGTCAAAAATTTTGTTCCCGCGGGCAAGCTTGCCCCCAGATTTCATGGGCCTTGTATCATTCTCGATTTTCTTACGCCGGTTACCTTATTGCTAAGTAATCCAGCCACCGAGAGGATATTTAGAGTTCACCTGTCCCAGGTGAAACCGGTGTAATTTCTGTGCTAACTTGCTTCATATTATTTTGAAAGGATATGAAGGTTATATTTTTTTTTTTTTTTTTTTGAGTTTCACTTTTAAGGCATTCTGCCCCTTCTGTAATATTTTGGTTTTAGATGTAAGCCTTGTATAAAACCTGCCCCGACCCGTTAAACTGCCATCCTGTTCTTGCCACGGCCATTACCACGCTCCCGTCTCCTGCTTCACCTTACACTGTGGCTTCATAATAGTAAATGCCATGGATATCTACACGCCGCTGGCCCCTCAACCTCTCCACAAGCCTGTACCCTCAAAGAAGATGATAGTCCAACACAATTCTGCCGCCTAGCTTTAATGTTTCAGCGCCCCCGCAGCCGCGCAGCGCCGTGCAGCGACTGGGGAGGGGGATGGGCCCCCTCCTCTCCAGCGAGGACGACATGTGCACGGCGAGCCGGAGCTCTCCCCCCGGCCAAGGCTGATGTGCGGCGCACGACCTGCTACATGCCCGCAGCCTGTATCTGTTCACCGCGGGCGCGGCGTACTTCAACACCTCTGCTCCCCTCATAGTGCGGGCGAGCGGTATCTCAGGGTACTTAAGGGGTCCGAGCGGCCTCCTTTTGGACGCAAGCTGCAACGGCCGGTCCGGCCATCCAACTTCATTAACATCAACTACATGGACAGTTACTATAAGAGATAACTACATTTGGGAATTTAACAACAATATTTGGTGGACATTGCAAAACTTTTCTTCACTTTTAAGCATTAAAGGTTTATCTTCAGAAATTCAACTACTACAAACAGAAAGACTTTACTGCACCTGCAACAACAAAATTTTGAAATTGAAACCAACCAAATTACTAAAATCTTATAAATGCTTCCGCAATTAATCTTAATATCAACATCATTACTTGGACTTTGTTTCAAACTGATTTCATGTGTCACCCCTGGAGGAACTTTTGGGGGGGGGGAGGTCTGTACCGGGCGGTACACCTCTACTCTGTTTATTTAAAAGTTGCGCCAGTTGAAACTCCTCTTCTGGAGGAAGGTTGAACTTTATCTATTCTATTAATTCTCTACTTTCTCAGAAGATGTCACCACGTGGAAAATTTTGAGTTTTTGAACTGTGTCACTTTTGATGTGTTTTTGTTTCGCTTGAAGTAAGAAGTGTGAACTTTCTCTTCTAGAGGACACTACTGAAGATCAACAATAGTGCGACCTAGTGCGGAGTTAAAGAACTATTTTGTTGGAGAAATTTTTATTTCAAGAGTTTGTTCTTTGTTAAATTTCCTTCTGTCATTGTTTAAGTTGGCTGTATACCCCTCTTTTTCCCCTTAGTTTGGATCTAGCCAATCCCGAATTTCTTTAATTAATTTTCCACCAATAATGTGTTTCTTTTTCCTCGATGTAGGGGTTTCTTTTCCCGAACCAATAAAAACTTTGAGGGAGGGTGTTTTATTTCCCCTAACGCCTAGAATCTTCCGCGAGAGGATATAAACTGCTGATTTTGGGGGTCTCCGGGCCACTTCTGTTCCATCTTTCAGTGTATTAAGTACATAGCAGGAGGCGGGAAGCGCCTCTTTCTTCTTCAGCCGTTCAACACCAGGTAATGGCCTATTAATAACTTCTTTTCTTGCTAGGTCGGCAGTTTAACACTCGCGGCGGGTTCGAAGCATTTCCATCATGTAACCTTTTCCTAAAATGTAATTACTCTTTTCATCTTTTTCTTGTAAAGCTACATATTGGGATAGAGAGTGCTAACCCTCCCGAGCTCCCACTCACATTTGTTTTGAGGTGAACTTATTTTCTCAAACTATTCTTCGTTTATGTAATGTAAAGTGTTCTTCTCTAAGTCACCTCTGTAGTATGGGATTAGCCCTTGCGTTAGCGGCCCAGAGCCAGATTAGGTTTTTAAAAAAAAACAAAGTGTATTAGGAGTGCAAGATCGCCTCCTCTCAAATTGTTATTTTAGAGGTCATGTAATCAACCTTCTTTTCATGTAATAGACCTCTGTAGGTTGGGTATTTTACCCCTGTGAATACGTCCTTAAAGGACAGCTTGAAGGTAGAGTTTGGTTTGGCCTTTGAGAGGCTTAAATTTTAAGAGCGGATCGCTCTTTTGAAAATGAAGTGTCATATGCCTCGTGGAGGCTTTTCTGTGCCAGGGGCTCCTAGGGATGAATGGGGTTTTCTGCCCCTCTGTTAAAACTTGTGTTTGTGGTAAAACTGAGCTGATCGCAGAAGTCAGGGCGTGAAGCCCAAAACCTGTAAATATTGTATCTCCCCTTGTTTTGCTACATTGTACCTGCCATGTCTGTTATTGCTTTGTTTTTGAAAAGAAAATATAACCTAGTTAAATTTTAAATTACTTTTACATTAACTTTGATTCCGTAGTTTGAAACCCATTCACGCCCGCACCTTCTTACGCCTCTACCTACCGCTAAAACACGGTAACAATAATAATAATAATGGCTGAGGTCTTTGGAGTTGACACCCATGCGCGACGCCACAAATACCCAGGAAATAACCAGTGAAGGTTAAATTCCCTGACCCGACCTAGAATAGACTAGGCAGACTTTTCTGAGCTGAGTTATATAGTGAGTAGACGTTCTGTGATAACGATCCGGAAGTGCAGGGAAAGGCAATATTGGTGTAACAGTGCATAGTATAGGAATGCGGAGGCCGATGGCACAGCCGGGTCAAGTTCACCAAGACTGAGAGTAAAAATGGAACATACCTAAATATTAGGCCTTGCAGAATTGTTGATGGCGGTAGCAATAGTGGCTACTCTACTAGTCACTGGAGGCGTCGAGATGAACCCAGGCCTCTTGTCTTGGGTGGATATAGAGAAAATTAAGGAAGTTGTACGTGAAGCTTCTCAGGCCGACCAGACTAAAGGAAATGCTGAAAGTACAGTCTCATCAAATTAAGGAAATGAAGGATAGTACAGCCGATGAACTGACAGCAATAAAGGAGAAGCTGAGAGAAGACAAGGAGGAAAGAGGTATGCTAGACCGAGGATTAAGGCGTTAGAAGAACAGGTTCAGGTGTTCCAATGGCGTGATGGCAGAAGAACGGAAGAGAAGAAAAGAAACATGAGTATTTACGGGCTGGAGGAAACTGTAAGAGTGTCCACGGTGGAATTAATGAACTCAATGTCCGACTCGTTGGCTGAACGGTCAGCGTACTGGCCTTCGGTTCAGAGGGTCCCGGGTTCGATTCCCGGCCGGATCGGGGATTTGAACCTTAATTGGTTAATTCCAATGGCACGGGGGCTGGGTGTATGTGTTGTCTTCAACATCATTTCATCCTCATCACGACGCGCAGGTCGCCTACGGGAGTCAAATAGAGAGACCTACACCTGGCGAGCCGAACCCGTCCTGGGATATCCCGGCACTAAAAGCCATACGACATTTCATTTCAATGAACTCAAGTTTATAGTTAATGAGTGCATGGTGTATGTGGGCACTGACTGTGTAGAAAGAGATATAGACGATATGTACAGAACTGAAAGGATTAGGGGAGAAGATCCGCCAGAATTAGGTTTGTTACGGTACCAAGCCGAATTCTGAATAGTGCGAGGAACTTGGAGAGTATTAAGGTATGCATTAAAAGGGATATGGACATGATAAGCCTCCACAAACAAAGAATTTTACTGTTCCATTTAAGGTCAGCCAGGAAATAGAATCTAAGAGCATATATCATAGAAACTGTTTGCTTGTGGTAGATAGGCGACATGTGGGCTTGAAAGTGGACTGTGTGTGAAATTGTTGCTATGCTTAAAGAACAAGATCAACAGTTTAGGTCATCAGCGGAAGTGCATAGTGTAGAAGTGGTGACACGAAGAATTCCTGACTTCTTGTGCAGTGTTGGTGTTCATAACCTTGGACAGATGACTCAACGGTCTACATCACAAGAATTTCCAGCTGAATCAAGAACAAACGTCAGGAGAAACGACGCGAACCAGATGTCAACCGCGGGTCAAAATGGAACAATTCAGGACATTCTAAGGCGTAATGCAGTGAATTTAAGAGTCTTTTTTAAGAAGTTTGGGGGGTTCAGGTAGTAGAAAAAAAACCAGATGAACTGTCTCAGAAGGAAAATATTTCGTTGCACGTGCCCCAACAAAACAACACACATGTCAAGAATGCATTTTTCATCGATGGTCCCGTACGCACTGGAAAATCATGTATATTTATGCCGATGCTTAATACAAAAGTGCTTCAATTTAGGGCTTCGTGTTATATTAGTAGCGTGGACAAGAATGGTCACCATATTGCTTCCCAACGGCCGATCAGTGCACTGTACATTCAAAATAGGCAAAGAGCTATAATACTTCGAGATGATTTAACTCCATTAGATATAACTCTTCCATTTTCTTTTAAGTGACACCAATTTCCAATTCGCTTGACATTTTGTATCACGATCAATAAAGCTCATGGAGAAACACTGGAGCAAGAAGGTTTCATTTCACCTCAGCCAGTTTTCAGCCATGGCATTTCTTTGAATGCCAGGAGTGCGAACTTTTGACGTCCTTGAAGTTGTAATACTGCCAAAAACTAATTGTACAAAGAATGTCTTTTGGGCATCCTGCACTAAAAATTTACCCCATTGACCATCATGTTTTGACTGGTTTCAGCTAGTTATTGTTATTATTATTATTATTATTATTATTATTATTATTATTATTATTATTATTATTATTATTATTATTATTATTATTATTATTTACTGGGCATTTAGTGAATGCTTTAATTGTTAATTATTCCTTTTCCAATTTTCATTTTTTTTTGGGGAAACTAGCTATCATATTTGACTTCAGTACTGTGTCAAGACAAAGGAATGGAGGTGAAGAAGTAGCATCTGTAGATTACGTGATATCACAGGTCCAAAACATTTTTTGCCTTATGTTTTATGAAAAGAAGTGAAAGACCCATCATAAAAGGTGATGGATTGAAGAGGGCATACCGACACAGAAGAACTTAGGTCTCTTTGAAGCAGTGATTACACAAGCAAACTATTCCTCTGTGTATGGACACGTACAAATTAGTGTGTCAACGCAAGAGATCCCCCATGATGATACTACCGCTACCATTCTTGAACGTTAATCATGCATAAACTTCCAACCGACTTCCTCTACAGCAGGGGTGCGCATGTATCTTGCACCCGTACGGAGATCCTGCACGCTTGCAGATCGGCTGTCGTTGACTTTCACACTTTCCTAACTTCACCTTTAACTCCTACATCCGTGCGACGGAACGGTATCTCTCTCTCTGTGCAGGCAGTGTCAGTGTGTTCCTTCCCTAGGTCAAGCCGTACTTTCCAGTGTCGACTCAGTGAAATCCAAAAAGCCTTTCAGTCCGTCGAACGCAGAGGTTAAATATAAATATTATACGACAATATACCCGTAAGCAAACATGACTAAACAAGGAATTTAAAATGTTTCTTTGTTTAACAGCAAGTATTTTTATTCCCTGTTTAACAGTGTGTAATATTTATATTGAAATGAAATGGCGTATGGATTTTAGTGCCGAGAGTGTCCGAGGACATGTTCGGCTCACCAGGTGCAGATCTTTTGATTTGACACCCGTAGGCGACCTGCGCGCGTGATGAGAATGAAATGATGATGAAGACGACACATACATCCAGAACCCGTGACAGCAAAATTGAACAATGATGGTTAAAATTCCCGATTCTGCCGGGAATCGAACCCGGGACCCCTGTGACCAAAAGACCATCAGGCTAATCATTTAACCATGGAGCATTATTTATATTGAACTTGTGTGTTCGACAGACTGAAAAGCTTTTAAGTTACATTCTCTCCGTCTTTCCCCAGAGCGTTTTTTTTCTCTATCGTGTTTATATTTGCTCTTCCAGACATCTGTCGTCATACGCGAAAACGATGGAGACTCGTATCATTCAAAATAATTACTATATTACAGCTTTGGTACGCCAGAACCACTCTTTATTTTATTACTAGTCGAAGTAAAAAAGTTGTCCTCCTCTGTGATGTAGTGGTTAATGTGATTAGCTGCCACTTCTGGAGGCCCGGGTTTGATTCCCAGCTCTGCCACGAAATTTGAACAGTGGTACGAGGGCTGGAACGGGGTCCACTCAGCCTCGGGAGGTCAACTGAGTAGACCTCAGCCATCCTGGAAGTGGTTTTCCGTGGTATCCCACTTCTCCTCCAGGCAAATGCCGGGATGGTACCTAACTTAAGGCCACGACCGCTTCCTTCCCTCTTCCTTGTCTATCCCTTCCAATCTTCCCATCCCCCCGCAAGGCCCCTGTTCAGCATAGCATGTGAGGCAGCCTGGGCGAAATAGTGTTCATTCTCCCCAGCTGTATCCCCCGAGCCCCGACCCAGAGTCTGAAGCTCCAGGACACTGCCCTTGTGGCGGTAGAGGTGGGATCCCTCGCTGAGTCCGAGGAAAAATCCGACCCTGGAGGGTAAACAGATAAATAAGGATAAGAAGAAGTAAAAGTTAATTCATGGTACAAAATTTCTGCAAAAGGTCATTTTCGGTGATTATCGTCTGTAATGATTTCTCGCAACCTGGATGCATTAATTTCATAACTGGAAAAATTTAGGTCCAAAACTTCCGCTGGCTAGCGATTATACGGCCGCACAGCGAACACTTGGGATTGTCGTATTTTTGTATTAAAAATGCGCCTACCAGCCTCTTTTAAATGACAGTGATGTCAAGTCTCAATACGTAAATAAACGAACATTCGTTTCGAGTCCCCGCTGATCCAACAGCTATTACAATAACTCTTCTATGAGTGACCGATGCAGTCTCAAAGTATCCGAGTCTCAAAATATCTGAACATGAAATTGACACAAAACAGTATCAAATCATCCGCAAGAAATATGTATCCGAAATAAATAAGCTTATTAGTCTCAAAATGTTCGGGAACTGTAGGAATAGGCATAGGTGACAGGGACTTTAAAAACAAACAATTCTTAAATTTACTAGCTGAATTTGTTTTATTATTATTCATATTATTTGAAATAATTTTTGAACTACATCAAGTACTGGTGCCAATTGAACTATGGAACTGTCATGGAAAACGACACCGAACAAATAATATCGTTGAAGGATGGTATTTTAAGTTCAACAGTCCGATGAAAAAGATCTTACCCCCACTTCAAGGAGTTGGTATCTTGTTTGAAAAGAATAATCTGGAACATGTGGATTTCAAATGACCAGAATGGATATGAATCTCGAAAGTTCAAAAAGAAGAAAGAGAAATTGCATTTTAAACGAAAGAATCGGGAGGGCTACAGCTAAAGGCGAGGAAGTGCCAACATTCTGACGAAAATATCTTAAATGTTTTAATGGTCAAGTTTGTAAATGATCAAGATTGTTTCATATCCGACAAAGAAATAGCTGTATTTTAAAATAATGGGACTAGGCGTAACTTTGTACGCCTCATGACTTTGCATATACGACAGAGCAATAGCTGCATTATTTTACATGGGACTAAGCGCGGGTTCATGGCATCCGTGGGTCTACTGACCCCTGTAGTATATGTACGGCAGGTCCACTTCAGGATTGAGATACCCTCGTTAGAAGATGAAACGCAGCCTTAGATGGTGCTAACAATGAACCATTTCGTACATATTTGTATTATTTTATGTTTATTATGATAATACAGTATACACGCAGGGTGATCTGAAACAGTACCACCATTTAAAATTCGGATGTTTTGAGACTTGTCGTCAGGTAGCAAACTGGCTCGTTAAGCTGTCCTCTAGAATTCGGATGGTTTGAGACACGGATATTTGGAGACGGCACGGAGTGACCTGCTGCGTTCTTTTGCGCGCGTGCAGTATCGCCACGAGCACTCAGCACTATGTACACTGTAAATGGAGGTTGTATGGAATGGAAAATATGTTGAATGAGTACTATATATATTGTTTTTTCATCTAGTAACACAAGTCTCTTCAAATCATCGATGCCCTCTTTGCCTCGAAAGTGAAGTTCTTTTGGTGGTTGGTGGAAGTAAATTGAAGGAGCTAATAAAATGTACAGGGATATTTAATACAGCAAGTTTTATTTTTATATATTTTCGTTTAGCATTACAGAAAGTACTACGTGTATCTGGAAAATATGAATTTTTATAAAATTTAAAGACATTTTTGACACTTTATGAAAAACTAATTACAAGAAATTACTCACCAGACATATAAGAATCATTTGTTACGTGATATGACAATTATTATGAGCAATTGTATGGGTAGTTATGCATAGAATCTAAAACATACATACAATATGAATGTAAAAGTTTATTACAAAGTGATGTAGTAGTACATCTATTGAACAGTCAGTTATGTATGTTACAGTCGAAGTATGTGTTAATTGTGACTGAAATACGAAGAACACGTAAGACATATCCTTGTACTAACTAGTGTGAAAGCGTTGGACTGAACGAAACCTGCTAGAAGATCAGCTTAATCAGCACGTTCTTCAGAATACATAGAGTTGGAATACAAACGATAGCACATGTAGGACATACACATGAAGCACTTACGTGTATATATACATGCTTGGGTTTCTTACATTCTCACCAGCATTTCAGAAATATTATTCACTAATATGGTATAATTGATGAATTATGCTAAACAGTAATCCAGAACCCAGAGATAACTAAAGCGACACTTAGCCATGCTTAATATGAAGATAATTAGCACTTCACACACAAAATCTTCATTCTAGATGTTGAGCAGGTAATTTGACATATGGTGTCTGTTCAAAAGGTGCTATTTCCACTTCGAAAAGATGTTTAGTCCTTCATCGACATGCATTGCAGTAAGTGAATACTATGGAACGCCAAGAGCAATCCAGACCAGAAAGGTGTAATACCTTAATGTAGTACAGTACCCGATCATGGGTACGTTCCATGTGCCTTTTATTATATGTTTCCTTGCATTTTTCTACAAATTTCTTAGGGCGGAAATAGCGCCTTTTGAACATACACTCCTCATATGAGATAGAGTTCTCTAAAAATACGAGAGAAGGAGAACCACTTCATAGTACTCTTAATTTTTATTTTACTACAGTTTTATTGCTTAAGATAAAAGAGAAGAAGTTTCAGTCAACTGGCATTGACTTGTTCAATAATATGTAGAAGTAAATAACAAGCATCTGAAAAGGGCGTAAAACACAAAACGTACTGCATTTGACGACGAATTTTTGGATAAAGGATTTCAGCGCTTATTTGATTCCTTGAAAACTACAAAGGATTGTTTACAGGACTTTGTTTGTTATCAATATAACTCCAAACATTATGCAGAGTAGGAGAAGTTCATAATCCATCAAGTATTTGTAGAATGTTTGAAAACATAATGCTTGTTGAAAGGGGCCTAACTTATAAGTAATCGGCCTTAAAATACATATACTTTTAATAGATTGTTAGATACAGATTTCGGGTTATGCTCAACATCTGGGTTAGATAAAGAGTGTCGAACCGTCTTCATTTTTGCCTACTTTTGATGTCCAACTAAGTTTATTCACTTTTCAGAGGTGTGCCGAAGTCTTCAAATGCCAAGGGACACAGATTTATTTCTGTACACTCCCTTCCTAATAACAATGATATTTAATTTTTAAAAAGGAATCAGTTGCCATAGTAGTCTATTAAATCTAACCGAGCGGGGTGGCCACGCGTGTGTACGCGCTGCGGCTATGGAGCCAAGCTCTGCATTCGGGAGATACGCAGGTTCGAACCCCACCGTCGGCTGTCCTGAGAATGGTTTTCTGTGGTTTCTCATTTTCGCTTCCAGGCAAATGCCGGCATGGACACTATTCATAGGCCACATCAGATTCCTTCCACCTCCTTATTCAATTTCACTCACCATTATTCATTTCATCTTACCTCCTCAACTAAGGTTGGTGTCAGGAAGGGCACCCGGCTGTAAAAAACATGTCATGTAAATTCATTTCATATCATCTCATCCCTTATCCTGTCTCAAGAAACGGAACTGAGGGGTGGATATAGTTAGTTTCTAACACTTTCTTTATTCCTTTATCTACGCTGTTGTCTAACGGCATTTTAACTCCCTTCCAATTACTTTAAATATTTTGAAATATAACTGGATATATAGTTCTCTAGAAAACGGTCTCATAGAATTAGGCCACCTCAACTCAGGTCTTTGATTTTTACCTCTCGTTTTTAGGGGACCTGAGTATCATTTTATCATAGAACCTTGGCTAGGTTATATTTGAGTTCACTTTTCTCAGTTTTATTAATAAAAGTGTAACACGTAAAAATAAATTAATTTCAATATTTCTGTCAACTGTGTTCTTTTCTTGTTCGGATTTTCTGAAATAGATAATATTTTGAACGTGCATTTTTTGATCATCCATAATGGCTTAATATACTCTGATCAGTTCCAGGTAGAAGTCCCATTCGTTAGAATATGTACCAGTGAAATGATATTTATAAATTAGAGTCTACCAAAAAGTTACCTTCTATTACATTTATTTCTTTATTGATCAGTTTGAAATTTTTATCAGTAAGAATCCTGAAGTTTGAGGTAAAATAGCCTATTTTCGGGAAGTTGAATATTTTACAAGTTTTATGTTTTATGTTTACAATTCATTGGTTAATTGCCAGAAGAATATCAAGGTTCTCCCATCCCGACTACATAGCATAT